>NC_092720.1:121976526-122279089 GCF_047496885.1 Scyliorhinus torazame | reverse complement strand
GCTTTGGGCAAATTGCCTGATGTGTTTTCTCCATTACAACAACTTCAAGAGTACTTCATGGGCTTTCAAGCACTGGGACTTCCTGGGGTTGTGAAAGACGCTCGATCAATGCAAACTCTTTCTTTCTTCATACAGTGAATTGTTTTTGTTTCTGAAGATGTTGGTGTATCTTTAAACTGTTCAGACATTCTCGACTGTGTTGTCTTTGTCCCCAGCCGATCAGGTTATGTCAGTGGTGCTGTACTCACACGACAAATACAGCCAGACGGTGGCTGTGCAGGAAGTGGAGTAAGTGAAACACTCAGTCCCGTTCCAAACCCTGCTTTGGTAAAGTTTCCTAGCAGCAAGCAGCACAAGCAATGTTTGCTCAGTATGTGAATTTATCTTTCTTTGATAAACATAACCAGTGAAGAATTTGCACACCCTCATTTAATTCTCAGCAGTGCAATTGTCCATACACAAAGAAAATAAATGCATGCGTTTTGTGGAGCCTGGGGCTATATTTCTGTATAACCTGTTGGCTTCTGGCTGCAGTAGGTCACTTGTGTTGGATAATCATTCTTATCCTTAATAGTAATGGCTTTGAAAATCTAGGGACAATAATATGTCTGACCATTAACTTTATTTATTTTGTTTCAAAACATTCACCTTAAGCCAACATACTGAACAGTGCACGCAGTGCTACTTAATTCTAGTTGAATTTTACCTTGGAATTATGAGGGTAGTATATTTAAGGTATGTTTAGATTGGTAATGGGGTGTATTTGGATTAGAAATGGGTTGGTGGTGGGGTATACTTAGATTGGTGATAGTGTACATTTGGATTGGTGAAGGGATATATTTGGATTGGTGATGGAATATATTTGGATTGACGATAGTAGACATTTGGATTGATGAAGGGTTTAAGGGCAGCACGGGGATAGGGTGGAGATGTGAGCTTGGGTCGGGTGCTCTTTCAAAAGAGCCGGTGCAGACTCGATGGGCTGAATGGCCTCCTTCTGCACTGTAAATTCTATGATATTTGGATTGGTGATGAGTTATATTTGGATTGATGATAGTAGACATTTGGATTGGTGATGGGGGATATTTGGATTGATGATGGGGTATATTTGGATTGGTGCTGGAGTATATATGGATTGGTGATGGGGTACATTTAGATTGGTGATGGGGTATATATGGATTAGTTCATAGATCATAGAATTTACAGTGCAGAAGGAGGCCATTTGGCCCATCGAGTCTGCACCGGCTCTTGGAAAGAGCGCCCTACCCAAGATCAACACCTCCGCCCTATCCCTATCCCCATAACCCAGTAACCCCACCCAACACTAAGGGCAATTTATCATGGCCAATCCACCTAACCTGCACATCTTTGGACTGTGGGAGGAAACCGGGGCACCCGGAGGAAACCCACACAGACACGAGGAGGAAGTGCAGACTCCGCACAGACAGTGACCCAAGCCGGAATCGAACCTGGCACCCTGGAGCTGTGAAGCAATTGTGCTATCCACAATGCTACCGTGCTGCCCTTTAGAGATGGTGTATATTTGGATTGGTGATGGGGTATATATGGATTGGTGATGATGTATGTTGGATTGATGGTGGGATAAAAGGATTGGTGATGGGCTATATTTGGATTGCCTACAGCTGAGCCCTCAAGCAGCCAATGCTACGTCCGCTTTTGACCACTGGCTAGCCTGCTTCAAAAGCTACATCCGCTGAAGAACCCCCGGGCGCACAGAAGCTCCAGGTCCTTTATTCATGGGAGAGCCCTGACATTTTTCCTCTCATCTGGGATGCGCCCACTTACGCTGAAGCAATGGAATCCTGAAAGGACATTTCGTTCGGCCGATCAACAAACTATACTCCAGGCACCTCCTGTCCACGAGACAGCAACTCCCCGGTGAGTCCCTAGACGATTTCAGGTGTGCCCTGCACATCCTGGTGAGGAACTGTGACTGCCAGGCAGTTTCGGCAGTCCAGCATACAGAACCTTTAATCAGAGACGCTTTTGTTACGGGCATGGAGTCGGCGTACGTCCGCCAGCGCCTATTGGAGGGGGATACGCTTGATCTTGCGGGAACCAGGCAGCTCGCGAACTCGTTAACAGTGGCCTCCCATAACGTCCAGTCGTATGCCCCCTGACCGCACGGCACCGTCATGGGCATCGTGGGCCCCACTAGCTACCGACCTCAGCCCACTGCAAGCCTGCACCGCGCGGCAGCCAGCCAACCCCAGGGGCCCAAATGCTACTTCTGCGGGCAGAACAAACACCCCCGGCAGCGCTGCCCGGCGTGGAACGCAACCTGCAACGGCTGCGGAAAGAATGGACATTTTGCTGCTGTGTGCCAGGCCCGGTCAGTCGCCGCTGTTTCTTAGCCCAGCGTTCCTACACCCCCCACGTGCGGTCTGTGGGCCCCGCCATCTTCTTCTCTGCAGGCCACGTGCAGCCCGTGGGCGCTGCCATCGTCTTCTCCGCAGGCCATGTGCGGCCCATGGGCGCTGCCATCTTTAATGCCGCCCACCATGTGCGCCCCGTGGGCGCCGCCACCTTCGCCGCCATTTTGGACGGCGCCTCAGGACCCTTGTTCATCGGGAAGTTCGTCTGGCCGCTCATCGTCTTCCACCACCGCTGACCAGCCAGCATCAGCCGCAGCTCACCTCGATCACCCTCGATCAGTCCCGGCTTCACAACTTCGCAACCGCAACGACAACGGTGAAAATCGATGAGCACAAGACTTCCTGTCTTTTTGACTCCGGGAGCACGGAAAGCTTCATCCACCCCACTACGGTAAGTCCCTGCTCCCTCGCGGTACACCCAGTTAGCCAGAAAATCTCCCTGGCCTCCGGATCCCATTCCATGGAAATCCGGGGGTACTGCATCTTTAGCAACTTCCGGCTCTACGTCCTCCCCAACCTCTGCACTGCCCTGTTACTCGGTCTGGACTTTCAATGCAACGTCCAAAGCTTAACTTTAAAATTCGGCGGACCCCTACCCCCCTCACCGTATGCGGCCTGATGACCCTTAAGGTCGGTCCACCTTCCTTGTTTGCAAACCTCACCCCGGATTGCAAGCCCGTCGCCACCAGGAGCAGACGGTACAGTGCCCAGGACAGGACCTTTATCAAGTCGAAGGTCCAGCGGCTTCTGCGGGGAGGCATCATTGAGACCAGTAACAGCCCCTGGAGAGCCCAAGTGGTAGTAGTAAAGACTGGGGAGAAACACAGGATGGTCATTGACTACAGTCAGACCATCAATCGGTAGACGCAGCTCGACGCGTACCCCCTCCCACGCATATCTGATATGGTCAATCAGATTGCACAGTACCGGGTCATTTCCACAGAGGGCCTGAAGTCCGCCTACCACCAGCTCCCCATCCGCAAGGAGGACCGCCAATGCACTGCGTTTGAAGCAGATGGCCGCCTCATCACTTCCTTAGAGTTCCCTTCGGCGCCACTAACGGGGTCTCGGTCTTCCAACGTGAGATGGACCGAATGGTTGACCGGTACGTACTGCGGGCCACCTTCCTGTACCTAGACAACGTCACCATTTGAGGCCATGATCAGCAGGACCACGACGCTAACCTTCTCAAATTTCTCCACACCGCCAAATTCCATAATCTTACGTACAATAAGGAGAAGTGCGTGTTCCGCACCAACCACTTAGCCACCCTTGGCTATGTTGTGGAAAATAGAGTTCTAGGGCCGACCCCGACCACAGGCGCCCCCTCATGGAACTCCCCCTCCCCCACTGCCCCAAGACCCTGAAACGATGCCTGGGGTTCTTCTCCAATTATACCCAGTGGGTCCCGAACTATGCGGACAAGGCCCGCCCACTCATTCAGTCTGTGGTCTTACCCCTGACGGCTGAGGCCCGTCAGGCCTTTAACCGCATCAAGGCAGAAATCGCCAAGGCCACGATGCACGCGGTCGATGAGTCCCTTCCCTTTAAGGTCGAGAGCGATGCATCAGACGTAGTTCTGGCGCCACCCTCAACCAGGCAGGCAGGCCCGTGGCATTCTTTTCCCGCACCCTCCATGCCTCTGAAATTCGGCACTCCTCTGTCGAAAAGGAGGCCCAGGCCATTGTGGAAGCTGTGCGGCATTGGAGGCATTACCAGGCCGGCAGGAGATTCACTCTCCTCACTGATCAATGGTCAGTTGCCTTCATGTTCAATAATACACAGCGGGGCAAGATCAAAAACGATAAGATCTTGAGGTGGAGGATCGAGCTCTCCACCTATAATTACGAGATTTTGTATGGCCCCGGGAAGCTCAATGAGCCCCCCAATGCTCTATCCCGAGGTACATGTGCCATCGCACAAGTGGACCGACTCCAAGCTCTACACGATGGCCTCTGTCACCCGGGGGTCACCCGGTTCTTCCACTTCATCAAGGCCCGCAACCTGCTCTACTCCATTGAGGAGGTCAGGCCTGTCACCAGAGACTGCCAGATCTGCGCGGAGTGCAAACCGCACTTCTACCGGCCAAATCGAGTGCACCTAGTGAAGGCCTCCCGCCCTTTGAGCACCTCAGCATGGACTTCAAAGGGCCCCTCCCCTTCACCGACCGAAACACGTACTTTCTGAACGTGGTCGACGAGTACTCCCGGTTTCCCTTCGCCATCCCATGCCCCGATATGACTTCTGCCACGGTCATTAAAGCCCTGCACAGCATCTTCACTCTGTTCGGTTTCCCCACTTACGTCCACAGCGATAGGGGATCCTCCTTTAAGAGCGATGAGCTGCGTCAGTTCCTGCTCAGCAAGGGCATTGCCTCGAGCAGAACGACCAGCTACAACCCCCGGGGAAGCGGGCAGGTGGAAAGGGAGAACGGGATGGTCTGGAAGGCCGTCCCGCTGGCCCTAGGGTCTAAAAATCTCCTGGTCTCCGGCTGGCAGGATGTCCTGCCCGACGCGCTCCACTCCATCTGATCGCTCCTCCGCACTGCAACTAACGAAACCCCCCATAAACGTCTCTTTGCCTTCCCCAGGAAGTCCACCTCCGGGGTCTCGCTCCCAACCTAGCTGGCAGTTCCTGGACCCGTCCTCCTTCGCAAACACGTGCGGCCCCATAAGTCGGACCCGTTGGTCGAAAGAGTCCAACTACTGCATAAAAACCCGCAGTATGCCTACGTGATGCACCTCGACAGGCGCCAGGACACAGTCTCCCTCCGAGACCTGGCACCCGCTGGATTCCCACCCACGGCCCACCACTGGACACCACCCCCCTCCGGTTGCCCCTGCGCCACTCACCCTTCCCCCAGCACACCTCACCGCAGCCCCCGCCCCAGGAGGATCCGTCCTCCCACTGGTTCCACTCAGGGACGATGAAAACGAGGACAACACACTCCCGGAGTCACCGGTGACCAAGTCGGCACCCGCATCAACACCAGGACCAAGGCAATCACAGCGGAGGATCAAGGCCCCCGACAGACTGAACTTGTACATTTTTCCACCACCCCCGCCGGACTCATTTTTTTACCAGGGGGTGAATGTGGTAGTCACCACTAACTGTATTAGATGTATATTAGATGTAGTACGGTAAGACTCCTGTACTAGAGGTACATGGGTAAAATCCTGCCTGCTGGCTCCGCCCAGTAGGCGGTGTATAAATGTGTGTGCTCGCCGGTGCTGCTCCCATTCTGGTAACAGCTACAGGCCACACACCTTTGCTCAATAAAGCCTCGATTATTCACTATTCTCGTCTTTGTAGTAATCGATAGTGCATCAATTAGTGATGGGGTATATTTGGATTAGTGATGGAGTAGATTTAGATTGTTGCTGGAGTATATATGGATTGGTGATGGGTATCTATGGATTGGTAATGGGGTATATTTGGATTGGTCATGGTGTATATTTGGATTGGTGATGGGGTATATCTGGAATAGTGATGGTTTATATTTGGATTGGTAATGGGGTACATTTAGATTGGCGGTGGAGTATGTTTAGGTTGGTCATGGAGTATATATGGGTCGGCGGTGAGGTATATATGAATTGGTGATGGTGTATATTTGGATTGGTGATGGTGTATATTTGGATTGGTGATGGTGTATGTTTGGATTGGTGATGGGGTATATTTGGATTGGTGGTGGTGTATATTTGGATTGGTGATGGGGTATGTTTGGATTGGTGATGGTGTATATTTGGATTGGTGATGGGGTATATTTGGATTGGTGATGGTGTATATTTGGATTGGTGATGGGGTATGTTTGGATTGGTGATGGTGTATATTTGGAATGGTGATGGGATATATTTGGATTGGTGGTGGTGTATATTTGGATTGGTGATGGGGTATATTTGGATTGGTGGTGGTGTATATTTGGATTGGTGATGGGGTATGTTTGGATTTGTGATGGGGTATATTTGGATTGGTGATGGTGTATGTTTGGATTGGTGATGGGGTATATTTGGATTGGTGGTGGTGTATATTTGGATTGGTGATGGGGTATGTTTGGATTTGTGATGGGGTATATTTGGATTGGTGATGGGGTATATTTGGATTGGTGATGGTGTATATTTGGATTGGTGATGGTGTATGTTTGGATTGGTGATGGGGTATATTTGGATTGGTGGTGGTGTATATTTGGATTGGTGGTGGTGTATATTTGGATTGGTGATGGGGTATGTTTGGATTGGTGATGGTGTATATTTGGAATGGTGATGGGATATATTTGGATTGGTGGTGGTGTATATTTGGATTGGTGATGGGGTATATTTGGATTGGTGGTGGTGTATATTTGGATTGGTGATGGGGTATGTTTGGATTTGTGATGGGGTATGTTTGGATTGGTGATGGTGTATATTTGGAATGGTGATGGGATATATTTGGATTGGTGATGGGATATATTTGGATTGGTGATGGGATATATTTGGATTGGTGGTGGTGTATATTTGGAATGGTGATGGGATATATTTGGATTGGTGATGGTGTATATTTGGATTGGTGATGGGATATATTTGGATTGGTGGTGGTGTATATTTGGAATGGTGATGGGATATATTTGGATTGGTGATGGGATATATTTGGATTGGTGATGGGATATATTTGGATTGGTGGTGGTGTATATTTGGAATGGTGATGGGATATATTTGGATTGGTGATGGTGTATATTTGGATTGGCGATGGTGTATATTTGGAATGGTGATGGGATATATTTGGATTGGTGGTGGTGTATATTTGGATTGGTGATGGGGTATATTTGGATTGGTGGTGGTGTATATTTGGATTGGTGATGGGGTATGTTTGGATTTGTGATGGGGTATGTTTGGATTTGTGATGGGGTATGTTTGGATTGGTGATGGGGTATATTTGCATTGGTGATGGTGTATGTTTGGATTGGTGATGGGGTATATTTGGATTGGTGGTGGTGTATATTTGGATTGGTGATGGGGTATGTTTGGATTTGTGATGGGGTATATTTGGATTGGTGATGGGGTATATTTGGATTGGTGGTGGGGTATATTTGGATTGGTGATGGGATATATTTGCATTGGTGATGGGGTATGTTTGGATTGGTGATGGTGTATATTTGGAATGGTGATGGGATATATTTGGATTGGTGATGGGGTATGTTTGGATTGGTGATGGTGTATATTTGGATTGGAGATGGGGTATATTTGGATTGGTGATGGGGTATGTTTGGATTGGTGATGGTGTATATTTGGATTGGTGATGGGGTATATTTGGATTGGTGATGGGTTTATTTGGGTTTGTGATGGGGTATGTTAGGATTGGTGATGGGGTATATTTGGAATGGTGATGGGATATATTTGGATTGGTGATGGTGTATATTTGGATTGGTGATGGGGTATGTTTGGATTGGTGATGGGGTATATTTGGATTGGTGATGGTGTATATTTGGATTGGTGATGGGGTATGTTTGGATTGGTGATGGGGTATATTTGGATTGGTGATGGGGTATGTTTGGATTGGTGATGGGGTATGTTTGGATTGGTGATGGGGTATATTTGGATTGGTGATGGGGTATATTTGGATTGGTGATGGGGTATGTTTGGATTGGTGATGGTGTATATTTGGATTGGTGATGGGGTATGTTTGGATTGGCGATGGGGTATATTTGGATTGGTGATGGGGTATGTTTGGATTGGTGATGGTGTATATTTGGATTGGTGATGGGGTATGTTTGGATTGGTGATGGGGTTTATTTGGATTTGTGATGGGGTATGTTTGGATTGGTGATGGGGTATATTTGGATTGGTGATGGGGTATATTTGGATTGGTGATGGTGTATATTTGGATTTGTGATGGGGTATGTTTGGATTGGTGATGGGGTATATTTGGATTGGTGATGGGGTATATTTGGAATGGTGATGGGATATATTTGGATTGGTGATGGGGTATGTTTGGATTGGTGATGGTGTATATTTGGATTTGTGATGGGGTATGTTTGGATTGGTGATGGGGTATATTTGGATTGGTGATGGGGTATATTTGGATTGGTGATGGGGTATGTTTGGATTGGTGATGGGGTATATTTGGAATGGTGATGGGATATATTTGGATTGGTGATGGGGTATGTTTGGATTGGTGATGGTGTATATTTGGATTTGTGATGGGGTATGTTTGGATTGGTGATGGGGTATATTTGGATTGGTGATGGGGTATATTTGGATTGGTGATGGGGTATATTTGGATTGGTGGTGGTGTATATTTGGATTGGTGATGGGGTATGTTTGGATTTGTGATGGGGTATGTTTGGATTGGTGATGGTGTATATTTGGAATGGTGATGGGATATATTTGGATTGGTGATGGGATATATTTGGATTGGTGATGGGATATATTTGGATTGGTGGTGGTGTATATTTGGAATGGTGATGGGATATATTTGGATTGGTGATGGTGTATATTTGGATTGGTGATGGGATATATTTGGATTGGTGGTGGTGTATATTTGGAATGGTGATGGGATATATTTGGATTGGTGATGGGATATATTTGGATTGGTGATGGGATATATTTGGATTGGTGGTGGTGTATATTTGGAATGGTGATGGGATATATTTGGATTGGTGATGGTGTATATTTGGATTGGCGATGGTGTATATTTGGAATGGTGATGGGATATATTTGGATTGGTGGTGGTGTATATTTGGATTGGTGATGGGGTATATTTGGATTGGTGGTGGTGTATATTTGGATTGGTGATGGGGTATGTTTGGATTTGTGATGGGGTATGTTTGGATTTGTGATGGGGTATGTTTGGATTGGTGATGGGGTATATTTGCATTGGTGATGGTGTATGTTTGGATTGGTGATGGGGTATATTTGGATTGGTGGTGGTGTATATTTGGATTGGTGATGGGGTATGTTTGGATTTGTGATGGGGTATATTTGGATTGGTGATGGGGTATATTTGGATTGGTGGTGGGGTATATTTGGATTGGTGATGGGATATATTTGCATTGGTGATGGGGTATGTTTGGATTGGTGATGGTGTATATTTGGAATGGTGATGGGATATATTTGGATTGGTGATGGGGTATGTTTGGATTGGTGATGGTGTATATTTGGATTGGAGATGGGGTATATTTGGATTGGTGATGGGGTATGTTTGGATTGGTGATGGTGTATATTTGGATTGGTGATGGGGTATATTTGGATTGGTGATGGGTTTATTTGGGTTTGTGATGGGGTATGTTAGGATTGGTGATGGGGTATATTTGGAATGGTGATGGGATATATTTGGATTGGTGATGGTGTATATTTGGATTGGTGATGGGGTATGTTTGGATTGGTGATGGGGTATATTTGGATTGGTGATGGTGTATATTTGGATTGGTGATGGGGTATGTTTGGATTGGTGATGGGGTATATTTGGATTGGTGATGGGGTATGTTTGGATTGGTGATGGGGTATGTTTGGATTGGTGATGGGGTATATTTGGATTGGTGATGGGGTATATTTGGATTGGTGATGGGGTATGTTTGGATTGGTGATGGTGTATATTTGGATTGGTGATGGGGTATGTTTGGATTGGCGATGGGGTATATTTGGATTGGTGATGGGGTATGTTTGGATTGGTGATGGTGTATATTTGGATTGGTGATGGGGTATGTTTGGATTGGTGATGGGGTTTATTTGGATTTGTGATGGGGTATGTTTGGATTGGTGATGGGGTATATTTGGATTGGTGATGGGGTATATTTGGATTGGTGATGGTGTATATTTGGATTTGTGATGGGGTATGTTTGGATTGGTGATGGGGTATATTTGGATTGGTGATGGGGTATATTTGGAATGGTGATGGGATATATTTGGATTGGTGATGGGGTATGTTTGGATTGGTGATGGTGTATATTTGGATTTGTGATGGGGTATGTTTGGATTGGTGATGGGGTATATTTGGATTGGTGATGGGGTATATTTGGATTGGTGATGGGGTATGTTTGGATTGGTGATGGTGTATATTTGGAATGGTGATGGGATATATTTGGATTGGTGATGGGGTATGTTTGGATTGGTGATGGTGTATATTTGGAATGGTGATGGGATATATTTGGATTGGTGATGGGGTATGTGTGGATTGGTGATGGTGTATATTTGGAATGGTGATGGGATATATTTGGATTGGTGATGGTGTATATTTGGATTGGTGATGGTGTATATTTGGATTGGTGATGGGGTATATTTGGATTGGTGATGGGGTATATTTGGATTGGTGATGGGGTTTATTTGGATTTGTGATGGGGTATGTTTGGATTGGTGGTGGGGTATATTTGGAATGGTGATGGGATATATTTGGATTGGTGATGGGGTATGTTTGGATTGGTGATGGTGTATATTTGGAATGGTGATGGGATATATTTGGATTGGTGATGGGGTATGTTTGGATTGGTGATGGTGTATATTTGGAATGGTGATGGGATATATTTGGATTGGTGATGGGGTATGTTTGGATTGGTGATGGTGTATATTTGGAATGGTGATGGGATATATTTGGATTGGTGATGGGGTATGTTTCGATTGATGATGGTGTATATTTGGAATGGTGATGGGATATATTTGGATTGGTGATGGGGTATATTTGGATTGGTGATGGGGTATATTTGGATTGGTGATGGGGTATGTTTGGATTGGTGATGGTGTATATTTGGAATGGTGATGGGATATATTTGGATTGGTGATGGGGTATGTTTGGATTGGTGATGGTGTATATTTGGAATGGTGATGGGATATATTTGGATTGGTGATGGGGTATGTGTGGATTGGTGATGGTGTATATTTGGAATGGTGATGGGATATATTTGGATTGGTGATGGTGTATATTTGGATTGGTGATGGTGTATATTTGGATTGGTGATGGGGTATATTTGGATTGGTGATGGGGTATATTTGGATTGGTGATGGGGTTTATTTGGATTTGTGATGGGGTATGTTTGGATTGGTGGTGGGGTATATTTGGAATGGTGATGGGATATATTTGGATTGGTGATGGGGTATGTTTGGATTGGTGATGGTGTATATTTGGAATGGTGATGGGATATATTTGGATTGGTGATGGGGTATGTTTGGATTGGTGATGGTGTATATTTGGAATGGTGATGGGATATATTTGGATTGGTGATGGGGTATGTTTGGATTGGTGATGGTGTATATTTGGAATGGTGATGGGATATATTTGGATTGGTGATGGGGTATGTTTGGATTGATGATGGTGTATATTTGGAATGGTGATGGGATATATTTGGATTGGTGATGGGGTATGTTTGGATTGGTGATGGTGTATATTTGGATTGGTGATGGGGTATGTTTGGATTGGTGATGGGGTATATTTGCATTGGTGATGGGGTTTATTTGGATTGGTGATGGTGTATATTTGGATTGGTGATGGGGTATATTTGCATTGGTGATGGTGTATATTTGGATTGGTGATGGGGTTTATTTGGATTGGTGATGGTGTATATTTGGATTGGTGATGGGGTATATTTGCATTGGTGATGGGGTATATTTGGATTGGTGATGGGGTATATTTGGATTTGTGATGGGGTATATTTGGGTTGGTGATGGTGTATATTTGGATTTGTGATGGGGTATATTTGGATTGGTGATGGGGTATATTTGCATTGGTGATGGGGTATATTTGGATTGGTGATGGTGTATATTTGGATTGGTGATGGGGTATATTTGCATTGGTGATGGTGTATATTTGGATTGGTGATGGGGTATATTTGGATTGGTGATGGTGTATATTTGGATTGGTGATGGGGTTTATTTGGATTGGTGATGGGGTATATTTGGATTGGTGATGGTGTATATTTGGATTGGTGATGGGGTTTATTTGGATTGGTGGTGGTGTATATTTGGATTGGTGATGGGGTATGTTTGGATTTGTGATGGGGTATATTTGTATTTGTGATGGGGTATATTTGGATTGATGATGGTGTATATTTGGATTGGTGATGGGGTATATTTGGATTGGTGATGGGGTATATTTGGATTGGTGATGGTGTATATTTGGATTGGTGATGGGGTATGTTTGGATTGGTGATGGGGTATATTTGGATTGGTGGTGGTGTATATTTGTATTTGTGATGGGGTATATTTGGATTTGTGATGGGGTATATTTGGATTGGTGATGGGGTATGTTTGGATTGGTGATGGTGTATATTTGGATTGGTGGTGGTGTATATTTGGATTGGTGATGGGGTATATTTGGATTTGTGATGGGGTATATTTGGATTGGTGATGGGGTATGTTTGGATTTGTGATGGGCTGTGTTTGGATTGGTGATGGTGTATATTTGCATTGGTGATGGGATTTATTTGGATTGGTGATGGTGTATATTTGGATTGGTGATGGGGTTATTTGGATTTGTAATGGTGTATATATAGATTGTTGATGGGGTATATTTGGATTGGAGATGATGTATATTTGGATTGGAGATGGTGTATATTTGAACTGGTGATTTGAATTGATGGTGGGGTATATTTGGATTGGTGATGGTGTATATTTGGACTGGTGATGGGGTATATATGGATTGAGATGGTGTATATTTTAATTGGTGATTTGAATTGATGGTGGGGTATATTTGGATTGTGATGGTGTATATTTGAACTGGTGATTTGAATTGATGGTGGGGTATATTTGGATTGGTGATGGGGTATAATTGGATTGGTGATGGGGTATATATGGATTGTGATGGTGTATATTTGGATTGGTGATAGTGTATGTATGGATAGATGCTGGGGTGTAAATGGATTGGTGATGGCGTATATTTGAACTGGTGATTTGAATTGATGGGGTATATTTGGATTGGTGGTGGTGTATATTTGAACTGGTGATTTGAATTGATGGGGTATATTTGGATTGGTGATGGTGTATATTTGGAATGGTGATGGGATATATTTGGATTGGTGATGGGGTTTATTTGGATTGGTGATGGGGTTTATTTGGATTTGTGATGGGGTATGTTTGGATTGGTGGTGGGGTATATTTGGAATGGTGATGGGATATATTTGGATTGGTGATGGGGTATGTTTGGATTGGTGATGGTGTATATTTGGAATGGTGATGGGGTATATTTGGATTGGTGATGGGGTATGTTTGGATTGGTGATGGTGTATATTTGGAATGGTGATGGGATATATTTGGATTGGTGATGGGGTATGTTTGGATTGGTGATGGTGTATATTTGGATTGGTGATGGGGTATGTTTGGATTGGTGATGGGGTATATTTGCATTGGTGATGGGGTTTATTTGGATTGGTGATGGTGTATATTTGGATTGGTGATGGGGTTATTTGGATTTGTAATGGTGTATATATAGATTGTTGATGGGGTATATTTGGATTGGAGATGATGTATATTTGGATTGGAGATGGTGTATATTTGAACTGGTGATTTGAATTGATGGTGGGGTATATTTGGATTGGTGATGGTGTATATTTGGACTGGTGATGGGGTATATATGGATTGAGATGGTGTATATTTTAATTGGTGATTTGAATTGATGGTGGGGTATATTTGGATTGTGATGGTGTATATTTGAACTGGTGATTTGAATTGATGGTGGGGTATATTTGGATTGGTGATGGGGTATAATTGGATTGGTGATGGGGTATATATGGATTGTGATGGTGTATATTTGGATTGGTGATAGTGTATGTATGGATAGATGCTGGGGTGTAAATGGATTGGTGATGGCGTATATTTGAACTGGTGATTTGAATTGATGGGGTATATTTGGATTGGTGGTGGTGTATATTTGAACTGGTGATTTGAATTGATGGGGTATATTTGGATTGGTGATGGTGTATATTTGGAATGGTGATGGGATATATTTGGATTGGTGATGGGGTATATTTGGATTGGTGATGGGGTTCATTTGGATTTGTGATGGGGTATGTTTGGATTGGTGGTGGGGTATATTTGGAATGGTGATGGGATATATTTGGATTGGTGATGGGGTATGTTTGGATTGGTGATGGCGTATATTTGGAATGGTGATGGGATATATTTGGATTGGTGATGGGGTATGTTTGGATTGGTGATGGTGTATATTTGGAATGGTGATGGGATATATTTGGATTGGTGATGGGGTATGTTTGGATTGGTGATGGTGTATATTTGGATTGGTGATGGGGTATGTTTGGATTGGTGATGGGGTATATTTGCATTGGTGATGGGGTTTATTTGGATTGGTGATGGTGTATATTTGGATTGGTGATGGGGTATATTTGCATTGGTGATGGTGTATATTTGGATTGGTGATGGGGTTTATTTGGATTGGTGATGGTGTATATTTGGATTGGTGATGGGGTATATTTGCATTGGTGATGGGGTATATTTGGATTGGTGATGGGGTATATTTGGATTTGTGATGGGGTATATTTGGGTTGGTGATGGTGTATATTTGGATTTGTGATGGGGTATATTTGGATTGGTGATGGGGTATATTTGCATTGGTGATGGGGTATATTTGGATTGGTGATGGTGTATATTTGGATTGGTGATGGGGTATATTTGCATTGGTGATGGTGTATATTTGGATTGGTGATGGGGTATATTTGGATTGGTGATGGTGTATATTTGGATTGGTGATGGGGTTTATTTGGATTGGTGATGGGGTATATTTGGATTGGTGATGGTGTATATTTGGATTGGTGATGGGGTTTATTTGGATTGGTGGTGGTGTATATTTGGATTGGTGATGGGGTATGTTTGGATTTGTGATGGGGTATATTTGTATTTGTGATGGGGTATATTTGGATTGATGATGGTGTATATTTGGATTGGTGATGGGGTATATTTGGATTGGTGATGGGGTATATTTGGATTGGTGATGGTGTATATTTGGATTGGTGATGGGGTATGTTTGGATTGGTGATGGGGTATATTTGGATTGGTGGTGGTGTATATTTGTATTTGTGATGGGGTATATTTGGATTTGTGATGGGGTATATTTGGATTGGTGATGGGGTATGTTTGGATTGGTGATGGTGTATATTTGGATTGGTGGTGGTGTATATTTGGATTGGTGATGGGGTATATTTGGATTTGTGATGGGGTATATTTGGATTGGTGATGGGGTATGTTTGGATTTGTGACGGGCTGTGTTTGGATTGGTGATGGTGTATATTTGCATTGGTGATGGGATTTATTTGGATTGGTGATGGTGTATATTTGGATTGGTGATGGGGTTATTTGGATTTGTAATGGTGTATATATAGATTGTTGATGGGGTATATTTGGATTGGAGATGATGTATATTTGGATTGGAGATGGTGTATATTTGAACTGGTGATTTGAATTGATGGTGGGGTATATTTGGATTGGTGATGGTGTATATTTGGACTGGTGATGGGGTATATATGGATTGAGATGGTGTATATTTTAATTGGTGATTTGAATTGATGGTGGGGTATATTTGGATTGTGATGGTGTATATTTGAACTGGTGATTTGAATTGATGGTGGGGTATATTTGGATTGGTGATGGGGTATAATTGGATTGGTGATGGGGTATATATGGATTGTGATGGTGTATATTTGGATTGGTGATAGTGTATGTATGGATAGATGCTGGGGTGTAAATGGATTGGTGATGGCGTATATTTGAACTGGTGATTTGAATTGATGGGGTATATTTGGATTGGTGGTGGTGTATATTTGAACTGGTGATTTGAATTGATGGGGTATATTTGGATTGGTGATGGGCTATATTTGGGTTGGTGATCGGGTGTATTTGGATTGGTAATGGGGTTTATTTGGATTGGTAATGGGGTTTATTTGGATTGGTGATGGCGTATGTTTGGATTGGTGACGGGGTATATTTGGATTGGCGATAGAGTATATTTGGATTGTTGATCGGGTAGATTTGGATATACAATCGATGTTAGGAGTTTATGGTCTTTTGTATTTCATTTGTATTGATAAGTGTTTTCTTGGTCAGTGAACAGGTGACTCCAGGTTCCACTCTGAAGAAGGTCTACACACTGCACCCCATCATTGCTAATAACCGTGAGAAGCATGGGTTGGCATTGGATGGAAAAATCAGACATGAGGACCCCAACTTGGCTTCAACCACTATGTAAGTTGGGGCAAGCTTGATGCTGCAATGGGTAACTCATGGGACAACGGTTTAACATTTTCCTTCGAAGATCCATCTCTCACATGTAAAATATTCTCTGCATTTGTTTTGGGATTCAGGCACGTGCACTGCACATTGCAATCATTTGCCTCATTTTGTCATCAGCAGCAGTTTGCAGTCCCTTTAGCACAATGTTGTTGTTCTATCCCACACTTAGTGGTACACAAGGCCGACTTGCATCTGTTCCCATAGCTGGGGTTTTCTGATCTGTTGCCAGAGAGTAATAGCTTGATGGGTGCCACTCCGCATCAAACATGACTGACAGGATTCTCTCCAGCCCTTACCACCTGTCATTGATGTGTGTTGAAAGGATTTTGCAGCTTGATGCTCAACCTGTTTGGCCACATTATGAACGTACCTTCCTTGGCCATCAAGTTCAAGGGTGAGACTGAAACCCAGAGCTTCTGGCTCAGTGACAGGGACACTACCTACTGCACCACAAAACATCCCTTTAACACAATTAATTCATCCCAAATCATGCATAGCAATACAGTGAAGGTGGAGAAAGATGTCTGAGAGTGTAAAATTAAGCTGCACGTGATGGAATCCTCACTCATGAGATTCCTTTTTGGGTCCGCTCCAAACTTTTTATACATCTCTATCGGGAAACTGTCCGACCCGGGGGTCTTCCCTGCCAGCATCGCAATAAGTTGAGCAGCTTATAATGGTGGAGCAGACTCGATAGGCCTAATGGTCTAATTCTGCTCCTATGTCTTATGGTCCTGTATCAGGCTTCACCTGGGCGGGAATGGTCAGAGGATTTGGTGGATTCAGAGAGGTGTTCTACAGCAGGATAGACAGCCTTGCGCTGCCAAATTTTATATTTTTTATTACTGCTGCGCGGAGCTGTTGTGGGGCCCCGGGTCTACCTGGGTGTGTATGGGGTCTGGGCCGTGTAGGGGGTCCAGTTTGTGGGCACTGGTGAAGGTGTCCCTTCTATTTGCTCCAGCAAAGTACTCGTCAATCCCAGTTGTTTCCACTTTTAAAATATGGAGGTAACCCCGTCAACATTTCAAGTTGGGGTCAGCGTCAAGGCTGGCTTCTATTTGTGTTAATAACCTATTTGAGTTGGCACGGTTGGATGCTACGTTTGGGATATGGAAGGGGAAGGGTCTGGATAGAATTTTTGATCTATTCCTGGAGGAGAGGTTTGCTCGCTTGGAAAAATTGAAAGAAAAATTCTGAATTCGGGCTCTCGGGCTCGGACTCGTTTAGGTACCTCCAGATACAGAATTTTGTTAGGCGATGTTTTCGGCATTTCCAGTGACACTGCCGTCTTCTTTGCTGGAGAGGATCCTTTCCTGTTTGGGGTCAGACGAGGGTAGTATGTCTGGCACATATGGATGGATTTTGGGGGAGGATTCAGTCTCAGTGGAGGGGGTGAAGGCCAAATGAGAGGAGGAGCTGGGGCCTATATTGGAGGAAGAGGTGTGGAGGGAGGCCCTTTGTAGGGTGAACGTTGTCGTGTTGTTCACCCTGGGGTAACACGGATTGCACACGATTCAATTAACTGATCAAGAATACACCAAACGAAGGTGTTGGTTCGATAAAAGATTTATTGAACTCTAGCAACAAAACACACAGCTGCCCATGGGTTGACTCTCTACTACCCTCAGTAAACTAAAGCTAACTATCTAGACCAGGCTAGCTCTGATCCACGTGTTGGAGGTGTTGAATGATTTGTACACCCTGACTATCACTATAGCTATCGCCAGTGGAAAGAGGCAGAGTGCTCCTGCCTCGTGTGTTTTATAGGTGTAAGTCCCCCTCTGGTGTCCTGTCTTGTGGTTGGTCATGTTCTGTTCTGTAGATTGATTGGCTCACAACAAAAAAATTTTGTTGGCTGCTTAGAGCAGAAACAACATATTTACAAGAGTAACTATATACAAAATCAGTGAGTGGATGGATATGTACATGTAAGGTGTCTAGCGTGCAGAACCATAACATTGTATATACAGGGAATTATTTATAAGTCCAGTCGTTGAGGCTGTCGACGGATTCTCGTGGACCGCCTGAGAGGTGGAGGCGGAGATGATGGTGTCTTGACCGGTTGGCATTCAGCCAGGCTGGTGGCCTCATGGAGCGAGGTGTCCGGGTCGGGCAAAGTGACATCTGGGAAAGTGAGATCCGGTGGTGGGCATGCAAGTTTGCGTAGCGTCCTTCTGTTGCGCCTTACAATCGATCCATCCGCCATGCGAACCATGAACAACCTGGGAGCAGCCTGTCGAACCACAACAGCAGGAGCTGACCAGCCGCCACCAGGCAACTGAATGCAAACAGTGACCTTCGGAGAGAGGAGCGGCAGATCCGTAGCGTGAGCATCATATGTGATCTTTTGCCTGGTTCTGATCTGCTGCATCTTTTGCAACACTGGAAGATGATCCAGGTCAGGTACATGAATGGCCGGGACAGTCGTCCGCAGGTTACGATTCATTAGGAGCTGAGCCGGAGATAACCCATTGGACAAAGGGGTTGCCCTGTACGCCAGAAGAGCGAGATTGAAGTCCGAAGCTGGGTCCGCAGCCTTACAGAGCATTTGCTTCAGGACGTGGACCCCTTTTTCCCATTAGATTGTGGGTAATGCGGGCTCGAGGTGATGTGCTGGAAGTGGCATTGCTTTGCAAAGTTGGACCATTCTTGACTGAAGAAACAGGGACCGTTGTCGCTCATGACTGTGAGCGGAATTCCATGCCTGGCGAATGCCTCTTTGCAGGCCCGTATTACGGTCCGAGATGTTAGGTCCGATAGTTTCACCACCTCGGGGTAACTGGAGTAACTGCGTGAGCACCAAGCTCTGGAGGCTGCGCGGGATGACGATGCGATCCAATTTCAGAAGGATCCCCTCGACAACAGTTAGGTCATCCTTTACATTATAGTATATGGGGCACTACCCTTTCTGCCAGCCATTCGCAGAGGGTCCTTGGCGGTCTCCTCACAATGATGCCGAGTCAGTCGTCGGATGACGGGTGGGCGCTGGCACACAGTTTCACCTGCGCCTCGATGTCGTGCATGAAGTCTACCTGCTCACATGGTGAGGTGATGGCACGGGAAAGGGCATCTGCGATGATTAGCTCCTTCCCAAGTGTGTAAACCAGTTCAAAATCATACCTGCGGAGCCGAAGGAGAATGCGCTGGAGCCTGGGTGTCATGTCATTTAAGTCGTTGTGTATAATGTGCACCAGGGGTCTGTGGTCCATCTCCACGGTAAAGGTTGGGAGACCATACACATAATGGTGGAATTTCACGATGCCAGTGAGCAGGCCCAGGCATTCTTTCTCAATTTGAGCATAGCGTTGCTCAGTGGGCGTCATGGCCCTGGACGCGTAGGCCACTGGAGCCCAGGACGAGGTGTCGTCCTTCTGCAGGAGCACCGCCCCAATGCTGTCCTGGCTGGCGCCTGTGGAGATTTTGGTCTCCGTTGCTGGGTCAAAGAAGACTAGAACAGGAGCGGTGGTTAGCTTCGCTTTCAACTCAAGCCACTCTTCTTGATGTGCAGGCAGCCACTGGAAAGTGGTGGACTTTTTCACAAGGCATCTGAGGGCCATGGTGTGTGACGCGGGATTGGGAATGAACTTCCCCAGAAAGGTCACCATGCCCAAGAAGTGGAGGACCGCCTTCTAATCTTCTGGAGTCTTCATCGTGTTAATTGCCTGGACTTTGTCTGAGTCCGGCCGCACGCCCTGTTGGGAGATCTGATCGCCCAGAAATTTAATTGTGACCTGCAAAAGGAGCAAGTAGTTTTGTTGAGCTTCAGGCCGTTGGCATGTATGCGCCTGAAGACCTGCTGCAGACGGGCAACATGTTTCTCCGGGGTCGTGGACCAGATGATTGTGGTGTTGGGCGTTCTGACACACAGATGAGCCAACACAGTTGTATATGGTACAACGCTATTTTATTTAAACTTTCTATGTACAGTTTTGTCTTGATACTCTGCACGTGGGGATTCCCTGTTTGTGATGTTAAAACAGGTCGTGTCCGTGTCCTTGTCCCCAGACCTACTGTCCACCAGGTGTCGTGTTCGTGCTTTTATATGGTTCCTGTCTTTGTGTGTGATTGGTTGTGGTGTTGTGTGTTCTGATTTGTCTGTTGGTGTGTCCATCATGATGTGTGTGTTTGAATATCATGACAATGATGACATCGTCAACATAGACCCGTACACCGTCAATGTCCTTGAGCATTTGCTCCATTATTCGATGAAAGATTTTGGAGGCCGACATAATGCCAAATAGCATTCGGTTGTAGCAATATCTCCCGAAGGGACTGTTAAATGTGCATAGCTTCCGGCTGGAATCGTCCAGCTGTATCTGCCAGAAGCCCTTCGATGCGTCCAGCTTTGTAAAATATTTGGCATGCGCCATTTCACTCGTCAGCTCCTCCCGCTTCGGGATCGGATAGTGTTGCCTCATAATGTTGCGCTTCAGATCCTTGGGATCGATGCAAATGCGCAGTTCTCCCGAGGGCTTCTTGACGCAGACCATCGAGCTGACCCAGTCAGTTGGTTCCGTCACCTTGGATATTATCCCTTGATCCTGGGGATCCTGCAGTTGCGCCTTCAGACGGTCTTTGAGGGGCGCCGTCATCCGGCGCGGTGCATGGATGACAGGCGTGGCATCAGGCCTGAGCAGAATTTTATAGCGGTAGGGCAGCATGTCCATCCCTGTGAACACATCCGGGTACTGCAGTAGGAGCTTCTCAATGTCAGCTTGCAGAGTGTTGTCAGCTGAGGACATGGCATGTACACGCTGAACTAGCTGAAGGAGCTTGCATGCTCGGGCACCCAGCAGAGAAGCCTTGCTGGGCTGGACGATCTCAAACCACAAAGTGGCCTTGACGGCCTTGTTCGATACTTGCTGGTGACAGGACCCTAGCGCTGTGATGGCATTCCCATTTTAGCTGAGCAACTGGCAAGCCGGTGGAAGAATGGAAGGCTGCCTCCGGATGCGAGCCAGATATGCTTTGGACCTTAGGTTGGCCGAAGCACTGTTGTCGAGCTTGAACGGGATGCTACAATTGTTGACCTGTACTGTGGCACGCCACTGATCCGCACAATCCACTTTAAGGTTGGTGAAAGTGAGGAGGCATGGTTATGCATGGTGATGATGCCCACTCGATACGTGGACTCCGGGCAGTTGTGCTCTGGATTGGTGATGGGATCCAGTTCCAAGTCCAGCAGCCCTTGCTGCACACTTCGAACTCGTTTCGTTGGACCTGGTACCGCTGGCCCCCTGTCGGAGGTGCAGATCTGCCCAGAGCAGCATAATGGCCAAGCTTCTTGCAGTTGAGACATCGCCTGCCTCTCGCGGGGCATTGCCATTTTAAATGGGCTGTGCCGCAGTTGGGGCACGTCATTACGTCGACGTTGTGATGTTCGGCGCGTCGCCGCGCCTGCGCAGTGCGGTCAGCCGCTGCTCGCACCTGCGCAGTGTAGTCTACGGCCGCTTTGTTTCCCCTACCGTGGTGCGCATGCGTGGGAGCCCTGGAAAAGCGCACAAAATGGCCGTCTTCATCGATGCTCAGGCCCCGCATTCGGGCGATGGCCTGTACACTTTCAGCCTCGTGAGAGGTGAGTTGGTCCTGCTCTGCCGACTTCAGGCGGGAATAGCAACTTTTCGCCAGTTCGTGGACTTTGCACGTCTCGATGGCCACTGGCAGGGACATATTTTTAATTTTTAGGAGCTGCTTCCGCAGAGCGTCGGAGTGGACGCCAAACACGATCTGATCCCTGATAAGGGAATCAGCGGTGTCTCCGTAGTTGCAGGACTGCGCTAGAATGCAAAGATGAGTAAAAAAAGACTGAAAAGGCTCATCCTTACCCTGAAGGCGCTGCTGGAATACGTAACGCTCAAAGCTTTCGTTTGTCTCGACCTCGCAGTGACTGTCGAATTTTGCGAGGACAGTCTGGAACTTTGCCTTGTCCTCACCTTGTCCTCGGAGAAAGTGAGCGTATTGAAGATTTGGATGGTCTGGTCCCCCGCAGTAGACAGCAGCAGGATGATTTTTCGCGCATCGGAGGCACTTTCGAAGCCCGAGGCCTCAAGGTATAGGCTGAATTCTTGCTCGAAGGCCCGCCAGTTGGCGCCAAGGTTCCCGGAGATGTGGATATGCGGAGGTGCCTGGATCTTTTCCATGCCACAGGAAGGCAGTTGCTGGTCTTCAGAGAATTTTCAACGGTAAATTACTTAGAGGCAGTAGCCACTTCTTTTTTTTTTTAAATAATTTTTATTAAGGTTTTCATAAAATATCAATAACAAAATGAAAAAGGAACCCAACAGGGTTAAGTACAAAACACAGTCTCGAAAAGCAACCCTCCATACCCCCCTCCCCCCAGTACATGAATAATAAATTAACATTAACACCCCGACTTAACACAACATGTGTATACACCCCCCTGGACCCTCCAGTGTAAATAACAGAAACAAAAATAAAGTAAACCCCCCCCCCCCCGCCGAGTTGCTGCTGCCATTGACCAATGTCTACCGTTCTGCCAGAAAGTCTAAGAACGGTTGCCACAGCCTAAAGAACCCTTGTACCGACCCTCTCAAGGCGAATTTCACCCTCTCCAACTTAATAAACCCCGCCATATCGTTGATCCAGGATTCCACGCTTGGGGCCTCGCATCCTTCCACTGAAGAAGAATCCTTCGCCGGGCTACCAGGGACACAAAGGCCAGAATTCCGGCCTCTTTCGCTTCCTGCATTCCCGGCTCCTCTGCCACCCCAAATATTGCGAGCCCCCAGCCCGGCTTGACCCTGGAACCTACCACCCTCGACACCGTCCTCGTTACACCCCTCTAAAAGCCTCCAGCGCTGGGCACGCCCAGAACATATGGGTGTGATTTGCTGGGCTCCCTGAGCACTTAACACACCTGTCCTCACCCACAAAGAACCGGCTCATCCTTGTCCCGGTCATGTGTACCCTGTGCAGCACCTTAAACTGTATGAGGCTGAGCCTCGCGCACGATGAGGAAGAATTCACCCTCCCTAGGGCATCTGCCCACGTCCCTTCCTCAATCTCCTCTCCCAACTCCTCCTCCCACTTACCTTTTACCTCCACCACCGAGGCCTCCTCCTCCTCCTGCATCACCTGGTAAGTTTCCGAGATCTTCCCCACTCCCCCCCCCCCCGCCACCCCCCCCCATCCCCCCCGAGAGCCCCCTGTCCTGTACTGTGTGTGGCAGCAGCCGCGGGAATTCCACCACCTGCCGCCTGGCAAATGCCCTTACCTGTAAGCATCTGAAGGTGTTCCCCGGGGGGAGCCCGTACCTCTCCTCCAGCTCACCCAGGCTCATGAACTTCCCGTCCACAAACAGGTCCTCCAACCTTCGTACACCTGCCCTGTGCCACCCCGAAAACCCTCCATCTGTTCTCCCTGGGTTAAACCGGTGGTTCCCCCGTATTGGGGTCCACACCGAGGCCCCAGCTTCCCCCCTGTGCAGCCTCCAGTGCCCCCAGATTTTGAGGGCAGCCGCCACCACCGGGCTCGTGGTATACCTTCTTGGAGGGAACGGCAGCGGCGCCGTTGCCAGCGCCCCCAGACTCGTACCCACACAAGACGCCGTATCCAGTCTCTTCCATGCAGCCCCCTTCCCCTCCATCACCCACTTGCGCACCATCGTCGCATTGGCAGCCCAGTAGGACCCACAGAGGTTGGGAAGAGCCAGCCCCCCCCTATCTCTACTCCGCTCCAGGAACACCCTTCTCACCCTCGGAGTCCCTCGTGCCCACACAAACCCCATTATACTCCTGTTGACCCGCCTAAAAAAGACCTTCGGGATAAACACGGGGAAGCACTGGAACAGGAACAAAAACCTTGGGAGCACCGTCATTTTGACCGACTGCACCCTCCCCGCCAAGGACAGCGGCAACGTATCCCACCTCTTGAACTCCTCCTCCATTTGCTCCACCAGCCTTGTGAAATTAAGCCTATGCAGGGCCCCCCAGCTCCTGGCCACCTGGACCCCCAAGTACCTGAAGCTCCTCCCCGCCCTTTTTAGTGGGAGCTCGCCAATCCCCCTCTCCTGGTCCCCTGGGTGAACCACGAACAGCTCGCTCTTCCCCATGTTGAGCTTGTACCCAGAGAAATTCCCGAATTCCCTAAGGATCCTCATTACCTCCGGCATTCCCCACACCGGGTCTGCCACATATAGCAGCAAGTCGTCCGCATAAAGCGACACCCTATGGTCCTCCCCACCCCGCACCAACCCCCTCCAGTTCCTCGACTCCCTCAGTGCCATAGCCAGGGGTTCAATCGCCAGTGCGAAGAGCAGGGGGGACAGGGGACACCCCTGCCTCGTCCCTCGGTGCAACCGAAAGTACTCGGACCTCCTCCTGTTTGTGGCCACACTTGCCATCGGGACCTCATACAACAGCCTAACCCACCTGACAAACCCCTCCCCAAACCCGAACCTCTACAGCACCTCCCACAGGTACCCCCACTCTACCCTATCAAAGGCTTTCTCAGCGTCCATCGCCACCACTATCTCCGCCTCCCCCTCCCTCGCCGGCATCATGATAACGTTCAAAAGCCTCCGCACATCCGCGTTCAACTGCCTCCCCTTCACAAACCTCATCTGGTCTTCGTGGATGATCTGCAGCACACAATTCTCAATCCTCGTGGCTAAGAGCTTCGCCAGCACCGTTTCGCAACAAAATCGGCCTGTAAGACCCACGCTGCAGGGGATCCTTGTCCCGCTTCAGGATCAAGGAGATCAGTGCCCGGGACATCGTCGAGGGCAAAGCCCCCCTCTCCCTTGCCTCATTGAAGGTCCTAACTAGCAACGGGCCCAACAGGTCCATATATTTTTTATAGAATTCGACCGGGAAACCGTCCAGCCCCGGTGCGTTCCCCGCCTGCATGCTTCCTATCCCTTTGGTCAGCTCCACCAGCCCAAGGCCCCCAATCCCACCAACAGTCCCTCCTCCACCTTCGGAAACCTCAATTGGTCCAGGAAGCGGCCCATCCCTCCCTCCTCCAGTGGGGGCTCGGACCGGTACAATTCTTCATAAAAGTCCCTGAAGACCCCATTGATGCCAACCCCACTCCGCACCACGCTCCCTCCCCTGTCCTTAACTCCCCCGATCTCCCTAGCTACGTCCCGCTTCCGAAGCTGATGCGCCAGCATCCAGCTTGCCTATTCCCCATACTCGTAAATCGCCCCCTGGGCCTTCCTCCACTGCACCTCCGCCTTCCTGGTGGTCACCAGGTCGAATTCGGCCTGGAGGCTGCGCCTCTTCCTCAGCAATCCTTCCTCGGGCACCTCTGCATACCTCCTGTCTACCCTCACCATCTCTCCCACCAATCTCTCCCTCTCCCCCCGCTCTCTCCTCTCCTTGTGGGCCAATGGAGATCAGCTCTCCCCTCACCACCGCCTTCTGCGCCTCCCATACCATCCCCACTCGGACTGCCCCGCTATCATTGGCCTCCAGGTACCTCTCTAGGCTTCCTCGGACCCGCTCGCTCACCTCCTCGTCCGTCAACAGCCCCACCTCCAAGCGCCACAACGGGCGCTGGTCCCTCTCCTCCCCCAGCTCTAAGTCCACCCAATGCGGGGCGTGGTCCGAAATGGCTATCGCCGAGTACTCGGTATCCTCTACTCTCGCTATCAGCGCCCTGCTCAAAATAAATAAGTCGTTTCGGGAATAAGCCTTATGGACATGTGAGAAGAATGAAAATTCCCTAGCCCCCGGCCTTGCAAATCTCCAAGGGTCCATCCCCATCTGGTCCATAAACCCCCTCAACACTCTAGCCGCCGCCGGCTTCCTACCCGTCCTAGACCTGGAGCGATCCAGTGCCGGATCCTGCACCGTGTTAAAGTCTCCCCCCATTATCAGGCCCCCCCCACTTCCAAGTCTGGGATTCGACCCAACATGCGCCGCATAGAACCCGCATCGTCCCAATTCGGGGCATACACATTGACCAGTGCCACCCTCTCTCCCTGCAGCTTACCACTTACCATTACGTACCTCCCGCCATTGTCTGCCACAATGCTCGACGCCTCGAATGACATCCTCTTTCCCACCAAGATCGCCACCCCCCGATTTTTGGCTTCCAGCCCCGAATGAAACACCTGACCTACCCACCCTTTCCTCAATCTTACCTGGTCTGTCACCTTCAGGTGTGTCTCCTGGAGCATAACCACATCCGCCTTGAGCCCCTTCAGGTGCACGAACATGCGGGCCCGCTTAACCGGCCCATTCAATCCCCTTACATTCCAGGTTATCAGCCGGATCAGGGGGCTACCCGCCTCCCTCCCCACCGACTAGCCATAACCCCTCCTCGGCCAGCCACGCGCCCGCACCCCACGCCCGGCCCGTTCCCCACGGCGGCAGACCCCCGTCTCGACCCCCCACCCCCCCACTCGCTCCAGCTCCCCCTTGACCATAGCAGCAGCAACTCGATTTCCCCCCCCCCCACCCCCGGCTAGGACCCATCCTAGCTGTTTTACTCCCCCCATTGCACTTCCGCAAGTCAGCGGACTCCTGCTGACCCCGGCCACTCCCTCCTTGCCTTCGACTCCTCCCATTGTGTGACACACCCTCCTCTTCCATTCCCCATCCGCAGGCTCTCCCCCTCCCCCTTCCATCCTAAGCGCGGGAAACAACCCTCGCTTCCCCGCCCCGGCCCCACCCCCTCCAGTTTTCAGCGCGGGAAAAAGCCCGCGCTTTCCACCTACCCGGCCCCGCCACCTCTATTGCAGCTCCTTTTACAGGCCCAGTCCCCTCACTCCCGACTCGGGCCTCCCCCTCCCCCGCGGGGCCACATCACACTGCCGGCCATCCACCCTGTTCCATTTGCTTACCCCCCTCCAAGAGGCCCCCCGACCAACCCAACCAAAACAGTGCCCAACCCGCCCTAACCACCCTCACCGACCAGAAAGAGAAAAAAAAACAAGAGCAAAGTACCCCCGCCTCAAAAAGTAACATATCAACCGCAATCCCCAAACGCCCATCCTGACCCTCAATCTGTGTCCAACCTCTCGGCCTGAACCAAGGCCCACACCTCCTCCGGAGACACATAATAATGGTCCTTGCAGGTGACCCACAGTCGCGCCAGCTGCAACATGCCAAACTTCTCCTCCTTCCTGTGCAGCACCGCCTTCGCTCGATTGTACCCGGCCCTCCTCTTCGCCACCTCTGCACTCCATTCCTGGTATATTCGAACCGCCGCGTTCTCCCACCTGCTGCTCCTCTCCTTCTTGGCCCACCTGAGCACACCCTCCCGATCAGCGAACCGATGAAACCGCACCAGCACCGCCCGCGGGGGCTCGTTAGCCTTGGGCCTCCTCGCCAGCACTCTATGGGCCCCTTCCAGCTCCAGGGGCCCCTGGAAGGACCCCACTCCCATCAGCGAGTTCAGCATGGTGACCACATAGGCCCCCACGTCCGGCCCCTCCAGCCCCTCCGGGAGGCCCAGAATCTGCAGATTCTTCCGCCTCGACCGATTCTCCATCTCCTCGAACCGCTCCTGCCATTTCTTGTGGAGCACCTCGTGCGCCTCCACCTTTACTGCCAGGCCTAAGATCTCGTCCTCGTTATCGGAGATCTTTTGTCGGGCCTCGCGGATCGCCACCCCCTGGGCCGTCTGTGTCTCCAGCAGCTTATCAAAAGAAGCCTTCATCGGCTCAAGCAGGCCCGCTTTAATCTCCCTAAAGCAGCGCTGGATACCCTCCTACTGCTCCTGTGCCCACTGCATCCACGCTGCCTGGTCTCCGCCCGCCGCCATTTTGTTCTTCTTCCCTCGCACCTTCTTCGGGTCCACCACCACCTTTTTAGTCGCCCTGCTCCTGGTAAAAGCCATATAATGTCGGGGAACTATTGTAATCCCCTTCCCACAGCGGGAAACGTTGAAAAGTGCCGTTGGGTGCCCTGAAAAGAGCCCAAAAGTCCGTTTTTGCGGGAGCCGCTGAATGTGCGACTTAGCTCCGCATAGCCGCAACCGGAAGTTGGCAGTAGCCACTTCTGGTACCATGTCGTGTTGTTCACCCTGGGGTAACACGGATTGCACACGATGCAATTAACTGATCAAATATACACCAAACAAAGGCGTTGGTTCAATAAAATATTTATTGAACTCTAGCAACAAAACACACAGCTGCCCGTGGGTTGACTCTCTACTACCCTAAGTAAACTAAAGCTAACTATCTAGGCCAGACTAGCTCTGATCCACGTGTTGGAGGTGTTGAATGATTTGTACACCCTGACTATCACTATAGCTATCACCAGTGGAAAGAGGCAGAGTGCTGATGCCTCGTGTGTTTTATAGGTGTAAGTCCCCCTCTGGTGTCCTGCCTTGTGGTTGGTCATGTTCTGTTCTGTAGATTGATTGGCTCACCTGGGTGTCTGTCACTGCCTGCTTTTACCTCATGATGTGCATGGGTGCATATTATGACAAACGTCATATCATCATGTGCATGGCTGAGCCTGACCCAGCTCCAGGTAGTGTTTAGGGCACACCTTACTAAAGCCAGATTGAGTGGGTTTTTTTGTGGGGGTTGAGCACAGGTGTGAGAATTGCTTGAGGGGGCCTGCTAATCACACGCACCTGTTCTGGTCCTGTCCCAAGCTTGTGGGTTTCTGAGTCTCCTTTTTTAGCACCATGTCGGCGGTCTTGAACATGGAGCTGGAGCTCCGCCCTTTAGCGGCTATATTTGGGGCCTCAGAGGTGCAGGAGCTGTAGACGGGGGTGGGGGCAGATGTCATTGCCTTTTCCTAGTTGGTTGCTTGGAGGTGACTCCTGTTGAGTTGGAGGTTGGCGACACCGCCTAATGTCTCAGCGTGGCTGTGGACTTCATGGAGTTTTTGCACCCCGTGAAGGTCAAATACACCGTGAGAGGGTCAATTGAAGAGATCTACCGGAGATGGCGATTGTTTATATTGTATTTCAAGGAACTGGTCACTATTAGCTGCTAGTGGGGGGGGGGGGGGAACGGAAGAAGTACATGGGGGGGGTGCTCATTTTGAGAGGGGGGCTGGGTAGATCGGCTTATTGTTCTTTTTACTTTATGGTTACTGTTGTGATTTGTGTTTTTGTACAAAATGACAAAATGTTAATAAAAAATACTTTTATCAACTGTTTTTCTTTTCTAATGTCAGTCTTCCTCAGGGGAACTAACACTGCCTTTTCTGTTTCCAGCTTAAAAGAAGGAATAAATCGTAAGGTTTGGGGAATTCTTGTCTCCTATAGAGTAAGGGTGAAGCTGGCTGTAACAGGGTAAGTGTCACACGTGCAATTTCTCTTCTTCCCCAATGGCTGACCAATATGGCTTCCCTCTTACCAAGAACTCCAAGAAATTCATAAATACAATTGGACTAAAACCCATAATACATTTTGTTTGAAAAGGATTCAGATGTATTGCAAAAAGCGCAATTGGATTGTCAGTAGAATGGAATGAGTTCATTTTGGGTCAGGATTTCATTGCAAGACTGTACAACAATTTGTTAGGGACCTATTTAGGATGACGGATGAGGGTCAATTTTACTCTCACTTGTCATAATGTACACCAGTATATCATGGTTCAGACACACACACACTGATGGACACACAGCAAGACCAATCAACACACACAACACCGCAGCCAATCACCAGTGAGAGCACACTCACTATATAGTAAGAAGTTTTACAACACCAGGTTAAAGTCCAACAGGTTTGTTTCGATGTCACTAGCTTTCGGAGCGCTGCTCCTTCCTCAGGTGAATGAAGAGGTATGTTCCAGAAACATATATATAGACAGATTCAAAGATGCCAGACAATGCTTGGAATGCGAGCATTAGCAGGTGATTAAATCTTTACAGATCCAGAGATGGGGTAACCCCAGGTTAAAGAGGTGTGAATTGTGTCAAGCCAGGACAGTTGGTAGGATTTCGCAGGCCAGATGGTGGGGGATGAATGTAATGCGACATGAATTCCAGGTCCCGGTTGAGGCCGCACTCATGTGTGCGGAACTTGGCTATAAGTTTCTGCTCGGCGATTCTGCGTTGTCGCGCGTCCTGAAGGCCGCCTTGGAGAACGCTTACCCGGAGATCAGAGGCTGAATGCCCTTGACTGCTGAAGTGTTCCCCGACTGGAAGGGAACATTCCTGCCTGGTGATTGTCGCACGATGTCCGTTCATTCGTTGTCGCAGCATCTGCATGGTCTCGCCAATGTACCACGCTTCGGGACATCCTTTCCTGCAGCGTATGAGGTAGACAACGTTGGCCGAGTCACACGAGTATGTACCGCGTACCTGGTGGGTGGTGTTCTCACGTGTAATGGTGGTATCCATGCCGATGATCTGGCATGTCTTGCAGAGATTGCCATGGCAGGGTTGTGTGGTGTCATGGTCACTGTTCTGAAGGCTGGGTAGTTTGCTGCAAACAATGGTTTGTTTGAGGTTGCGCGGTTGTTTGAAGGCAAGTAGTGGGGGTGTGGGGATGAGGAAGAAGAGAAGTTTGTCGTCCAGTACTTTCCCGGAGCGGAGAAACTACGACATCTTCTTCACAGCCTTCAACACGTCATCGATGAAGATGAACATCTTGCCAAGGTCATCCCCACACCCCCACTACTTGCCTTCAAACAACCGCGCAACCTCAAACAAACCATTGTTTGCAGCATTGTCTGGCATCTTTGAATCTGTCTATATATATGTGTCTGGAACATACCTCTTCATTCACCTGAGGAAGGAGCAGCGCTCCGAAAGCTAGTGACATCGAAACAAACCTGTTGGACTTTAACCTGGTGTTGTAAAACTTCTTACTGTGCTCACCCCAGTCCAACGCCGGCATCTCCACATCATGACTCACTATATAGACAGAGGGCATCAGAGTTCCCGTTCATTCGGGATGCAGCCTCCTAGAAGGACAGAGCTCACAGCCTGGAGCACAGATTTTCAGCATGTGCTGAGTGCATAGACTGGTTCGGACAGGCATAGGTCTTTAGTTTAATCTAACATCGTGTTAACTCACAGTGAAAGTATGTTCAACAGTTTCTAACTTAATAAAATAGTATTGTACTATTTTAAGTGTTGGTGGCCTGTATGTGTTCCACGGATCCAGAGCACCCAACACATCATCACTGTGAGAGATGGCAGCTTCCAGGGTTGTAGGACAATATGCGCGTGGTCTTCAGCCTTTCTGAAAGGGCCGAGCTCTCTCCTCCAACAACATCATTTCTTGCAGGCTGAAGCTAAACAGCAGTTTTGGAAAAACGGATTTCAGTACTTAACACAGATTTGACCATAATTTTCTTGTCATGTTTCTCATGCAACTCATGAAAAAAGTTGTTATTTGATTGCTTTCCTGCTAGACTAGGTTGGGGGGCCGGGGGGGGAGGTGTGCTGGAAGAGCAATGTGGCAGCATACGATGTTGGTGATCCAAAGGCTAGGGCAATAGTTAACAACTGTGGGTTGAGTTATGATCTCAGCTGAGCTTGTGCTGCACAAAACACTGGATAATGGGTTGCCACTGTCACATACGCAGGGAGAGAGAGGCAGAGTCATCCTGTGTTGCTTAATGACACCGTCCCACCCACTCAGTCAGAAAGGTGTATGGTGGGGGCAGTCCAGGTCCATCCCTCCAGGATCACAGGGGAGAAAACTGCCAACAGCTTCACCCACAATCAATAGAACCCAGCTCTAAGCACAGTCTGCAAGGTTTTGATTGTTTCCTTGTCTGCTTTATGTTTGCTTTTGTACGACCTCTGCAATAACTCTCCTCTCCCCCGCTATTAAGGATATGTTAAATCACAGCCTTTGGGTTGGATTTGACCTCAGAGCCACCAGTCATCTGATGGAAGACTTTTAACCAGACATTTGAAATGTTATCATTGCTATTTTCTTATGCTATATATCAGAGAATACATCCCTGCTGGTAAAGCATCATGTGATGTGTAGCGATGTCAGCAGAGTGTTTGCGCGGGTTTTACATTCTTCGCCATCTTAGATTGTTTGAGCAAAACCGCTTAATAAACCTCTCATCGTGTTTTATAAGAATCCAGAATATACACACCTCATATCATTTCTCTTTGCGGCAACAAGTCGAATTACAGTCAGGCAAGACAGGAAAAATAATTTTCTCATGGATAATATACTTGTAACTTCTTCTCCAGTGCAAAGATACACAAGAACCCATCCAGCGATGGCATGGAATGTAATGGACATGGTTCAAAAAGTAACCCTGTCAGACATTCATAGGGAAATCCAGACCTCAGGCCCTACATCACACGATTACTTGAATTGAGAGTGCAGAATTATGGGGGCTCCGTATGATTATTCCTTCATGCTTGCATAGTAGAGTCCTTGACCAACTGCATAAGTAACATCCTGGTGTGGTGAGGATGAAAGGACTGGCACACAGTTATTTTTGGTGGCAAGGATTAGATGCACAAATTGAAGAGAAAGTTGGGCAATGTCAGTCCTGTGCAAAACTAAGGAACACTCCACCATTTCAACCATTACATCCAAGGGATTGGCTGACGCAGCCATGGCAGAGAATACACATTGACTCTGCTGGCCCACTGGAGGGTCACATGTTCAGAGTGAACAAATTCCTAATGTCATACAGGAACACTGCACACACTCCAACGCAGAGTTCACCAGCAATGCTGTCGTTCAAAAGGAAACTACAAACACAGTTTGATTTGTTAGCTCCACCTGATACTTCAGAGATTGTTGAACAACAACAAATTGCTAGGATGAAGCAAAATTCTAAAAAGCGAGTATTCAACCAGGTAGAGAGAGTGCTAGCTAGGAGCTACACCACTACTGAGAAATGGGAACCAGCTGTGATCCTAGAAAAGATAGGTCCAATTTCATACACCGTACAGACGGATGATGAAAGAGTTTGGCAATGTCATGCTGATCGACTACTTGCTTCATGAAGTAAATTCGCTGAAATGTCTCAAGAGGTTCTCCCTTTGGGAAATCAAGAGAGCGATACTTCGGGACAGAGACCAGTCACAGTAAAGCACGGATTCTGTTCCTGAGGACTTTCCAATGCCTGTAGTGATGGATACTGCAGTAACTACCCAGGAAATATTGTCTACTGAAAGGAATGAGGATACTTCAAAGGTCTCAAGTAGCCAGGTTTGAGAAAGCCAAATTCAACCAAAAAGGAATAGACGTCCACCACAGAGACTTATCGAATTGTATATATGTATAGAAATAATGTATAAGTGGCTTTGTTGTATAAATGTTCATCATTGTTTTTGCACCAATGAAGTAAAGGGAAAGGGGTGCTATGTGTCAGAGAATATATCCCTGCTGGTTATGCCTCACGTGATGTGTAGTTACATCAGCAGAGTGTTTTGCACGGGCTTCGAGTTCTCCACCTTAGATTGCAGCATTAACACCTCTTAATAAACCCTTTCATTGTGTTTGAAATAATCCAGAGTGGGCACCTCCATACCTTTTTTCTTTACGGCAACAAAAATAAACATCTTGTTAGTAAAATTATCACTTTGTTTATCTTTCAGGATGCTGGGAGATGCTTTGTTCAGGTGAGCATTTATACTAAAGTATTCAAATATGAGATAAATCACTTACCTCACTGTGGGCTTTCTGAAGATTAGAATCAGAGTTTGATTTTCAATTTACCACTGGAGTGTAAATTAGGTACAGTGCTCAAGGGCAGCATGGTAGCACAGTGGTTAGAACAGTTGCTTCACAGCTCCAGGGCCCCATGTTCGATTCCCTGCTTGGGTCACTGTATGTGTGGAGGCTGCACGTTATCCCCGTGTCTGCGTGGGTTTCCTCCAGGTACTCCGGTTTCCTCCCACACCAAAGATGTGCAGATTAGGTGGATTGGCTATGCTAAATTGCCTTTTGTGTCCAAAAAAGGGTAGGTGGGGTTACGGGGATAGGGTGGATGTGTGGGGATAGGATGGAGGTGTAGGCTTAGGTGGGGCACTCTGCAAGAGTGGTTGCAGACGAGCTGCAGTGCAATTGTTAGGATTATGCAAAATAGCAAAGTATGACATACCACCACCGCAGGTCTCCTGGTAGAGGGAGGAGGTACAAGCAGCAGCAGTTGGATGGGCAATGAGCTCTCCACCCCGTACCTTCCTGCCCCCACCTCCCAGCCTGCTCCCAAGGGCGGGACAATGAATTTTAGCCACATGCCTTTCACATGCAAGATCAATCTTGCTGCTCTTATTTAGAAAATAAAGCTGGCCAATGTATTGAAGGGATCTGTTAGCACTGCACCTCAAACCAACAGGAAAAGGGGGCCATGGGGGGGATTGTATGCAAAGTTGGGGAAAATGGGAAGAGTTCCATTCAGGCTTTGTACTGTTAAGAATTATTCAGATCCACTTGGAACTTTCTGTTTTTGTGATTTTCTTGTGTTGTTTTCCTTTGGCAGAGGTGTTGCTGTGGATTTACCCTTCCTGATCATGCAGCCCACACCCCTAACTGGTGAGTATCAAAAGTATTGTAAAATTAAATGAAGAACATCTCCAAAACCGATTGAGCGGTGAAAGGGTTCTCCATTCAAATTCGATGTAACGTTATGATCCCAGTTGGTGTTATAACTGGATGGGAAGATCCCAGAACGGAACCCTGCCTCAAAAGACCGTAACTTTTTTTAATAAAACATGGAGGAACAGAGTCACAGGACCACTAATTAGTTTTAACAACAAGAAAAAACATTTATTAAACATGAAAAATTGGATTATGATGCAATACGTCTTCATTGCAACCCCCGCACCCCCCCCCCCCCAACCTTAGCTTAATGATTAAAACAGGATTCAGGATTAACATGGCTTATAAAATACATCTTAATCTACAATGGTCTCATTAACACAAAATCCCTTTTAAGCACCCAAGATGACTGTGGGCAAATACACTCTCCACTCTGAACCCCAAATGAATGCTTGTGGATGTCTCCTCAGAATCTCACAGATGTCATACGAGAATTTGCAAATTCCACTCCAAATGCATGCTTTAAAATCTTCTCTCATTATCATGCTTTCCCTTAGCAATTTGCATTCTGAAATCCAGTCCAGGTTTTATAAATGACTCATTTAACCCAAATTTCCTCTCCATTTTTAACAGTGAATCCAGTCCAGGATTTTACACCACCCCCTTTTGGGTTTCCCTTGTTTTAACTGCCTTTTCACAAACTCCGAGATCCAGCCACTGATTTCTATAGTTATTTCAAATCTCACAAACTTGAAAGTCATGTCAGATATCTTTCTGGCATCTCAACCTTCTTTTCAGCACTATCTGGCTTTACTGAACAGTTATCTGGTCTTGTACCTTTAACTTCTTGGAAAGATATCTTCATTTCTCTGGTCTCCCCTACTCTTCAGATCTCAAGACATGTTTTCTTAACCATTAGACCATGGGTATGGCTTTTCTTCTAGCAAGGTTGAGACAGCTGTTCCCTCTCCAGCCTTCTAAACCAACTGCTTCTATAAGAACTGTGAGAGCTTCCTTCTCTCTCACTACCAATCTTCAACTGCAATCAAATTATCTAAACTAAAACTTAAAACCCCAGTTGCTCAGTAACCACTGCTGGTTTATTTATTCTTCACACCATTGCCCTCTCTAAACATTAAAATTCGACAGGATTGGAATAAATAAGATGGGGTTTTGTCTATTTAATGGGAGTGAATGGGACAGCAGGGATTTAAATGGAACCACAGAAGCTGAAATACTAGTGGATTCCGATGCCCTCTTGATATTTACTTGTGTTTCTGAGCCATGGTACTCATTGGTCCCACATCTGTTTGCGTGTTAGTTTTCTGTTGTGGAATTAAACGCACTTTCAACTTTTCTTTATTTCTTCTCCCTCACATCCATAACTCATAGAAAGCCTGTAAGTATCTGGTTTCTTTCTTTCTACATTTGCCTGACAGTTGGTTCCAGTATCCAGAGCTTTTGCTGCAATCATTTTATCCCAGCTACAGTGTTTAGATTTAGACTTAGGAGATTTTTCCCTCTCCCCCCCCTCCCCCCCTTAGAGATAAATGAGGCAGACACAGCACACATCTTTGTTTTCCGTAACTTGCTTTTCCTGCAGCAGATCACTAGTCTGAAGCCGGAGGCTATAGCTTGAGGGACGCCTCTCTGTACGAAGCATGGCTGACCAGGAATCTCACCCCCTCTTACCACCTGCCATTGGCATGTTGGAAGGATTTGCAGTTTGTTCATCAACCTGCTGGCCATGTTGTGAATCTACTTTCCTTGGCCATCAAATCCTGGAGTGGGACTTAAATCAGGAGCTTCTGGCTCAGAGGTAGTGGCACTACCCATTGTGTCACAAGACGTCCCCTGTACAGAGTTTACTAAATACAAATATTTCTTAAACAGCAGCCATATTGGATCAGTGCACTAACTTCCCCTCATTATATCCCACTGGATCACAACGCCAGCTCACGTCCCTCACTACACCCCATTGGATCATCATACAAACTCCACTTCCCTAATTGGTTCATATTTTACTGTAGCAGGGGACCTAATGGCGGTTGGTTTTAAAAACAATTATGTGACAAGTGGCTGAAAGTGCAAACTAGTTACATCGTTGCAAGGGAAAGTATTTAGGACCAAAATGAACGCATGGAACCATGTATCTCCTTAATCAGTCAGCTTGCCGAGTTCAGAAACGAACAATGGAAGAGCTGAAAAGGAATTGTAAACTTTTTGAGCGAATTCAATGTCCAATTATGAACAGCGGGCAATAAAGAGAGGGAAAGAAATATTGGAAAAGGAGAGAGGGAAAGAAGAGACAGAAATGAAACTTCAGGGGCGGCAGGGTGGCGCAGTGGTTAGCACTGCTGCCTCACGGCACTGAGGACCTGGGTTCAATCCTGGCCCTGGGTCACTGTCTGTGTGGAGTTTGCACATTCTACCCCACACCCAAAGATGAGCAGGTTAGGTGGATTGGCCACACTAAAACTGCCCCTTAATTGGAAAAAAATTATTGGGTACTCTAAATTTATCTAAAATAAAGAAATGAAACTTCACAAAATGGTTGATATTTTAAATATTTCTCGCAATTAAAATCTGATGCTCCATACTAGTAATAGTTATTTTTCAGTGCCAGGGAGTTTAATTGGCAACAATGACCACATACCGCATTGTTAAAAGAGTACTTAGACCAGAATGACATGTGGCCAGTGTAGCTTGTATCAGCTGTGCATACTCAGGAACTTACACCATTGAGTGAATTTCAGTAGGAAATCAGACAGTGAGAAGCTAATGAAGATGAGCACAACTTGGACATTAACTTTTAGATATTCACATTAAGCTGTGCATCTGTCCCTGACCTGAAGTTGTGCCATTTACTCATACACAATGGCAGGGACCATTTAGCCTCAGTGTTATTTTGACTGCAAACTCTGGCCCATAGTATGATTCTCCTATGTATGTGGGACACACCATTATGTGGTTTATCTCTCATCCAATAGCCACAGTTATCCAGCTGATTACTATGTGTTCTGTGGCTGCCCAATTCATTGCATGTACTAACCACATGAGACTATATATTGTTGATGGTTACTTTCTCCTCTTTGTTTGCTCTCAGTGTTGATGATGATGATATTCAGTTTGAAGATTTTGATCATGGTGGCCCAATGGGGGTGACAGAAGACCTCAAGGAGGGGGCGGAATCTCCTTTCAGCAACTCTCATGCCTCTTTCTAAAATCCAGATATTTGCTGTGTAGGAAATTCAACAAGAAGTTTGCAGTTTATTTAATGTAGTTGCTTCAGTTCAGTTCTTGAGTTGTGAAGAAGCTTGTAAGCTATCTCAATACTTCCAGGTTTGGTACAACATAGATTACTTAAGTTTTTGACAGTTAGAGAGACCTCTGCCCACATGTGCATCCAAGTCATCATGCACAGCCATGGACCTGAGCAGTTTAGAGTTGCTACCATAAAACGGCCACAGGATTCTACCTGCTGGATCCCCAACTACAACTTCTGCCCTCAGACTGCAGAAATGCATGCTGAGATACCACTGGAAGTTTTAGGGAAGAATGGAATATTTTAATGGTGAGTGATTAGGAGCGAGAGAGGTCCAAATGGAAATGGTTCACAAATCAAGGAAAACAAGGGGGCAGGGGGGAAAAGCAATCCAAAAGGTCAGTGCCCTGTTAGCAACCGTCTCAAAGACGCTAGACAATCGATATCTTTCATTTGTACAAAGCCATGCTCAGACATCTACTGGACTGGTGTTTTGGACACCACACCACAGCAGGATCTATTGGCATTTGAATGACTGTTATTTTGACTGCAAACTCTGGCCCATTGTATGCACTGCAGATTGATAACAGGATTGAAAGGGTCAGTTTATGAGGACAGGTTCAATAAACTTTGTTGGTATTCCCCTGTATTTAGAAGGGTAAGGGGTGATTTAATTGTTGTATTTAAAATATTGAAGGATTTTGATGGGAATACCTTAAACTTAGAGAGAGATTATTTTGGACTGAAGTGAGGAAGCACGTTTTAAACGCATAGGGCAGTGGAGATCTGGATCCCTCTTCAAAAGGTTGTGAATATTGAGTGAATTAAAATTTTCAAGGGTGAGATCAATAGATTTTTGATAGGTGAGGATATCAAGAGAGATTAAGCAATGACAGGCAAGTGGAATTGAACAGCAAGTCAACCATAGTCTGAGTAACGGAACAGGCCAGAGGGCCTGAATAATCTAATCCTATGACTAAGAAGAGCTTTCCTCATTTCAATCAACCATGTGTTTTTGTAACTTATTCCACAATTCAATTGTCCTTTGGATGTGAAAGATCCTCCCCGCAACTTTGTTTTCCTTTATTGTTCCCGATTTTCCGTATTTACAGTTTATGGCAATAAGGATTTGACATCATACCATGGGATGTAGGCACCGCTGGCTGGGCCAGGATTTGTTGGGGTATTTAGGAATGGGCAACAAACCCTGGTCCAGCCAGCAACGCCTACATCCCATGAATAAATAAAAAAGACCCAGTGCTCTTGTAGTGGGGCTGATTACATTTTTAATCAAGAAACTTGTCAAGCTTCACGGATTATATTGAATTTTATGATTTGTTGTTGACCCATGTAAAGAGTATCAGTGCTGCATAATCAGCGGGAAATTGTGGAGCAAATATGTCAGGAGATTACAGATAACTGCACGAAACATAGGGTGCTAATAGTTGGGGACTTTAACTTTCCCAACATTGACTGGGACAGCCATAGCATTAGGGGGTTGGATGGAGAAAAAAATTGTTGAATGTATTCAGGAGGAATTTCTCATTAAGTATGTGGATGGCCCGACTAGAGAGGGGGCAAAACTTGACCTCCTCTTAGGAAATAAGGAAGGGCAGGTGACAGAAGTGTTAGTGAGGGATCACTTTGGGACCAGTGACCATAATTCAATTAGTTTTAAGATAGCTATGGAGAATGATAGGTCTGGCCCAAAAGTTAAAATTTTAAATTGGGGCAAGGCCAATTTTGATGGTATTAGACAGGAACTTTCAAAAGTTGATTGGGAGTCTGTTGGCAGGCAAAGGGGCGGCTGGTAAGTGGGAGGCTTTCAAAAGTGTGTTCACCAGGGTTCAGGGTAAGCACATTCTTCTTCTTAGAGTGAAGGGCAAAGCTGGCAGAAGTAGGGAACCCTGGATGACTCGGGATATTGAGGCCCTGGTCAAAAAGAAGAGGAAGGCACATTCCATGCATAAGCAGCTGGGATTAAGTAGCTCCCTTGAAGAGTTTAGAGGTTGTCGGAGTACAGTTAAGAGAGAAATCAGAAGGGCAAAAAGGGACATAAGATTGCTTTGGCAGATAAGGCAAAGGAGAATCCAAAGAGCTTCTACAAATACATAAAGGGCAAAAGAGTAACTAGGGAGAGAGTAGGGCCTTTTAAGGATCTACAAGGTCATCTATGTGTGGATCCACAAGAGATGGGGGAGGTCCTAATTGAACATTTCTCATCGATATTTACTGTTCAGAAAGGCATCGATGTTAGGGAACTTGGGGAAATAAATAGTGATGTCTTGAGGAGTGTATATATTACAGAGAAGGTGGTGCTGGAAGTCTTAAAGCGCATCAAGGTAAATAAATCCACAAGACCCGATGAAATGTATCCCAGGACGTTGTGGGAGGTTACGGAGGACATTGCGGGTCCCCTAGCAGAGATATTTGAATCCTTGACTGCCACAGGTGAGGTGCCTGAAGATTGGAGGGTAGCAAATGTTGTGGCTTTGTTTACGAAGATGTGCAGGTTAGGTGGATTGGCCGTGCTAAATTGCCCCTTAGTGTCCAAAAGGTTAGGTGGGGTTACTGGGTTACGGGGATAGAGTGGAGGCATATGATTAAGTAGGGTGCCCTTTCCAAGGGCCGGTGTAGACTCGATGGACTGAATGGCCTCCTTTGCACTGTAAATTCTATGATCTATGATAAGGGCAGCAGGGAAAAGCATAGGAACTACATACCATTGAGCCTAATGCTTGTGGTGGATAAGTTGTTCGAAGGTATTCTGAGAGACAGGATCTACAGGCATTTAGAAAGGCAAGGGCTGATTAGGGACAGTCGGCATGGTTTTGTGAGTGAAAAATCATGTCTCACAAATTTGATTGAGTTTTTTTGAAGGGATAACCAAGAAGGTAAATGAAGGCAGTACAGTCAACGTTGTCTCCATGGACTTTTGCAAGGCCTTTGACAAGGTACCACATGGTAGGTTGTTGCAGAAGGTTAAATCTCATGAGATCCAGGGTGAGGTACAAAATTGGCTTGATGACAGAAGACAAAGGGTGGTTGTAGAGGGTTGTTTTTAAACTGGAGGCCTATGACCAGCGGTGTGCTTCAGGGATCAGTGCTGGGTCCACTGTTAACTGTTATTTATATTAATGATTTGGATGAGAATTTAGGAGGCATGGCTAGTAAGTTTTCAGGTGACTCCAAGTTTAGTGGCATAGTGGACAGTGAAGAAGGTTATCTAGAATTGCAATGGGATCTTGACCAATTAGGCCAGTGGGCCGATGGATTGCAGTTGGAGTTTAATTCAGATAAATGTGAGGTGATGCATTTTGGTAGATCGAATCAGGGCAGGACCTACTCAGTTAATGGTAGGGTGTTGCGGATAGTTATGGAACAAAGAGATCTAGGAGTACAGGTTCATAGCTCCATGAAAGTGGAGTCACAGGTGGACATGTTGGTGAAGAAGGCATTTGGCATGCTTGGTTTCATTGTTCAGAACATTGAATACAGGGGTTGGGATGTCTTGTTGAAGTTTTACAAGACATTAGTAAGGTCACACTTGGGATGCTGTGTACAGTTATGGTCACCCAATTATAGAAAGGATATTATTAAACTAGAAAGAGTGTAGAAAAGATCTACTAGGATGCTACCAGGATTTGATGGTTTGAATTATAAGGACAGGCTGGATAGACTGGGACTTTTTTCCCTGGAGCGTAGGAGGCTTAGGGGTGACCTTCTAGAGGTCTATATACTAATGAGGGGCATAACAGGGGCTGGTTTAGCACAGGGCTAAAGAGCTGGCTTTGAAAGCAGACCAAGGCAGGCCAGCAGCACGGTTCAATTCCCGTACCAGCTTCCCTGAACAGGTGCCGGAATGTGGCGACTAGGGGCTTTTCACAGTAACTTCATTTGAAGCCTACTTGTGACAATAAGCGATTTTCATTTTTCATTTCATTTCATTTTTTCATAGATAAGGTAGATAGTCAACATATTTTCCCAAAGGTAGGGGAATCTAAAACTAGAGGGCATAGGTTTAAGGTGAGAGGGGAGAGATACAAAGGGCTGAATTCTCCCACCCCGCCCGCCGCAAGAACACCACGGGTGAGCTGCGTACAATGGAGAACTCCATTGACCTTGGGCAGGATTCTCCGGTCGCCGGATGGACGTGACCAGCGAATCCCGCCCAGAAGGGCAGTTTTTCACACAGAGGGTGGTGAGTGCCTGGAACGAGCTGCCAGAGGCAGTAGTAGAGGAGGGAAAATGTTGTCTTTTTAAAAGCATTGAGATAGTTATATGGGTAAGATGGGTAGAGAGGGCCAAATGCGGGCAATTCGGATTAGCTTAGTGGTAAAACCTGGGCAGCATGGACAGGTTGGGCTGAGGGGCATGTTTCCATGCTGGAAACCTCTATGACTCAAAATTGCCAGTTTTCGACGTTGACTGTTCCCTTGCAACCAATTTATGTAGAAACTGTCATCTCTCATTTACTTACTGAATATGTGTGAAATAAAATAAAGCCTGTTTCAGATTATTTCAGTAAAGTGAAATAAAATAGATCAAATAGTCAGCCTGTTCCATGTAATATTTATTAATTCAGATGGAAACTCAAAAATCTAGCTTTAAAGGGATACCCACTGATGGAAACAGGCTGGAAACCTTATAAAATGACTGTGCATGCATACATTTAGGAACAATTTTTTTTATAAAGGAGTTACGTTTCATAAGTGAATAAGTAATTGTGGGTATTTTGTAGCACCCATCTGGGTACACATTATAAAAACAGTATTTAAGCCATGGAAAGGCTACAGCAGCTTTTCATTAGAAAGATACCAGAGCTCAGTGGGCTGGTTTGTGATGCGGAACAAGGCCAGCAGCGCAGGTTCAATTCCCGTACCAGCTTACCCGAACAGGCGCCGGAATGTAGCGACTCGGAGCTTTTCACAGTAACTTCATACTTGTGACAATAAAAGGTTATTATTATTATTAGGAAAGAGATGGTATAAGTACAAAGAAAGATTTAACAAAGGCTGGCTGGAGAGTTATATGGAACCGAAAATCAAAATTCTGAATGGTTTTGAGAGGCTGATTAGGAGAATGAAGGACGTTTAAAGGGCAATTTGACAGATAAAATGCTGATTTGATAGGAGAGATTATCACTTTCTTTAAATGTCACTGTGTAACTTTCCAAATCAAATGCTTGCAACCGTCCAGTTAGAGTTCAATATTAATGTTATCATGGGTTCTTCAAGATATCTAGTCATAGGTACAGGTGAAAAAAGAGCCAATGTTTAGTGAAGAAGTAGTCAATATTGTGACTTCACACTGTTTTGAATTGCTTTATCAGTGTGCAGTGACATAGCTTCAGTTTGGATTAGGGACCAATGGAAGACTGAACAATTGGCACTCTGTTGCTTGGTCACTTTTGCCCAGCTCCACCTCAGTAAAACCTTGGCAACACAAAAGTGTTTGACATTAGCTTCTAAAGGAAACTGGATCTGCTTATTCTAAGTATTTTACGAAAAGCTCTTTTCCAGAATTGTACACAATGACCCCCAGAATGTACCATGCTCCATTCATGGGTTCCCCAGCCGGGTGTTTCTTGGCAGTGCACCATTCGCTGGTAGCGGGATTCTAGCTTCCCACCTCTTGTCAGTAGGATTTCCCATTAAAGTCCCCACGCCACCGGGAAACCCGTGTGTGGGGAAGCACTGCCGGCAGAGAAAGAGAATCCCGTTGGTCGGAAAGACCGACCATGGTATACAATCGTGAAACTTATGGGGCGTGATTCTCCGCTCCCGCGCCGGTTGAGAGAATCGCCTGAGTCGCCAAATTTTCCCGCAATGCCGGTCCGACGCCCTCCCGCGATTCACGGAAGCGGCCAGATCGGCACAATCGTGTTTTGCACAGTGCGGTACAGTGAATCGCCCGAGACAGCCAAAATGGTGATTCACCGGTACCCCCGCGATTCTCCGGCCGGATGGGCCGAGCGGCCTGCCCAAAACGGCGGGTCCCCCCCCCCCCCCCCCCGGTGCCGTCCACGCCTGGTAGCTGCCGGCGGGAACAGCGCGGGAACGTTGGGGGGGGGGCCTGCGGGGGGGGGGGGGCGAGGGGGGATCCTGCACCAGGGGGGGGCCTCAAATGGGGTCTGGCCCACGATCGGTGCCCACCGATCGTCGGGCCGGCCTCTCTGAAGTAGGCCCTCCTTTCTTCCGCAGACCCGCAAGATCCGTCAGACATCTTCTCGCGGGGCGGACTCGGAGAGGACGGCAACCACGCATGCGGGGTTGACGCCAGTTATGCAGCGCCTGCCGCATCATGTATGCGGCGTTGTCTTTACGCGGCGCCAAGGCCTGGCACGCGTAAATGACGCGGCGCGGCTCCTAGCCCATTATCGGGCCCTGAATCGGTCGGGATAGAGGCCGTTTCGGGCCGTCGTGAACCTCGACGGTGTTCACGATGGCGCAAACACTCTGCCTCCATTTCGGAGAATCCCGCCCAAGGTACGCAGTGCGGTGAAACGTTGACCACAGGTTTGCCAAATCGGTACTGCTGATTTATATAAATGTAAGGTGTCTTTTATTGAAATCTAAATTTACAAATGAACTGAGACGAATTATTCATAAATGATTGGGTTAAATTATTTATTTTAAAAATACAGATATTCACACCCGATCAGCTAAAAATATTCTTAAGGCATCAATTCAGTTCACTGTTGAATAATAAATTAATTTTTCTCGAAACCATGTGCTGGCAGAATAAAAGGAACCATAAGATATTTTAAGTTTTTATTTTAAACAGGATCTACTAACTAACTATGGTTGAAGCTGTTTAATGTTTTTTTAAAGTCAAGGTGACAATCATTTATTTAAATATAGCAAAGTTATCTGCCTACATCAATTGTACAGTAAATATTTTGAGATGAATGTCTGCTGCCGTTATCCAAATAGTTACTGGTAAGTCGACAAGAAGTTAAAGCAGACAAAGAGGCTGCACAATTTTATCAAGTTTTGAAAGTGGCATAAGTGTTTGTCAATCCAGCTTTTGCCTCCTTTTTTGAATGTTGCCAGTGATTTTAACATCATTGGCACCCAATGGGTCCATTACAAAATCTTGCTCCCATGGTTTTCAAAGCGTTCCTGTACCGCCTCAAAGTTTGAAAAAATGTTCTTTTATATAAATTTAGAGTACCCAATTCATTTTTTCCAATTAAGGGGCAATTTAGCATGCACATCTTTGGGTTGTGGGGGAGAAACCCACACAAATACGAGGAGAATATGCAAACTCCACACGGACAGTGACCCAGAGCTGGGATCAAACCTGGGACCTCGGCGCCGTGAGGCAGCTGGGCTAATCCACTCTGCCACTGTGCTGCCCGTACTGCCTCAAAGTTATGTGTCATTGTTCTGTAGTGTCCCAAGTCCCAGTATCTATAGTGCAGCCAATACCTATTGTTTCCAATTGTCTGAGTTCAGGACAGACATTTTCACTTTCAGCCCATGTCTGCTCCAGCAAATGATATTCAAACCATGATTTTGGCTCTGACTTCACCATAAAATAAAGAACTTGCATTGTTTTTGCTGATAATTAATCAGGTATTACATTGGACCTTCATTGCTATTTATCACTTCAACACTCCCCAGTGTTACACATTTGAAGTGTAAATGGTTGTAACTTAGGATGGCAGTCATTTTCCACACAGCAAGGTCCAACAAACAAGCACTATGATAATGACCAGATAATCTGTTTGCGCTGATGTTGGTTAAGGGATAGATATTGTCCATGACACCAGGGAGAACTCACCTGCGCTTTGAAATAGTGTCATGGGACCTTCTATGGCCCCTTAAGATATTTCATGCAAAAAACTGCGCCTGACAGTACAGCATTACCATTGTGCTGTAATAGACTGTCAGCATTAAATTCATACTTAAATTTCAGTCTGAAGTCAAAATCCTGTAACTCTCCTCCTAACAGCACTGTGGGTGTACCTGCACCACATAGCCTGCAGTCGTTCAAGAAGGGAGCTCAACCTTCTCAAGGACAATTAGAGATGGGCAATAAATGCTGGCCTAGCCAGATCGATAAATGAACATATAAAAGCAAGGTGGGATTTGAACCCATAATCCATCAAAGGCAACACTGTCACAATTGAGCCACAAGTAATAATATATCTCCAGAAGTAATAAAGAGCATTCTTCATAAAGCAGGAGTCACACAGATCCAGAAGCATAGATCATGTGGCTCCTATGGGCGGATAATTGACTATGATTGGCAGGTATGTGGCTGAAATACATAAATAATCCTAATGACGGCTGCGGAGACAGATATATGGCTCTGACTTGAAACACAAAGCAGTGTGCTTTAGAGGAAGTGTGGAGGAATTCATGTACAGTACAGCACTTTTAACCATAAGACCATAATACATAGGAACAGTAGGCTATTCGACCCATCAAATCTGCTCTTCCATTCAAAGAAATCATGACTGATCAGATATGATAATCATCAACTTCACTTTCCTGCCTTATCCCCATAATTCTTGATTCCCTTTCTGTTTAAAAATCTGTCTATCTCAGCCTTGAACATACTTTAAAAAAATACATATTTTATTCCAAACACGCTCAAAAAACATTCACATAGCACCAACAAAACATAGTACATATAGTTTATTCAATTTTCCCCATTTTAATCCCCAACCCCCCCATTCCTCTTCCTCCCCCCCCCCCTCCCCCCCCCCCCCCCCCCCCCCCCCGCGATAAATAAATCCTCAAACATGGACAGAAATAACTGTACTAGGAACTCCTCCTCCAGCCCCTGAGGGCAAACTTAATCTTCTCCAACCTGAGGACCACATAGAAATCCCCCAACCATGCTGTAGTCCTCAGTGGTGCAGTCGACATCCAACCTAAGAGAATACGTTGCCGGGCGATCAGAGAGACCAAGACCATGACATTGGCCTCCTTCCCCTCCTGGACTTCCAACACCCAAAAGATCGTCACCATCGGGTGCGGTGTCAACTTCACTCCCACAATCCCCAACAGACTCTCGAACACCAGTTCCCAGAAGCTGTCCAATTTTTTACACCCCAAAACATGTGGGAATGGTTCGCCGGCCCCCTCCCACACTTCTCGTACACATCTGCCACTCCTGGGAAGATCTCACTCATCCGGGCCCCGAGTCATATGGACCCTATGCACCACCTTGAACTGTATAAGGATTCACCTTGCGCAGGAGGAGGTTGAGTTGACACAGTGCATTACTTTACTCCAAACTTCCTACTCCATCTCCATCCAAAACTCCTCCCCCCACTTCCGCTTAATTCCTTTCACTAACACTGCTCCCTTCTTTCCCAACCACCCATATATATCCCCAATCCTTCCTTCCCTCCACATATCCAGGAGCAGCAACTTCTCCAGCAGCGTGTACTCCTGCACCTGGGGAAACGAGGGCAATACCTAAATTCACCCCGCCTCGGTATCTCAAACTTCTTTCGAAACTCCTCCAAATCTGCAAACTTACCCTCCACAAACAGGTGTCTAATCCGCACCGATCCTTCCTCCTGCCATTTTCCATACATCCATCCATCCCTCCAGGCACAAACCTATGGTTCCCACAGAGCATGGTCAACACCAACATTTGCCCTAATTTAAAGTGCCTCCTCAGCTGATTCCAGATTTTAAATGATGATTCCACCACCGGGCTACTCGTATACGTCCCCAGGGAGAGCAGCAGCAGAGCCGTCACCAGGGCCCTCAAACTCGTCCGCTTACATGAGTCATCCTCCAGCCAGACCCAAATCGCCCAATAATAATGCAGCAAATCTGGGAGCACCAGTCCCCCATCCCGCCTCAGCTTTGCAACAGGGCCCTACTAACGTTCTGCGTCCTGCCTGCCCAAACAAACCCAGATATCAGCTTGTCCACCCTCCGGAAAAAGGCCTTTGGGAGAAATATTGGGAGAGACTGGAAGATAAATAAATCTTGGCAGTGAATTCATTTTTACCAGCTGCACACGCCCCTGCCAGTGTCAAGTGCAGGGTATCTCACGTTTTAAAGTCCTTTCCAACCTCCTCTACAAAGCCCATCAGGTTCCATTTGTGCGTAGTGCGTAGTTGTGCGCCTCTTAAATCCCCAAATACTGGAATCTAACCCCCGCCACCTTAAACAGCAGGGCCCCCAAATTCACCCTCCATGCCGAAACATTTACTGGAAAGACCTCACTTTTCCTGTGCACCCTATACCTCCCTTTACTAGCCCCTGCCACTTGGTGGAGGCATGCAAAGCTATCGGAGGCACGAACAGCAATGGCGAAAGCGGACATCCCTGTCTCGTCCCCCTGTGCAACCAAAAATATCCCAAATTCATCTCATTTGTCCTCACACTTGCCATGGGGGACACATACAGTAGCCCCACCCTCACCACAAATCTCGCCCAAGCCCAAACCTCCCAAGAATCTCAAACAGGTAATGCCGCTCTACTCAGTAAAAGGTCTTCTCTGCGTCCATTGACATGATCACCTCCAGCTCCTGCCCCTCAGTCATCACCACATCTAACAAACTCCTGATATTACTGGAGCGTCGCCCCCCCCTTCACAAACCCTGTCTGATCCTCGGAGACCACCTCTAGCACACATCCGTCCAAGCATCTCACCTTCAGCTTGGCCAAGACCTTTACGTCCGTATTCAGCAACGAGATGGGTCTATATGACCCACACTCCATCGGGACCTTCCCTTTCTTTGGGATCAGCAAAATGGACGCTGCACCAACGTAACCGGTAACTCCCCCCTCTCCACCGCTTCATTGAACATGCTCAGAAGGTGGGGAGCCAATTATGCCACAAACTGCTTGTAAAACTCCACCGGGAATCCATCCAACACCAGCGCCTTTCCGGACTGCATTATGCCAATGGACCGAGAGGAGAGGAAGCGTCCTGTTCTGGACGTTTCCTCTCCTCCAACTCCAGGAACTCCAACCCATTCAGGAACTGACCCACACCTGCCTCGCCCCTCCAGGCTTGGCCCTGTACAGCCCTTGAGAGAAGGTCCCAAACAACTCACTTATTCTCTCCGGCTCCCGACACTATCTCTGACACTACCTCTCCCCCTGCTGCCCTCACCTGCCAATTTCCCTTGATGCTGCCATTCACCGCAACTGGTGGGCAAGCAGATGACTTGTCTTATCCCCATACACATATTACACCCCTCGAGCCCCCACAACAGCCACACTGCCTTCATTGTCGTTAACCGATCAAACTGCACATACAACTTCTTTCTTTGCACCAGTAACTCCTTAGTTTGGGTCCCAGAATACCTCCTATCCACCTCTATTATCTCTTGCAGCAAACTTCACCTCTCCTCCCTCTCAGTCCTACCTCTGTGGGCTTTAAATGAATTGACTTTCCGCTGAACCATTGCCTTCAAAGCCTCCCAAAATAATGCCACCAAAACCTCCCCCTTTTGCCACCTTAACGCAGAACTCCTTGGGTGGGATTCTCCGCCGGCGGGATACTCCGTTTTGCCGGCAGCCCGGGGTTTCCCGACGGCGTGGGGCTGCCCCACAATGTGAAACCCCATTGACCGGCCGGCGTAACGGAGAATCCCACTGGCGGAGCGAGGCAGAAATGTGGCGTGGCGGGGTGGGGAATCCAGCTACTTATCCGCCAACAGTGCCAAATCCAACCTCCACCTCGGCCTCTGCGCCCACCCCGACCTAAGCCTAAAATCCAAGAAATGCGGCGTGTAGTCTGAGATCACGATCCCCATGTATTCCACCCCCACCGTTCCCGACAAAACTGCCTGAGCCACCATGAGAGAGTCAATATGGGAATAGGCCCAATGAACATGCAATAAGGAGTACTCCCTCTCCCCCTGGATGCCTAAACCTCCATGGGTCCGCCATCCCCATCTGATCCATGAATGGCCTAAATCCCTCAACATTCCGACGTTCCCCATGACTTAGAACTTGACCTGTCCATCCTCGGCTCCATTACACAATTAAAATCCCCGCCCATAATCAATTGGTGAGAGTCCAGGTCCGGAATCGTTCCTAACAGCTTCCCCACAAACTCAACATCTTGCCAATTGGGCGCATACACATTCACCAGCAACACCGACGGCCCCGCTAACACCCCACTCACTATCACAAACCAACTCCCCCGGGTCCTGCACCATCCACAGTCACAGTTTTCTTGCTAAACAAGATCGCGACTCCCCCATCAACTTCGAGTCAAACCCAGAGTGGAACGTTTGCCCCACCCACCCCTTCCTCTGATCCTTCACCCGCAAGTGTGTCTCTTGCAGGAAAATCACCTCTGCCCTTAAACCTTACAGGTGTGCAAACATCCGGGACTGTTTGACTGGCCCATTCAACCCACGGGCCTTCCGTGTCACAAATCTTACCGGAAGCTTCTGCCTCCCCCCTTCCTCCAGATCCGCCATCATCACTCAACCCGGCCTGTACCCAGCCCCCCTTCACCTCCCTAAACTGGGCCCTCCCAAGATGGCCACCCCTCCGCCCCCACCAAACTCCATCCACCATACCAACTGTCATAATATCCACGCATGCATATAATGAGATGCAGGCAGGCAATGATTGACACACAGGATAACCAATGAACACACACGACACATAACAACCAATCACCAGACAGGACACCACCACTATAAAGTACACAGGGCATTAAGACTCTCCCTCTCTCTACAGGACACAGCTACTGAGATAGTAAGAATGCACAAGCCAGTGAGCACTATCACCATGAGGTAGAGAGTTAGTCTGGTCAAGCCAGTAGGAGGTTATCAGTTAAATTGATAGAGCGTCAACTCACAGCAGACTATGTACAGCAATCAGGAAGTTCAATAAAACAGTGTTGGACCATCTCCTGTGTCAGAAGCCTGTTTCTAGTTTCACAGCATCCAGTTGCAGTCAACGTTGAACCAACTTACTTAACACATCATGGTACCAGGGAGCTATTAATCCTAATGAACCTACCTCGAGTTCATCTGCAACGTCCAGCAAGCAGCCATCCAGCGGCATGGAAAGGATCCAGCCTCCTTCACAACTCCGGATCTCCGGCAACCTCGGTACCAACTGGAAAGTCTTCAAACAAAAGTTCCTCCTGTACATCGAGGCCTCCGACCTCGAGGCAGCATCGGATGCCAGAAAGATCGCGCTGTTCCTGTCGACTGCGGGGGATTATGCCATTCACATCTATAACTCGCTTACGTTTGCCGATGGCGAAGACAAGAGAAAGTTCAAGACATTTCTGCTGAAATTCGACAGCCACTGCGACATTGAGGTGAATGAGAGCTTTGAACGGTACTTCTTTCAACAGAGGTTTCAGGGTAAGGATGAACCTTTTCAGTCCTTCTTGATCCATCTCCGCATCCTAGCGCAGTCTTGTAATTATGACTCGACGGCTGATTCCATGATTGGGGATCAGATCGTTTTCGGGGTCCAGTCCGACTCCCTGCGGGAGCAGCTCCTCAAAATCAAACAGTTGACCCTCTCCGTCGCCATCGAAACGTGCGTTGTCCATGAGCATGCCAGAAATCGTTACTCCGCATCAGGGAGGCAGAAACTGCAAAGCTGGCCTCCCACGAGGCAGAAAGGGTGCAGGCCATAGCGAAAATGCAAGGCCTGAGCATCGAGGAGAGTGGCCGCTTCACGCGCTTTTCTCGGGTCCCCACGCATGCGCGCCCCGACCGGGTGGACGATAAGGCCGAAGACTCTGAGGCGCATGCGCGAACGTCGGCCGACCGCACTGCGCTTGCGCGATGGCGCACAGAACGTGCCAACGTCAGCGTCATGACGTGTCCGAATTGTGGCTCCGCCCATTTAAAGCGGCGATGTCCAGCCAAAGGCAGGCGATGTCTACAGTGTGGAAAGTCTGGCCACTACGCGGCCTTCTGCAGGTCCGCTCCACTGAGCAACAGCCAGCGATCCCAGCTGCAGCGCAGACGTGTCCGCTGCGTACAACAAGGCATTCAGGATTCTGATCCAGACAGCCCAACGGACCCCGATGCTGACTGCCTCGAGTCTCCATATTGGGTGGGCATCATCACCACACGCGAGTGGGTCTCTACCGTGTCTGCCAACCGCCTTTCGATCCTCAGTGTGGATCCTGACGATGAGTGATGTGCCGTCATCACGGTCAACCAGTCTCGCATCTGATTTAAATTGGACACTGGCACATCTGCGAACCTCATATCACAGTCGGACCTCGACAGCATCCAACACCAACCTAGCATTCTTCCACCAGCCTGCCAGCTCCTTGACTACAATGGTAATGCCATAGCTGCCAGTGGGTCGTGTCAGCTAGGTGTCTCTCACAAGGCAATCAAGGCGACGTTGAGATTCGAGATCATCCGGCCTGAGATCATCCCTGCTCGGTGCTCGCGCATGCAAACTCCTAAATCTGGTACAGCGAGTTCATGCCATTCCCTCAACACCGGCGACAGCCTCGCCCAATGCGAATCTCCAGGCTGAGATAGTCGACATTCTCACACAATACCACAGTGTGTTTGATGGGATGGGCACGCTCCCATATTGCTACAAGATATTGCTCAAGCCGAATGCCACCCCAGTCATCCATGCACCACGCCGGGTGCCGGCTCATCTCAAGGATCGTCTGAAAACGCAGCTACGAGAGCTCCAAGATGAGGGCATCATCTCAAAGGTCACGGAACCCACAGACTGGGTCAGCTCCATGGTCTGCATCAAGAAACCGTCTGGCAAACTCCGCATTTGCATTGATCCCAAAGACTGAATCGCAACATCATGCGAGAGCATTACCCGATCCCGAAGTGTGAAGAATTGAACTGTGAGATGGCTCACGCCAAATTCTTTACCAAGCTGGACGCCTCCCGTGGCTTCTGGCAAATTCAGCTGGACGAGTCCAGTCGGAAGCTGTGCACTTTTAACACTCCGTTCGGCAGGTATTGCTACAATCACATGTCTTAGCACACTGGGCTAAATCGCTGGCTTTTAAAGCAGACCAAGGCAGGCCAGCAGCATGGTTCGATTCCTGTACCAGCCTTCCCAAACAGATGCCAGAATGTGGCGACTAGGGGCTTTTCACAGTAACTTCATTGAAGCCTACTCGTGACAATAAGCAATTATCATTTTCATTTTTCTTTTGGTATCATATCAGCTTCCGAAGTATTTCATCGCATAATGGAGCAAATGATGGAGGGCATCGAGGGGGTGCGAGTCTATGTGGACGACGTGATCGTCTGGTCCACGACGCCCCAGGATCACATTGCTCGCCTCAAACAGGTTTTCCAGAAGATTCATGAAAATGGCCTCCAGCTCAACAGGGCCAAATGCTTGTTTGGGCGGTCCGCTATCAAATTTTTAGGTGACCACATTTCACAGCAAGGTATGCAACCTGACGCTGACAAGGTGCTGGCAATCAATGCCATGAAGACACCAGAGGACAAAAAAGCGGTCCTCCGTTTCCTCGGGATGGTAAATTTTCTCAGAAAATTCATTCCCAACATGGCATCCCACACCACAGCCCTCCGGGATCTCGTTAAAAAGACGACAGTGTTCCAGTGGCTTCCCGCACATCAAGCGGAGTGACTTGAGCTGAAGGCGAAGCTCACCACAGCCCCAGTACTGGTGTTCTTTGACCAAACCAAGGATACCAAGATACCCACAGACGCAAGCCAGGACGGCATTGGGGCGGTGCTCCTCCAGCGAGATGATTCCTCGTCCTGTGCTCCAGTGGCATATGCCTCCAGGACCATGACTCTGACCGAACAATGGTATGCCCAGATCGAAAAGGAGTGTCTGGGTCTCCTGAGGAATAGTCAAGTTTCATGACTACGTATACGGTCTGCCGAAGTTCTCGGTGGAAACAGACCACAGGCCTTTAGTCCACATAATCCAGAAGGATTTAAATGACATGACACCTCGGCTGCAGCGAATTCTTCTTCGTCTCCGCCGATATGACTTCGAACTCGTCTACACACCGAGTAAGGAGCTGATCGTCGCGGATGCCCTATCCCGATCCATCACCATGCCATGTGAACAGGGCGACTTCATTCGTCACATCGAGGCACAGGTGCAGTTGTGTGCCAGCAACCTCCCAGCCACTGATGAACGAGTTGTCCAGATACGCGAAGAAACTGCCAAAGATCCTCTACTGCAGCGCGTGAGGCAACACCTTGCCCATAGCTTGCAAAAGGGGCAGTGCCCCCAGTTCTTCAACGTTAAGGACGAGTTAACGGTTGTCGAGGGGATCCTTCTTAAACTAGGTAGAATCGTCATTCCCCAAAGCATGCAAGCCATGGTGCTCAGACAGATCCATGAGGGTCAATTTGGGATCGAAAAATGTCGACGCAGAGCTCAGCAGGCAGTCTACTGGCCTGGCATCAGCCAGGACATTGCCAACACGGTCCTCAACTGCACAACCTGCCAGAAGTTTCAACCAGCTCAGCCCAAGGAAACACTGCAACAGCAGGAGATTGTGACTTCTCCGTGGTCCAAGGTGGGTATAGACCTCTTTCACGCAAATGGGCGTGATTACGTGCTCTTGGTCGACTACTTCTCCAGCTACCCGTAAGTGGTGAAACTGTCGGACCTCACGTCCAAGTCAGTGATGAAAGCCTGCAAAGAGACGTTTGCCAGGCACGGCATACCACTCACAGTAATGAGTGACAACGGTCCATGCTTCTACAGCCAAGAGTGGTCCGACTTTGCACAATCCTACCACTTCAGTCACATCACATCCAGTCCCCATTACCCGCAATCAAACGGGAAGGCCGAAAAAGGGGTCCATTTTGTCAAACGGTTGCTGTGCAAGGCTGCAGACTCAGCCTCGGACTTCAACCTGGCGCTATTGGCATACAGGGCAACCCCCCTGTCGACTGGTTTGTCTCTGGCGCAGCTGCTCATGAACCGCAACCTGAGGACGACTGTTCCAGCCATCCATGTTCCAGACCGTGACCACCTCACGGTGCTGCAGAAAGTGCAGCGATCCAGGGACCAGCAGAAGACCACGTATGATGCTCGTGCCAAGGATCTACCTGCGCTGGCTCCAGACGATGTTGTTCGCATCCAGTTGCCTGAGGGAGGTTGGTCAGCCCCAGCTATTGTCGTTAGGCAGGCTGCCACCCGGTCCTTCGTTGGCCAAATGGCTGATGGCTCCATTCTACGGCGCAACAGGAGGGTGTTACGAAACGTTGCCTGCCCACCGCCTGGCCGCACTTCTCCGCGTGTCATCATGCCTCCTCCGGACATCTCGCAACACGAGGCCACCGATATGGCAGCGATCCCGCCTCTCCATGAGACCACCGACATGGCAGCAATCCCGCCTCTCCATGAGACCACCGAAATGGCAGGAATTCCGCCTGTCCAAGTGCCGCGTCCCCCCTCCACCTCTGAGGTGATCGACAAGAATTTGTCGCCCGCCACAAAGACTGAATCTATAGACTTAAATCTTGTAAATTTTGTTCAGTTTGCTTTGTGTCTGCACGATAGACACCTTCCCATGTACATATGTTCATTCACTCACCACTTGTATATAATCATGCATGTATATATATCGCCACGTTCCAAAATTTACTTCAAAAAGGGGAGATGTCATAATATTCACTCATGTATATAATGAGATGCAGACAGGCAGTGATTGACACACAGGATAACCAATGAACACACACAACACATAACAACCAATCACCAGACAGGACACCACCACTCTAAAGCACACAGGGCATTAAAACTCTCCCTCTCTCTACAGGACACAGTTACTGAGATAGTAAGAGTGCACAAGCCAGTGAGCACTATCACCATGAGGTAGAGAGTTAGTCTGGTCAAGCCAGTAGGAGGTTATCAGTTAGATTAATAGAGTGTCAACTCACAGCAGATTATGTACAGCAACCAGGAAGTTCAATAAAACAGTGTTGGACCATCTCCTGTGTCAGGAGCCTGTTTCTAATTTCACAGCATCCAGTTGCAGTCAACGTTGAACCAACTTACTTAACACATCACCAACCATGTCGCACCCCCTCCCCCATGCTCCCCCCTTCCTCTCCTCCGCCAACTTCACGAACATCTTCACAACATAACTCGTGGCGCTTGTTCCTTCAACTCCCTCCGGCAGACCCACAATGCGTAGATTTTGGCACCAAGGTTGATTCTCTTGATCTTCCAGCCTCACCCGCAACATCTTGCAAATGACCACCAGGATCACCATCTCTATTTCCAGCGATACAATTTGGTCGCTCTTGTCGGACACTACCTTCCCCACCTCTTGGAGGCCCCTTGTGCCTCCAGTGCTTCTCTATTCGCTCTAAGGTCCCGTGAAGAGATGCAACTGTCCACTCAATCTCCTTCGACCAGTCCTCCTGCATCTCCTTCCTTTGCTGCCGAAGTTTCTCCTTGATTAGGTCTATTGGCAGCTTCGCCATCGATGACGACCCTTCCGCCGCCACCATTTTCTCAGCTTGTGCTGCGCCACGACTCCCTCCAAGTCTTGGGCCAGGGCTCTCGCCGTCTTTAACCAGGTCTGATATCCCATTGATAGCCTTCCGGGAGCGCACTAATCACCTTCCCCTCTCCTCACAACTTTCCACCAAAATCCCCCGAAAATCGGGTAAAAAAATCCAAAACCAACGCCTCCAGGCAGGAGCCACCTTGTGTGAAACCTGTTGTGTTATTCACCCTGGGGTAACACTGACTGCAACACGATGCAGTGAAATGATCAAGCATACACCAAACGTAGGCGTTGGTTCAATAAGATTTATTGAACTTTAGTAACGAAGCACACAGCTGCCTGTGGGTTGGCTCTCTGCTACTCTAAGTAAACTAACATTAACTATCTAGACCAGGCTAGCTCTGATCCACGTGTAGAAGGTGTTGAATGATATATACACCCTGACTGTCACTACAGTTGTCACCAGTGGAAAGAGGCAGAGTGCTGATGCCTCGTGTGTTTTATAGTTGGAAGCCCCCGTCTGGTGTTCTGTCTGGTGATTGGTCGTGTTCTGTTCTGTATGTTGATTCTATAGAGGGTTATGGGCCAAGTGCGGGCAACTGGGACTAGCTGAATGGTAAAAACTGGGCGGCATAGACTGGTTGGGCCGAAGGGCCCGTTTCCATGCTGTAAACTTCTATGATTCTATGATTGGCTCACCTGGGTGTCTGTCACTGCCTGCTTTTACCTCATGATGTGCATGGGTGCATATTATGACATCCCTCCTTTTTAAAAAATTTGGCGGCTGCTTAGAGCATATGCGACATATTTACAAAAGTAAGTTTATGCAGCAATTGGTGAGTGAATGGATATGTACATGTAAGGTGTCTAGTGTGCAGAAACATAACAGTATATATACAAAGGAACTATTTATAAGTCCAGTCGTTGGGGCTGTCGTCGGATTCTTGTGGACCGCCTGAGAGGTGGAGGCGGGGATGATGGTGTCTTGACAGGTTGGCACGCAGCCAGATTGGTGGCCTCATGGAGCGATGTGTCCGATAAGGCAGAACGACATCTGGGAACGGGAGATCCGGTGGTGGGCAAGCAAGTTGGCGTAGTGCCCTTCTGTTCCGCCTGACAATGGAGCCATCAGCTATGCAAACCAGAAATGACCTGGGAGCAGCCTGTCGAACAACAACAGCTGGAGCTGACCAGCCTCCACCAGGCAACTTGATGCGAACAGTGCCTTCGGAGAGAGCACGGGCAGATCAGTAGCATGAGCATTATAAGTAATGGGCAGCACGGTAGCATTGTGGATAGCACAATTGCTTCACAGCTCCAGGGTCCCAGGTTCGATTCCGGCTTGTGTCACTGTCTGTGCGGAGTCTGCACATCCTCCCCGTGTGTGCGTGGGTTTCCTTCGGGTGCTCCGGTTTCCTCCCACAGTCCAAAGATGTGCAGGTTAGGTGAATTGGGCCATGATAAATTGCCCTTAGTGTTGGGTGGGGTTACTGGATTATGGGGATAGGGTGGGGGTGTTGACCTTGGGTAGGGTGCTCTTTCCAAGAGCCGGTGCAGACGCGACGGGCCGAATGGCCTCCTTCTGCACTGTAAATTCTATGATGTTAGCTTTTGCCGGGTTCTGATCTGCTGCATCTTTTGCAGCACGAGAATGTGATCCAGGTCAGGTACATGAATGGCCGGAACAGTCGTCCTCTGGATCCGTGACGGGATCAGGTTCCAAATCCAGCAGCCCTTGCTGCACACTTCGAACTCGTCTGCGTTGGAACTGGGATCGCTGGCCCACGATCGGTGGTGCAAACTTGCACAAAGCCGCATAATGGCCAATCTTCTTGCAGTTGAGACATCGCCTACCTCTTGCAGGGCATTGCCGCTTTTAATGGGCGGTGCCGCAGTTGGGGCACGTCATCACGCCGACGCTGTAACGCTCCGTGCGTCGTCGCACCTACGCAGTGTAGTCTTCGGCTGCTTCGTTCTCCCGAGCATGGTGCGCATGCGTGGGACCCCTGGAAAAGCGCACAAAATGGCCACCTTCATCGATGCTCAGGCGCCGCATTCGGGTGATGGCCTGTACACTCTCAGCCTCGTGGGAGGCAAGTTGGTCCTGCTCTGCCGACTTCAGGCGGGAATAGCGACGTTTTGCCTGTTCGTGGACTTTGCACGTCTCGATGGCCACCGGCAGGGTCATATTTATTATTTTTAGGAGCTGCTCCCGCAGGGCATCGGAGTGGACCCCAAACACGATCTGATCCCTGATGAGGGAGTCAGCGGTGTCACCGTAGTTGCAGGATTGCGCTAGAATGTAAAGATGAGTGAGAAAGGACTGGAAAGGCTCATCCTTACCCTGAAGGCGCTGCTGGAAGACATAACGCTCGAAGCTTTCGTTCGTCTCAACCTCACAGTGACTGTTGAATTTGGCTAAGACGGTCTGGAACCTGGTCTTGTCCTCACCGTCGGCAAAAGTGAGCGAATTGAAGATTTGGATGGTCTGGTCCCCCGCAGTCGACAGTAGCAGCGCGATTTTTCGGGCATCGGACGCACTTTCAAGGTTCGAGGCCTCAAGGTATAGACTGAATTTCTGCTTGAAGACCCGCCAGTTGGCGCCAAGGTTCCCAGAGATCCGGGGCTGTGGAGGTGCCTGGATCTTTCCCATGCCGCTGGAAGGCTGGTCGTCAGTGAATTTTCGAAGGTAAATTACTTAGAAGCAGTAGCCACACCTGGTATCATGTCGTGTTATTCACCCTAGGATAACACGGACTGCAACGTGTTATCCATGATGCAGTGAAATGATCAAGCATACACCAAACGTAGGCGTTGGTTCAATAAGATTTATTGAACTTCAGTAATGAAGCACACAGTTGCCTGTGAGTTGGCTCTCTATTACTCTAAGTAAACTAACATTAACTATCTAGACCAGGCTAGCTCTGATCCACGTGTAGAAGGTGTTGAATGATTTGTACACCCTGACTGTCACTACGGTTGTCACCAGTGGAAAGAGGCAGAGTGGCGATGCCTCGTGTGTTTTATAGTTGGAAGCCCCCGTTTGGTGTTCTGTCTGGTGATTAGTCGTGTTCTGTTCTGTATGTTGATTGGCTAACCTGGGTGTCTGTCACTGCCTGCTTTTACCTCATGATGTGAATGGGTGCATACTATGACACAATTGATCACACCATGGCTGCCACCGTAAGTCTCAGCCTTGAACATACTTAACGACCCAACCTATACAGCCCTCTGTGGTAAAGAACTCCACAGGGAAGAGGCTGTGCTAAATGCTAACCCGCCCCGTCCCATGGAGTGGCAACGGTGGTCACCAGCTTCCCCAAGTTCCCTTCTCTGATGAGGCCGCGTCTCACAGGCAGCAAACAGGGCGGCACGGCTGTGGATGTGCCGCCAAGTGAGCCGGGGCCCTCCAGGGATATCAAGGGCCACAGGACATGGTAAGCAGCTGGTTGCCTCCACCTCAGATGTGCATCCTGGGAACACAGCTAAAAATAGCAGTGGAGCGAGGAAGGCAAAGCACATCGATGATCACGGAGGGCACTGCGGGAGGGGGCGGGGGTAGAGGTGGCATGTGGGAGGAGGGGGGTGGCACCATTTGGAGAGTGGGGAATTGTTAACCACAATAAACATCCTTGTTCGCACCCAGTATGAGGCCTCTGTCATTTTCTTCCACAATGCAGGCAAACTTCCGAACCCTTGGCCCATTTCTCCAGGCACCTCCCCCCCTCCTCGGACACACTGAGTGCAGGTGATGGATGTGAGCGAGCTCTCAGCAGACAGGCAGGGGTCAGACTATGGCTTAGATTTAGGTGCACTGGCTCTCAGCTCTCTGCAGGTTATCATCACCCCCCTTCCCTCAACAATGACCCGCTGATGGCGCTGACAGTTCCAGCATCCTGGAGTGATGTGACACAGACCGTGGAAGGGTGGGAAATGGGGATGGAGGGCGGGTAAGATAGCAATGACGGCCCAGGCCACGTCCTAAGTGAATCAGGCGAGTATGAAGGCCTCCCTGGTCCTCGGGCTTGTTGGACCCTTGCCGCTGCCGCCTGTCCTGCAACTCCCGGCTGGTCCTCCGGTTCCTCCCTGGGCTCATCCTCCAGCCCCTGCTGGTCTGGCGCCGCCTCATCATCCATATCCCCATTCCCTTCCTCCTCGTCCTCCTCCTCCTGGGAAGTGGCCACAAGTTCCTCATCGCCAATCTCCAGCTCGTTGTCCCGCTGCTGTGCAAGGTTGTGGAGGGCACAGCAGACCACCACAAGCAAGTGACCTTCCTGGGGGTGTACTGGACTGCCCACCAGAAACCGCATCTTGAGGAGTCAGATGCACCGCTCAATAACAGCCCTGTTGGCCACCTGGGCCTTGTTGTACCGGGTCTCCGCTTCGGTCTCTGGCCTCCGTACTGCTGTCATTAGCCAGATCCTCAGCAGCTACTCCTTATCTCCCAAGAGCCAGCCGCCCATCCTGGGGTGCTCCTCGAAGAGGTCGGGGATAACTGATTGATCCAGGATGTAGCTGTTGTGGACACTCCCCAGTAAACATGCACACACGTGTATGATCTTCAAGCGGCGGTCGCACATGAGCTGTATGCTCAGGGAGTGGAACCCCTTCCTGTTGATGTAGGGCACTCCCAGATGGCCTGGCGAACGCAGGGCAACATGTGTGCCATGTATCACCCTCTGAACATAGAGCATTCCAGCGATGGAGGAGAAATCTGCTGACCGGGCATCTGGCTGGGCTTGGTCCATGTCAAAGTTGATGTAGTTTTCCACCTGCGCAAACAGGGCATCCGTGACTTGTCAGATGCAGCTGCAGGCTGTGGCCTGCGAGATGCCACACACGTCCCCACTGGAGCCTGGAATGACCCCGAGACATAAACGTTCAGAGCTGCGGTGACCTTGATGGCCAGCGGAAGCGGGTGTGCTCCTTCGCCACATGGAGCCAAGTCTGCAATGTCATTGCACCGTCTGCTTGTTGAGGCGGAGCCTCCTGCAGCATGTGCTGTCCATCACCTGTTCAAAGGACCAGCGGTGCCAGTACGCCTGGGGCCGTCGCCATGCTCCCCATCTGGGTCCCTCCCTGGCTTGATGGACGACAGGGTTCTCAGGGAATGGCCGGGGTCCGGCACATGGTCTGCCGCTTCAAGCATCCGCTGATGCTGTCACTGTCTCCAGTGTATGACCACCCGGCCTAGCAGCAGCACCACTAGGGCAAGTCCTGGGTCCAAAATCCCTGCAATATCTGCAAGGCATTGAGAGAGGGTGTTACACTGACAATCAGCAGGGAGTCCCACCTCGGGACCCTCCATTCCCCCATTGATCTACCCCCCCCCCCAATCTGGAACACCATGCCCACTCACGGCTGCAGCAGAACCCCCTAACCATACCCTGAAACCCCGCTCATAATGTCATCGGGTGCTAGTCCCCTCCTCGTGGCACTCACCCACCCTCCGGCGGTGCACATGACCTCGGAGCTGTGATCCATCCCCTACAGTGTGTGTGTGTGTGGAGTTGCCTCCCACACTGTTCAGGCACAGTGTCCAGGCATCACCGTCTGATTGGGGTGCTAGGCAATGACTCCCACATGCTACATGGCGCGCCCACCCACAGGGATCCACTTGGGTTGTATGAAGTGCTCACTTAACCACGATTGCCAACTCCCTATTGGGGAGGTGGTGGCAGCGCAGTGGTATGGTCACTGGACTAGTTAACCAGAGAACCAGAGTAAAGCTCTGGGGTCCCTGATTCAAATCTCGCTACTGCAGATGGTGAAATTTTAATTCAATAAAAGTCTAATGACCATGAAACCCTTGTCAGTTGTCATAAAAACCTACCTGGCTCACTAATGCCCTTTAGGGAAGGAAATCTGCCACCCTTACCCGGTCTGGCTTATATGTGACTCCAGACCCACAGCGATGTGGTTTACTCTTATCTGCCCCCCCCCCAAAGATCAAGGGCAATTAGAGTTGGGGCAATAACAGCCTGGGATGCCCATGTCCCATGAATGAATTTTTAAAAAACATAGCCTCAACTGCACGGCTAGATGCCTCGGCAGTCAGTGGGGGTTAAGGGTGGTCGGTTGGGCAGACAGGCAGGGACAAGGATTGTCCCAGGAAAGGGTACACATGACCCAGGGGTTGGCATGGTGGTGCCACATGCAGTTGCCCTCCCCCTCCCATGATGGTCCACCCCCCCCCCCCAATCGAGCACTGGGGTGGCAAGCCCAGCGCCCCCGGGCTCTTTTCCCCGAGAGCAAAGATAGCTACTCACCTCGACTCCCCACAGAAGCCCTCCTGCCAGGTTCACGTTTTTAAACAGGAGTACTGATCGGTGCCAGCATGTTCACATGCTGGGGAGGCCACTGAATGATGGGAGACCGTTGGATGAAAATGAAAATCGCTTATTGTCACAAGGCTTCAAATGAAGTTACTGTGAAAAGCCCCTAGTCGCCACATTCCGCCGCCTGTTCGGGGAGGCTGTTACGGGAATTGAACCCTGCTGCTGGCCTGCCTTGGTCTGCTTTCAAAGCCAGCGATTTAGCCCTGTGATAAACCAGCCGCTAATAAGGGATAAGGGCTGACTCCCATTAATTGTATGGAAATAGGACTTAAGTGGTGATAATTGGTTTCTCGCCACGCTACGGCGAGATCCAGATTTCGCCTACGGGAGCAGGCTGGCTACATCGCAAACTGTTTGACACATGGCGCATTTCTCGTTTTCGGCCTCTCCCGCTATTTACCGGCTTCGTTTTGTTCAAGCGAGCCGCAACAAAGCCGGAGAATCGCGCCCTATTACTTGTACAGTGCAGTACTCCTGGTCACCTAGAGTTGGTACAATATGGTCTTGCAGATTTGAAATACTGAAATATGAAGTGCTTTGAACCATGAATATTGCATTTTATATCGAAAGATTGAAATGGTGCCAAATACACTGCAACTCAGGAAAGAAAGAGACAAGGGATTTGATTGCATTTTTATTTCAAACTAATTGCTGCAAATAAACAAAACAACCACAAGCAGACTATCGAGCTGCTCCCTCCCTCCTGCCAGAAGGATCAGTGTGTGTCCCCCGTGTGTCTGTGACTCTGTATGTGTCTCTGTGCCTGTGCTTAGCATCTTGAGGATTGATTGGAGAAATAGTAACCAGGCATCCTGAAGAGGGAGCCACACATTTGGTACAATCATTGTTTCAGAAGAAGGGACAGAGTGGAAGCTGATGGGCTTATGATAGTTTTGTCTGGGAACAAGTTAGAGGCTGGAATCTGAACAATATTTGATGGATCCATGTAGTTTATATACAGAATAAAACACACCTCAGGGCTGAGCGACATGGAATCCAATTGAGGGTGTCTGCTTTTTTGTTTTACAGAGAACTGTGAATGTTCAATTTGAACCTGCAGGAATAATGCTCAGATAATTCCCTGTATCTCTAGGTGAGCTTAATCCTTCCTGTTTTTAGAATGCACATATCTTAGGGCTAGGGCTTGCAGGAGCAATTTTACTCCATTTTGAATCATTCCCTTTCTCTGTGGAGGATTTCAGGGATGACAATTCACCTCTGTGCATCTTTTCATTGCTATCTGCCATCATTTACTCTGAATGATTGTCACACAATCACTGCTAATTTTTCAAGTGATAATTCAGTGAATATCATCCTCCATTCAAGCTAATGACCCAATTTGAAAAGATTTGATTAATCTTTGTGTAAATTTTTATTCTTTTCATAATATCTGAACATTGCTCTGAAACTGAAAGCAACCCACAGCCAAAAGAGCTTCAAAAAGTACTTCCTTCCAGTGATCTACCTGGCCCACGTTCCGAACAGGGTAAAGAATTTTTCCTGACTCCTTCCTGGGTCAGGTGAAGAAACCACAAGTCCTATTCCACTAAACAATTAATCGCTTCGCAGCCATATGTAATTGAGCTCCAAACAAACAAGTGATGTCTGCAAGGCTAGACAGGGCACAGCTGTGGTCATTCATCATCTTCTGCATCCACTGGCGAAGCTTCCGCATCATCCTCAACAACAACGTCGTCTTCTTCCGGTTTTCTGAAGATAAAGCCAGTGGAGTTTCCAATTAGAAAAGTCATGTTCACAACTTCCTTCCATTTGACTACTCAATGGGACATACAGCATGAATCAATTCTACAACAAATTCAAACCCATGCAGAGTAAAGCACCCCCATTGAAGGCTAAATCAATGCCAAATGAAGGATAACCTCAAATAATCTTTTGATTCACCCAAGGAGCTGCCCTCCGAAAGCTAGTGATTCAAAACTTTAACTTTAACCTGGTGTTGTAAGACTTCTTACTGTGGTCACTCCAGTCCAATGCCGGGATCTTCACATCAATCTTTTGAATGACTGCTGAAGCTTGACAGAAACTCCTGGTTAAATGTTTAGAGAGAGTATTTTCCCACCAGTGAAGGGTATCAGGGGACATAACCTTAAAACTAGGAGCCAGATCTTTGAGCAGGGAAGTGAGGAAAACCCTCTTCACATAAAAGCTCAATTAAAAATTTAAGATCTGAGATTGAGAGATTTTTACTCGACATGTATACAAAAGCGCCAAGGTGGATGGAGTAACTCAGAATCATAGAATTTACAGTGCAGAAGGAGGCTATTCGGCCCATCGAATCTGCACCAGCCCTTGGAAAGAGCACCCTACTTAAGCCCGCACCTCTACCCTATCCCCGTAACCCAACCCAACCTTTTTGGACACTAAGGGCAATTTAGCATGGCCAATCCACCTAACCTGCACATCTTTGGACTATGGGAGGAAACAGGGGCATCCGGAGGAAACCCATGCAGACACGGGGAGAATGTGCAGACTCCGCACAGACAGTGACCCAAGCCGGGAATCAAACCTGGGACCCTGGAGCAACGGTGCTAACCACTGTGTTATCGTGCCCCCTACTACTGTGCCACCGTGCCCCCCTACGGTACAGATCAGACATGATCTCACTGGATGACACGGAACAGGGACTGAATGGCATCTCTCATTGAAGTTACAACAGCGAATGAAAATTCCCAGCATACGCCCCAAAAAGACATCTAAATCAAGGCTCACCATCAATAAAACATTAATCCCAATTAATATTAAGCATTAAAAGAAAAATCTGGCGGTTACATCTAACACGGATATATGAATTATTAATGTATTGACATGAATTTCCAATGTGGGGCCAGCATGGTGGCGCAGTGGTTAGCACTGTAGTCTCACGGCGCCGAGGTCCCAGGTTCGATCCTGGCTCTGGGTCACTGTCCGTGTGGAGTTTGCACATTCTCCCCGTGTTTGCGTGGGTGTTTCCCCCACAACCCAAAGATGTGCAGGTTAGGTGCATTGGCCACACTAAATAGCCCCTTAATTGGAAAAAATGAATTGGGCACTCTAAAAATTTTTTTTTAATTTTTAAAAATGAATTTCCAATGTGGACTATTTTAATGGAGGTGAAATTTAAATATCAATGAAATTCAACATGGTGAAAAGTAAATTTTAACCAATAAAGAATAACCCTAGGCTATTAAAGATTAAATTCAATTCATTGAAGACTATATCAAATAGAATGAATACTGGTTACACTGGTTGCAGACTAAAGGTCATTCTTTGAAGGCTCATTTCTATTAATTGATGACTAACTATTCCTGATTGCAGTCGAAATGCTATTTCATGAAGGCCAATCCACTGTCAGGAAAATTTGCCTTCCCATTGTAAACTGTAATCAGTTTATTGTCTGACATTCTAGAATGGCAGCTGTCCAGCACTTTGTAAAAGAAGGGATCATACAATACAATAATTAACTAATTCCTAGTGAACTTGAGTTTCACACGCTGCCAACTTGTCCATATATTGCATCAAGGTCAAAAACAGCATCTTTAAGTCAGTTTTTAATATGATCATTTTGGGGTTCCTCCATCTACTGACAGAGAACAAAGAATTACTATATTTTTAAAGAAAAACTTCTTACTTGGTCATTTCTATCAAGAGAATACCACGGTGAGAGAACCAGAGAGATAAAAAAAGAGAAATAGGAAAATACAGAATTAGTGTGAATCCAATAATAATATGCACATATGCACAGGAACAGAGACACATACATGGTCACAGACACGTGGAACACACATACTGACATACAGACACAGAGAGATGTGTATAGACACCCATATACAGCTCACAGAAAAATGGGGCAGAATTTTACGTTCCTGGATAGGTTTTTGGGGGGAAATGGGAGGGGGGCTGTTGACTGTAAAATTCCTCGGATGGTCTTCCTGCTAGGTTCCATCCCACCCTGACCTCTCTGCAAATTAAAGCTGCTAGACACTGGCCTTGCCCCATTTGAAGCCCTTAAATGTTGCATCATTGACTATTTAAGGGTCGTTTCATGTACAGCCTCAATATTCAAGCTACGGGTAGGAGTCCTGGGAAATGGGTGGGGATGCCCGAATATAAACTGGGTTCAGGCTGAGGGCAGGAAGTGGGGAGGGGGAGATAGGAGTGGCTCTATCAGCATAACCCTTTTAACATCAGCCCCCCCCCCCTCCACCCCTCCCCCTAAGATTACCGCAGTTCCTCCCTCCACCCCCGCCTCCTTCACCAACATCTCAATCTCCCTCTATCCATCCCGACAGGTCTCGCCTACCCTCACTGTCCTAAGATCCCCAAAACATAATCTAGTACTGGACTCCTGGGGCTGGGAATACAAGCAGTTCCCACCACCTAAAGTCCTTTCTATTGCAGCTTCTGCCACTGCAGCGACTAGAGAGCTGCTGGTCAATCCTCCTGAGTGAGAGGCAAAAGTCCTTCCTTTAGACAATTAATGCTCAATGGAGCATTAAATGGCGCGGGGCCGGCAGTACCGGCCGGGATCTGTTCCCTGCCAATTCTTCGCATGGTGAGAATGCAAACCACACCATCCTAAACATGTTGGCCATGGGCACACATATTCAGAGGCTCACAAAGGCATTCACGGATTCACATACATATAGGGACACACAGGGTTATATGCACACTAAGATACACGCAGAAACACAGGGGACTACCACAGACATTCAGGGACATTGACACATACATATAGAGACAGAAACAGAGCTACATAAATAAAGGCATACAAATATGCAGACACACAGGCACATAGTGGGACATGCACATACACATGTACAGAGATGTAAAAAAAATATTTTATTAAAGATTTTTCATAGATACCAAACACGACCTCAACTTCAACACAGCCCCAAAAACGACTCATACATAGTGCATTTATCATGTTAATAACAAAAAATAAAAGCAACATCCATCATCCCCTAGCCCCACAACTATACCCTTCTCCACCCCCCCCCCCAATATAGTGGCTAATTCTTTAAAGTACGAGATAAATGACCACCACCTCAGGTGGAACCCTTCCACCGATTACCTACTTGACCTTCTCCAGATAGAAAAACTCCATAAAGACACCCAAAAAGACCGAGGCAATAGGCCGAATGGCAGCTCTCCATCCCAGCAGAACTTACCTCTGGGCTATCAGTGAGGCAAAGGCAAGAGCACCTGCCTTCACCCCAGTCTGCAGCCTTGGCGGATGTGACTAGCGGGCCCACGAGAACACCGCTCACACCTTTCATCCACTCATCCTACCCCCGTGTGCCACGTTGAACTGAATCAGGCTGAACCGTGTGCAGTATGAGGTGGAGCTTACCCTACAAAGGGCCTCATTCCACACATGCTCATTCCAACTCCTCCTCCCATTTTGCCCTCACCCGATCCAGTGGCGCAGATTCCATTGAAATGATCCGCCCATAATAATTTGAGATGCACCCCCCTCCAGACCTCGCCAACAATAAGATTTCCCCCAGCAAGGAGGGTTGTGGTGGCAAGGGAAAAGCCTGAAGAAACACATCGCGCAGTTGAAAGTATTGGAACAGGTTCACCCCTGATAATTAAAATTTCTCTGAAAATTCCTCCCAACTGGTGAACCGCTCCTCCATAAATAGGTCCCTAAAGCACTCCAGGAACCTGTCCTTCCATTACCTTAAAACTCGCATGCAAACCCAACAACGCAATCAAATGGATACCTCAAATAAGGCCAGCAACGGCATGACGCTCAGCTTATAGTGTTGCCTGAACTGCCTCCATATCTTAAAAGAAGAAATCTCCACCGGTTTTAAGGTTTCCTTCGCTGGGCAAAATGGGAGCTGTGCCGTAACCAGAGCCCGTAAACCCGATCCCCTACAGAAAATTACCACCACCCTCCTCCATATGGTACCTGACTCCCCCAACCATCCCAGCATCTTCCCAACATTGGCCGCCCAATAATAAAGGAGAAAATTGGGTAATACCAAGCTCCCGACTGCTGTTCATCCTGCAGATTCTTGGTGACTTACCACCCAAATAAAATAATTCACTGGCTTGTTCACCCTAACAAAGAACGATTTAACAAGGAAAACAGGGAGGCATTTAAACAGAAATAAGAACCTTGTTAGAATATTCATCTTAATCATCTGGCCTCTACCTGCCAGGGATTGTGGTAGGCTATCCTACTGCTTAAAATAGGACCTTGTCCTACTCAGCAGACTTGTATAGTTTAACTTGTGAAGCTTAGGCCAATCACGAACCATTCGGATACCCAAATACTGGAAACTACTTCTGTCAAGGCGAATAGACAATTCCCTCAGATTGGCTCTCCTCTCCGGGGGGGATTAAGCAGAAAATATTCACTCTTCCCCAGGTTTAACTTATAGCCCCAAAAAAGAGCCAAAGTCCCTCAGTAGCTTTATAATCTCGTCCATAGAGGAGATTGGGTCCGTAACATAAAAAAGCAGGTCATCAGCATATAGCGACACAGTATGCTCCCTCGCCCCCCCAGGACTTATCCCCCCCACCTCCCCCTCTCCCCAAGACCCGAGTGCTATAGCAAATGGTTCTATCGCCAGGGCAAAAAGGAGCGGTGACAATGGGCACCCCGGTCTTGTACCCCTACGCAGTGAAAAATGCCCTGAGCTCGATGCATTGTGCGTATACTTGCCGTTGGAGGCCTATAAAATAGCTGTGCCCATGAGATAATCTTCTGCCTAAATCCAAATCCCCCCAGCATCTCAAAGAATATTCCCACTCCACCCTGCGGAATGCTTTCTCCACATGTATATATATACTGGCCAACCGAATTGGGGGTCTCCCCCGGTCCCTCAACCCCCCCCCCCCCCCCCGATTCCCCTGATCTCCCTTGCCCCCTCCCCCCTCCCCCTGCTCCCTCCCCGCCTCTCCTACTCAAAGTGTCAGTCATTTCCACCATCAGGGATAACTAAATAAATCTTCAAGAGGTACCAGCTAAAGGCCCAACCTCACCTTCAGAGAAACACAAAGAAAATCCTGTCTCTACCATCAGTCAACTAACACCTCCCTTTCCCCCACCCCCTTCCTCGCACCAACCCCCCATCCTACCCAAATCCGCAAACTAAAACCACACTCATGGCTGCAGCCCCCTCCCTACCCCAGACACTAAGCTTGTCAAACCTGGTCAAACTTGTTCAAATGCTGCAGCTCCTCTCCCATCTCAGTCCAGAGACACCAGCACCCGCCATCTTCCAAAGCATCTGTGATAAATATTCAGTGGAAATCGGGCCCTGCATCCCCTCTGGCAGCTCCACGACTCTGAAGTTCCGCCTCCTTGATCTATTTTCAAGATCACCTTATTCTTCAACCGCCTGTTGTCATCGGCCACCACGGCCATCTCGGTTTCTAACGATGCAAGCTGCTCACCTTCCCTCGTCAGCACCTTCTCCACACCCTCCAGCACCTGTCCTTGCACCATCGCCGCTTTGACGGTCTTATCAAGCTCTACCCAGATAGGGCCCAGTGCTTCCTCAATCGACAGACAATTCCTCTGACACCAGCTTTCACTGCTTATTGAAATGCATAGTAAACTCCTTAGCCAGCACGTCCGAGAGCATGTCCACCATAGTCAGGACGGCCGATACCTGCAGCTCTGCGGTCGCATTTTCTCTACAGAGGAACTATGCGAGGCCTCTGAGTCTGCCGAAGAACTGTTCACTTCGGGTTTCTTGGATCATTCCCCCTTCCCCTTTGGCATGGGTTCGAGCGGGGACTCTGTAGTACCAATCCTGAATGTTTCCTGCCAAACTCTCAGGCAACAAGGCCTAAACAGATGCAGAGCCTGGTCGGAGCTACCTAATGTGCGTTCACCTTCTCGCATGCCGCCGCCAGAAGCCACCTACACAAGACTTAGATACAAACACATGCACACATAGAGATTTACACACAAATGCATGTGTAGACTTACACAGACAAATGCATGTACTGTTCCACCACTATCTCTCTATTTCTCACACATGCACCCACTAATATTTGACTATAAAATATCATTTATTTTAAGGAAAGAAAAATTCCAATAAGCCCAATGGCTCTGCCCTTTTTTCATAAATCAGATTTATCTGCTCCTCTTATCCCTCGGTTCCGTCTACTCATCTTCTCTCCATGTCCTTCAACCTCTCCAGAAATGGATCTGGCTACTTCTCCACTCCATTGACACTGCCCATTTCATTTTTCTTCCATATTATTCCACAACACAACTTTTCACATGCATTACCAGCAGATCTAACAGAACTTTCCTTATTCTCAACGGAACTGACTAAAGTAATGCAGATAAGGGCAGCACGGTGGCGCAGTGGTAGCACTGCAGTCTCACGACGCTGAGGTCCCAGGTTCGATCCCGACTCTGGGTCACTGCCCGTGTGGAGTTTGCACATTCTCCCCGTGTTTGCGTGGGTTTCGCCCCAACCCAAAGATGTGCAAGGTAGGTGGATTGAACAGGCTAAATTGCCCCTTAATTGGAAAAAATGAATTGGGTACTATTTTGGGCAGCACGGTAGCATAGTGGTTAGCACAAATGCTTCACAGCTCCAGGGTCCCAGGTTCGATTCCGGCTTGGGTCACTGTCTGTGCGGAGTCTGCACATCCTCACCGTGTGTGCGTGGGTTTCCTCCGGGTGCTCCGGTTTCCTCCCACAGTCCAAAGATGTGCAGGTTAGGTGGATTGGCCATGATAAATTGCCCTTAGTGTCCAAAATTGCCCTTAGTGTTGGGTGAGGTTACTGGGTTATGGGGATAGGGTGGAAGCGTGGACCTTGGGTGGGGTGCTCTTTCCAAGAGCCGGTGCAGACTCGATGGGCCGAATGGCCTCCTTCTGCACTGTAAATTCTATGATCTATGATCTATAAATAGTTTGCTATGTTGGAGGGTTAAAATCCCAGGGAACATGAGAGGAGGTTTGGAGTAAGAAGGGAAATCGGGGAAACCTTTTCAGTCAATGAATAACCACCTGATGAATTAAATTACCAGGAGGAACTTTGCTGTGGGCAGTATAAATGAAATTGAGTCAGTGCACAGATGGTTCTTAGAACATAAAGCCTTGTGTTAGACACTCCAGTACCTTAACCCAGAATGGGATTCAGGCAGAAGTGGGCCTAAAGTAGTCAAGTCAAAACTCCCTCAAGTTAAAATAGCAGCTGCGGCCCAACAACGTAATCAGAGCTCGGTCTATATATTGAATATGCAGGTGATGTGCTGGTGATTTTAGAAGGGAGTACCTTTGGCATCTGCTCAGGAGAGAAGTTGAAAATTGAAGACATTCAGATGTCTACCGGATGGTTTTCAGTGCCCAATCGCTGGGTTCCGGCCAAGTGCCAAGGATAAAATTATCCCCCTTTCTGAAGATAATGCTGAGATCTAGTTCTACAGACACTTGAGTGTCATCTAGTGTGTTATCCAATGTGATATATCTGTGTTTAACAGTAAATGGTGCCATGTTATTTGAGTGCAGTATTTGAGCCTGAACCTGCCCTCAATACAGCTAGGACAGTGATCGAGACTTTTAAGCCCTGGCTGATATATTTCTCCATCTTTAATCCAGGGAAACGAATTGTAGGCAGTCCACGAGCGTCCCATCGATAGTCAACCAGCTCAGCACAAACCTTCCAATTCTGTGTGACTCAGTGTGACACCATGGCAGAACGTTTGGCGATGAGTCACTGGGGCGCACAGAGTTGTTCATTAATATGGTATAATAATCTAACCTCCTAGTGAAGGTCAAGAGAGCTTACTCTGCACTTCCAACCCCTCCCAGTGGGGAAAGCTGTGTTTGCAGGTAACGGGATTATGCATTGGATCAAGAGATTCTACCTCAATCTCATGACACCCATTCCCAAATCACTTCCAGCATGCAGTCTCCTCTGCTAAGTTTGAGGCTCTACAGTACATGTGTCTTAAATATTAGTAATAACATTGATTTAATTGTTAAGGTTCCATTTGTTTTATTTAAGCATATTTTAGTTGATTGTTTGGTTATTAAATTTATGGTGTCCTTAAAGGGGCACTTGTGTTGACACCTATCAGATAACACTGGGAAAACTCAGTACCACTCCTATTCGTCCAATAAAATATTACAATGACAAATAATCCCCATGGATCGCTCACTTAGCCATCTGCTCCCCATTTGATCCCAAAGGGTCATAGAATCATAGAATTTGCAGTGCAGTAGGAGGCCATTGAGCCCATCGAGTCTGCACTGGCCCTTGGAAGGAGCACCATACTTAAGCCCACGCTGCCACTCCATCCCCGTAACCCGACCTAACCTTTTGGACACTAAGGGGCAATTTAGCATCACCAATCCACCTAACCTGCGCAAGTTTGGACTGTGGGAGAAAACCGGAGCACCCGGAGAAAACCCACACAGACACGGGGAGAAAGTGCAAACTCCTCACACACAGTCACCCGAGGCCGGAATTGAACCTGGGACTCAGGAGCTGTGAGACAGCAGTGCTAACCACTGTGCCGCCTTGCCACCCAAGGATTCCAAGGTAGGGCAGCATGGTGGCGCAGTGGTTAGCACTGTTGCCTCATGACACCGAGGACCCAGTTTTGAGCCTGGCCCCGGGTAACTGTCCGTGTGGAGTTTACACATTCCCCCCGTGTCTGCGTGGGTCTCACCTCCAAACCCCCAAAAAGATGTGCAGCGTTGGGTACTCTAAAGTTTAAAAAAAAGTAATTCCCAGGTAGATTTACGAGCATTCTTCTCACTGTGCTTAGAAATGCATCCAAAGGTTTGGGGAAGGGGGGAGGGGGGGGGAGGGGTTACCACAAAAGCTCAGGCCGTGATTTGCACCAGGTGCCTCTACAGAGAGTCTGCAGATATCCCAAGATTAAGCTGAAGAAAGCAGGTGGCTGAGAATGACCATCTCTTCCTTTACTTGCTCAGATTTTGGGGCCTTAGTGTGTTGTCCTTCAGTATTAGTCAGGAGGTCTTGTGGGTCTCCAGTTCCATTTCCTGTCTTCGCCCCCCAAACCCCGTGCAAGACACTGTCACATAGGCAGCTCGGAGTTGGGCTAATGCTTAGCCTATCTAGAAAACTAGAGGGTGGCTACCAGGGGCTCGATTCCATAATGTCTTATTGACAGTTGATACCCACCAGGACAAGGATGCATGAGCAGGAAAGGTACTTCCACTGTGACATCGCTGCAGAAGGAAAAGGTATCAGTAAATGCGGCTTTAAAACATCAATACTGTAATCACACTGGGTTACACATTAGTGACTTCAACCAACCAGATTTTTGAGAGTGCAAATATCCCAATCCACTGAAGGGATTCACAAACTTGCATTTATATCGAGTTTTTAAATCACCTCCAAAAAAAAAAGCTTTGCACCAATTAAGTATTTTCAAAATGTACATTCATCGTTTCAATGTAGAAAAAAGCTGTGGGATCGGAAAAGATTCTACAAACTGCAATGGAATAAATTACTAGATAGTCTGCTCTTAGTGTTGTTGAACAAGAGGACATCAAATTAACTCTTCTTTAATTAGTGTCATGCGACCTGTTATGTATACTTGAACGTTTAACTGTTTATCCTAAAGACTGATCATCTGACGATGCAGCACTTCCTCACGACTACACTGGTGTCAGTCAAGATGGGCTCAAGAGGGCAATTTTCAATTTCTGTGCCTGGACAATCATTTGGAAGAACGTGAATGGCCACCTGTTATAGAACCAAATCAATGGGGTGGAAATCAAGCAGATTCTACAAAGGGTGGATGATGCACTTTGTCAGGTGACCACCCCCAGTTAGAGTAGGAATTAGGTCACGTGTCCAGAATGGAGCTTGAACTCAACGATCTGGAGATAAAAATAGGGCTTAGCTACCAACAGTACTTGCCAACCACGGGGTTCCAGAATGGTGAAGGCGTTCTGTATTTTGGCACCCCAACACAAGACATAGCAACATGGTAAGTTCATGCATTATTCCAGTGACACTCAGCACAGAAAGACAGAAAGTGCTTAGGCTTGACCATACCATCTGATAGTGATGTGGGTACAGTAGATAGAGAGAGCAACAGATATGGGAAACATTGTCTATGTTTATATATCATACATGTTGTTCATTATAGCCTCTTGCTCAACAATGTGCTCTGAGCTCTTAAGCCTCTACAAACACTGCTTGTACTGTTAAATGTAAACACCACCAGAATCCAAGTGGGCCTTAGATCGCACTCCACTTTTGAGAGCTGACTGGTGGTGATTTAACCTGAGGATCACCACACCTAGGACAGAGGCAAGGTTGAAAAGGCAGGGCCTTCATGAATAACCTCAGCCGGTACGGGAATTGAATCCGCACTATTGGCCTAGCTCCACATCACTAATAAGGCAGCCAACCAATTGAGCTAATCCCACTCCTGCAACTGTTAGACACATTGGCTGAGAATAGATAGCTTCAGTTAAGGTGTTTGCACTGGCTCAAAGAAAAAGAGCTAAATGCCCTTCTATTGTGCTGTGATCTCCATGATTCCTAGTTTGTGGTTCCAAGCCTGTATTTCGTGATTATTAAAACAAATCATTCAAAAACAATTTGTTGGATCAGTCAATAAATATTTAGGAAGGTTAGGTTGAATTCATGTTTCATGTCATTTTTCTATTTTGTTTTTTTATTCATTCATGTGATGTGGGCATCACTAGCTGGGCCAGCATTTATTGCCCATCCCTAACTGTCCTTGAATTTCAGAGGACATTTAAGATCAACCATGCATTGTGTTTGATCTGGAGTCACATGTAGGCCAGATCAGGTAAGGATGGCAGATTTCCTTCCCCAAAGACTTTTAGTGAACCAGATGGGTCTTTCCAACAACCGACAATGGTTTCATGGTCACCATTAGACTCTTAATTCCAGATTTTTATTGAATTCAATTTCCATCATCTGCCATGGTGGGATTTGAACCTGGGTCCCCAGAGCATTCACCTGGATCTCTGGGTTACTAGCCCAGTGATAATACCATAATGCTATCACTTTCCTCAAAGATCTTTAATTAATTTAAGAATAACTATTGATAAATTCACACAACATTACTTCACCTGGCTGTTAGATCACCCAACATGCTGCAAGAAAGGAACAATAGCAGAGTTAGTATTTTGCAAACGTGTCTACCATATTGGAGTTCATTACAATCAGTTCTTAACTATTTCAGAAGGGAGGTGAAGAATGTGGAGAACAGATTAATCGTGGATACAGTGGAGAGTGGATAGTGTCAAGAGGGTCCAGGGAGTGTTTTGAAGGAAGAAGCAATTGAGAGTCAGATGTAGTAGAGCAGTGTGGCTCTTTATTAAATTGTGATAGGAGTCAGATGCATCACTCTTTTTTACCGGTGTAACAATCTCATCAATGCGAGGAATTGAAACAATTTACAAGGCGGCAAAATGTTAAATTAATGAAATAGGATTTGATTCCATTATTACAATGAAATACTTCTGAAGCAAACGTAACCTTGTAATATGGGAAATGACATCGGTCAAATTGCACAGCAATGTCCCACAAACAGCAACAAGATAATGACCATGTAATCTATTTTTAGTTATATTGGTTGAAGACTAAATTTTGGCGAGGACATCAGGAGACCTCTGCTGCATTGCTTTGCTGGTGTCATGTGATCTTTTGTGTCCACCTGGAAGAACAGACATTGGGTTAATGTCTCCTCCTTCACTCAAACGGGAATTGAATCACAAGGCTGGGATTTTCCGACCTCGCGCCGGGTCGGAGAATCCCTGGGGGAAGGGGGGTGGGGCAGAATCGTGCCACGGCGCCCCGATGCCGGCTCGCTGATTCTCCAGCGCCTGTTTTCAGGCGCCCGCGGTATTGCCGCCGCGCCGGTCGAGGGCCATTGAAATCCCCCCCCCCCCGGTGATTCTCCGGGCCCCAACGGGCCGAGTGGCCGCCAAGTCCCGACGGCATGGGTTACTCAGGTGCCACACAGCGGGACCTGGAAGGTGTGTCTGCGGGGGCCGTCCTGGGAAGGGGGGATCCGACCCCGGAGGGGTGCCTCCACGGTGGCCAGGGTCGTGATCGGGACCTACCGATCGGCGGGCAGGCTAGTTCTATGTTCCTCTGCGCCGGGCCCCTGTAGGGCTCCACCATATTGCCCGGGGGCCGGCGCAGAGACGGGAACTCACGCGCTTGCGCGGAATTACGCCAGCCGTTGCGTGCATGCGCAAACCCGTGCCAGCCGTGTCGCTCCGGCTGGAGCTGCCGGGACCACTCCAGCACCGACCTAGCCCCCTAGGAAGGAGCATACCGGACAATTGAAGACCGTTGACACCGGAGTGGTTCACGCCGCTTTTCACACCGGCATCAGAACTTGGCCACGGCATTGGAGAATCCTGGCCAGAACTTCTTACTCAGAGGCAAGAGCGTTATGTTATACCCAGTAAAGGCAGGTTTTATTCATAACTTCAGACATGGACCAAGCTCATATAAAATGTTCTGGCACTGTCTTTTATTGAGGGTGGTGGTGTTGGGGGGGTGGGGGGAGATCCTCGGCTAAGGAAAAAGGAAGGGAACAGATGCACCCTTGTGGAAGATGGCACCATCAGAACAAATGTAACGGACACTGAGAAATTGGGAGGGTAGAATGGAGTCCTTTCAGGAAGCAGGATGTGAGGAGGCATAGTTGAAGTCTGTGGGAGTCAGTGGGCTTGTTATGAATATTGATGTGATAACAAAAAAGAGAGGCATTCCACGCACTAAGTGCATTTCAATCACTCAATCATGCGATTTCACTGCACTTACCTCTCTTCGATGTGGTCAATGTTTACAAACATTGCGGTTTCACCACTTAGGTCACTGAACCATGAAGGAGATGAATTGATCAAACCACGATGGTTTGTAGAAGCTGTCAATCACAGACCACTGCTAAAAAGCTATGAATGATTTACAGCGAATGGATGGGTGGGAACCAGGAATGGACCCATAGAGTTGCAAGCCTGTAATTCTTCTCACTGCTCCTGTCTGGACTGCTTTCTAGCTTCCAGATGGGGACCTCTTTTCTGGTGAGGGGGGGGGGGGGGGCCTGTGTGGCGGTGGTCCCTTTAGGACGAGGTCCCTTTGGGGATCTCCCTGTTATACGGGTCCCTGTGGGGATCTCCCTAATGTACGGGTCCCTGTGGGGTCTCCCCATTATAAGGGCCCTTTTGGGGCTCTTCCTATTACAGGGGATCCTTGTGGGGGGTCCCCTTATGACAGGGGACCCTGTGGGAGTCTCCCTATTACATGGGTACCTGGAGGCCACCTATTACAAGGGTGTAGGGGGGAAGGTCTGTTAGAGGAAGCGTGGGCAGGAAGTGCATTGTTGGGTGGGGAGGCGGGTTGGCCCTCAGATGGTCTCTACCAGCATGGCCATGGCATTGTGGACCTTGTAGTGGGCCAAGGCGGCAACCTTTTCCCCCTTGGCCCACTGCAATGTCCACCATGCCAGGACCATTCCGGTAGAGGCCACAAGTGATCCGCACCCACATGATTCCCGGCCACAGGGACTGGAGAACCACAGAGGGAGTATAGGGCTCCTGGCCCACTAAATTGATACAAATGGATCCTGAAGACCCATTTGCATTTATTTACATCTTCCCACTGATGTGCGCCATGGACTTCATTCCCGCCACCAGCTGGGTATTGGAGCATCGCTATTGGGTCGGCGCCCGGCATCGATCCCGATTTTGCCCCGACGCACGATTCTCCATCCCACGGGGAATGTGGTCAGGGAATCCCAGGATGGAGAATCCCGCCCTATGTCTCCAGATTTGCAATCGAACAAAGGAAGCTGATGAGACCAGTTAGCCACAAATGTGAAAAACCACCATCAACCTCCTATTGTATATCAGTGGCCTTGTAACTTAAAATCATTGAGGTGGGCATTGATTGCTAAGCATGTGACTAAAACGCTTCAGATATAAAGACCCTGGGCGGGATTCTCTCAACCCACGCCGGGTTGGAGAATCGCTGGGCCGGGCGCTAGTCGCGCGAAGCCGGCGGTCTGCCGATCCTCCGGTGACCGGAGAATCGGCACCATTGGCGCCGGCACGGTCGGCGTGGTGCCAGTCGGGGGCTGCTCTACGCGGCCCCCCCCCCCCCGCCGATTCTCCACCCGGGATGGGCCGAGTGGCCGCCCAAAAAAGCCCGAGTCCCGCCGGCGCCGTTCACATCTGGTCTTACCCGGCGGGACCTCGGCATCCATCCTGTAGGGGGTGGCCCGATTTGAGGGGAGTGGGGGGAAAGGGGGGGTCCGACCCTGGGGGGGGCCTCCTCTGTGGTCTGGCCCGTGATCGGGGCCTACTGATCGGTGGGCCAGCCTCTCGTGGTGGGGGCCTCTTTTGCTCCGTGCCAGCCCCTGTAGTCTTACGCCATGATGCGTTGGGGCCGGCGCGGAGAAGGGAGCTACCGCGCATGCGCACATGGGGCTGTTTAGCACTGGGCTAAATCGCTGGCTTTGAAAGCAGACCAAGGCAGGCCAGCAGCACAGTTCAATTCCCATAACAGCCTCCCCGATCAGGCGCCAGAATGTGGCGACGAGGGGCTTTTCACAGTAACTTCATTTGAAGCCTACTTGTGACAATAAGCGATTTTCATTTCATTTTCATTTCATTCATTCGCACCAGTCGCAGTGCACATGCGCGCATTCGTGCCGATTGCAGATGCTTGCGCAGACCCGCGCCACCCATTTGACGCCGGTATCGGCAGCTGGAGCGTCGTGGGTCGCTCCAATGCCGTGCTGGCCTCCTGTAGGGCAGAGGATCGCTACGCATAGCGGTCCAATGTCGCCGTCGTTAAATTCCCCAGTTTTTACGACGGCATTAACACTCTGCCTTCAGATGGGAAAATCCCGCCCCAATGACGAAGAAGAAGCCTGGGCGGACTTCACAGAAAGGCTGTGCCATCTTTTCCTTTAAAGAATAATTAGTCATCAGCCAGTTGAAAATCAGACTCAACTGCAAATCATCAAGCAGCCACAGTACTTAATCTGCTCCAGTTTCAAAGTTCATCCGAGAACCAGCCTTCTAGCTATTCAATTACAAGCAATCTCATAATCTGCTGGGAATCTTTCACATCATAAAACCTTCACTTCAAGAAACCATAGACCTGCAATGTGGGAGACAAGGATTCATAAATCAGAGACTGAAATAAATGTAAACTATAAAATTGCACTATGTTTATCTGCATTGCTGAAAAGGAGACATGCCGTCAAAGAATTACACTGACAACCACGCATTGCACATTTTTCAACTAAACAGTTTGGGGTACAGCATTCCCTGGTTCACTCCCCATGGAAATGCCTTGGTCAATAAGAGTTGACCTGCCTGGTTTGAACTCCAACAAAAGCTTGGCAGTTAACTGTTCTCTAGTGCATTTTCCATGGTAATGCCTCTGCCAATTAGAGTCCTCATGTCTACTATTCAATGCCTTCTTCTCATGCAGTAGAAATGGTTGTTCCTTTTAAATTCTTGCAAATCTGACCTGATTAGTGCACGACAAAAAGCTGTGACCACTTGTCACTATTGTCAGCAATATTCACATTCTCTATCACAAAGCGAGTATCTTTTAAAAAATAAGTTTAGAGTATCCAGTTCTTTTGTTTTTTCAATTAAGGGGCAATTTAGCGTGGCTAATGCATTTAGCCTACAGAGATCTTCGGGTTGCGGGGTGAGACCCACACGGACACTGACCCGTGGAGCGGGATCAAACCCAGGTCCTCAGTGCCATGAGGCAACAGTGCTGACCACTTGTTGTCATAATGTCATCCTCAAAGCAACTATCTTTAGTTATATTCAATCATTGTGGGTGCGTGAGATCAAGTGTGTGATTCTGCGTTAATTCTGGCTAAGTATGTGCAAATAAATATTGTCTTTATTTTAAACTCACAAGAACTTGCTGCTGAACTATTTAATTGGACTATACACTTCAAGCGCAAGGAAGGATGCATCTCTTTTAATTCACAACAAACTGATTATGGATAGGAAGAGAACAAATAACTTCTATCTGTGACGGTTACCACTAAGCCAAATCTGGCACCTGAGAAAGCAATAACTACAACACACTTAGATTCACAGCGATACTCAAATGTTTTATTCAGGAAAGGGTTCAGACACTGCCTGTGTGGGTGGGTTTGAATATTTCTGATATCTCGTAGTGGATAGGAACATAATAAAGACAACCTTTTATCAAACAATATAAAAGCCTGAACATAGGACCAGATAGAGTTATAATAATAAGATTCCATCTGGAACTTTGAGTATAAAATGTCCTGGGAATTTAGTGGGCATTTAAAGAGGTATCGATGCACATCACTCACCCAGGAACCAACAGGCTGGTTCTCACTACATAGGACACCAACATTCCCTGAACATCCCGGTCAGCTCCTTCCTTAAAACTGAAGCAGAAAAGAGACAGGTCACACTGTTGTTAAGGCACTGCTTTAATCCCAGGTCTTCATACCTCCACATCTCGCTCAATCTTCCCTTCTTGCTACAATCTTTTCATACCCAAGCTCCAAACGCTACTCCATAATATTTGTGATATTCCTTCTAGTTTTCCCCTGGTACCTACCCTGCCCTATGACCCTTGATCCTCCACCTGATGCCCTACACGCTGAACCTGGACCTTTCGCCAGCTGCCCTGCCCTTGCTACACAAGATGCCCTGTGAAGAGAAAATTGGTTCTCCACCAGGTGTTGTGCACCTTGTCCCTTCACATTGTGCCCATTTCTCTCCACCTGGTCCCCTGTAGAACAGGTGCAGAACCTAGATTTCAAAAAGAACATCAAGTCCCAGTCAGGAGCTGAAAAAGTGGATGCTTTGCGTGGATTGATTATTGCACCACCCAAAAACTAATTTTGAACTCAAATAAATCAAAATGTTTTAATTATAAATATTCCAGAAACATGAATTTAAATATCTGTCGCAAATCTTTATTGTCACTCCACAGAAATTATGTTCTAAGTGGTGAATTGGACCCATTGTTGGTGCTCCCCGTCTGCAAGCCACCATTGTTGTCATTGTGCCAGTAATCAGGCCATATCCTGTGTCACTACATCATGATCTTGGGCATTAAAGTTGCCCACTTTATAAATGGTGTCTAACTCACCCAATAAGAACTCAAATTAGATTTCTCATCCCACGTGGTTTGAGCACAAATGTGAAAATGCAGGGTGTGGTGGGGGGTGGAGAATGGACCACCCTGGCCTTTCACCTCTGGGATTTGCTTTCAAACTTAGTGTAGAACCAATACAAATGGGGTTTAATTCGATAACCCCTGAAAAGGCCACAGGGTTCATGATGCGCAATTAACTCATGCCTATCGAGTGCAATGTATGCAGCCTATCAAGTCTGTGCTTTTTGCAGATGATCATGGTTGCTGCAGCTGACTGTCATTCCTTGCACTGTTCATCGGCTGCATAGTGTAGAGGGCCCAGTATCTTGACTGGCAAGACTCAAAATCAGTCTGTATGTCTTAAAAGGGAGATGATTGTGATTGCTCATAGCTGGAGATCATTCTGAATATCATGCTGTGGAAGAATAACAGCTAACTACAAGGGGAAACAACCTCTCAGCATTTACCCTCTCAAACCCCCGCAGAATGTTATGTTTTGATAAAGATCACCACCTCTCATTCTTCTAAACTCAAATTAGTATAGGCCCAACCTGCTCAAACTTTCCTCACAAGCCAACCCTATCTGCAAAGGAATCAGCCGAGTGAATTTCCTCTGAACTGCTTACAATGAACGAATATCCCTCCAGAACCGCACTCGTAATGTGAGCGTGGTCTCATCAATGACTTGTGCAGTTGTACAAGACCTTTCTACCTTACTCTATTCCCCTTGTGATAAATGCCAACATTTCATTTGCCTTCCTAACCTGCTGTACCTGCAGGATAGGGTTTTATGATTCAGGTACAAAGATACTGAATGGGTAAAAATTGAAAAAGAGGCATTGGATAGGTCGTGCTGAAAGTTGATAAGTCACCAGGGTTGGATGACATGCATCCAAGGATACTAAGCGAAATAGGTGTAGAAATTGCCGAGGCAAAGGACATAAACTTCCAACCCTCTTTAAATACAGAGGACAGGAGAGTTACAAATGTTACATTTGACGTGTGCAAGAATAAGCCCAGCAACTACTGGCCAGTCAGTTTAACCTCAGTGATGGGGAAACTTTTCGAAGCTAATTTGGGAAAAAGAATTACCGGTCATATGGACAAATCTGAGTTAATTAAGGAATGGCAGTATGAACTTTTAAGGGAAAATTCTGTTTAACCTTCTTGAGTTTTTTGATTTGATTGTGATTTGATTTGATTTATTGTCACATGTACCGAAGTACAATGAAAAGTATTTTTATGCGGCCAAGGGAACGTGCACAGTACGATGAGGTAACAGAGAGGGTAGATGAGGGTCATGCAGTTCATGTGGTGTACGTGGGCTTCCAATGGCATTTGAGAGGGTGCTATATAACAAACTTGTCAGCAAAATTGTGTAGTATAAAGGTTTACTGTTGAATATGTGAATATTTCGGCCGGAATTCACCGCCATTGGGATTTTCCTTTCCTGCTGGCAGCACACCCCTGCCCACAGGTTTCCCGGTGGGGCGGCTTCAATCGGAAATCCCATTGACAAGAAGCGGGAGCAGAGAATCCTGCCACCAGCGAATGGCACGACACCGAGAAACACGCAGCTGCGGGACCGGAGAATCCCGCCCATAGTCTACATCATCATTGGTATAAGGTCATATGGTAATGGAGCATGGAGGGAGATCCTTTTCGGGAGAGAATTATTCAGAGACTGTAAATAGCATGATGTTAAATAAAATAGTTTGCTAACAAGATCACTTCAAGCCTGATCAGTAAACCCGTGATATGACTATCATACACTAGATCAAAACCAACAATAACAGAAATGGAAGATTTTGGACCAAGAGGGATAGTGGCAGCAGGGATCCAACTTTTGATGGGTGACAGAAAACAGATGGTGAACTGTTGGTTTTAGGACTGGAGGAAATTACATAGTGGCGTTCCCCAGAGTTAATACCACCACTTTCCTCGATCTGTATTACCGAACCAGATTGACAGGGACACAAAGTGTTGTGAACTACGATAGCGATAAGCTTCGAGCGAACTTAGACAGGTTGGTGGGATAGGTGGACAAAGGGCAGATGAAATTTAACTCAAAAGAAGTGAGGCATGATTCCTGTTGGTGGGAAGAATGAGGAGAGGTAAAGCAAAGGATACAATTCCAAAGGGGTGCAGGATCCGAGGAAGGCTGAGTATTATCACGAGAGATGGCATGCCAGGATGAGAAAACAGTTAGTAAAGCATACCCCATATTTGGCTTTATAAACAAGGGGAAGAAGTGTCAAGACAAGGAAGTTATGATAAATCTGTAAAATAAACAGATTCAATCAAGGCCTTCAAAAGAGAATTGTATAATTATTTGAAATTAAATGTTTGCAGGACAACGAGGAAAAGGCAGCGATGAGATGAGATGAACTGCACTTCCAGAGAGCCAGCATTTACACAACAGGTCAAATAGCGTCCTTCTGTGCAGTAACCATGATCTGATTGTATGCTCCCCCCCCCCCTGCCACTCTGCCAATGTCTCTGCTGTTACTCGTCAGCCAGCCAGACCAGACTGCTCTCACCCAGGCCAAGATGGTGCAGTCTGAAGCGGATCTATCTTGGCCCAGAGCCGCCCGAGCTCCCTCATTTACATTTACCTCCCTTCCTCCCTGGGTAAATATATCCTCCTTCCATCTTTCTTTCCATCCCCTCTCCTTTTCTCACATACTCCATCGCTTTCCCTCCCCAAGTCAAACAGATTCCCTTACATGGTGGAAGAAGCCAGGTTAGTGTCCTCCTGTTTGATCCGGCCATCAAGGGCGATGCCATGTTTGTTGCTGTTGTCGGCCATTAATGGCAAGAGCACATAGGTCTTAGAGAAACTGGAACCTGAAGCAATTTGGTCACTGAGTAAAGAAAAAATATTCATATTTAGAAACACAAACCTAATCAAGGAAAACCAAATATTCTGCATTCGACAACACATCCAGTCAATACCTTTCTGAATACTGTTTGCCAAACTGCGAGGGATCCTCACCACCCTGAGCTATATAGAGAAAGGCATGTTGGACACACTGAACTCGCAGGTATTCAGACAATTGTGTTGTATCCACAGAATACATGAAAATCATGTCCTTTATTTAACCACTTTCTATCCAGTCCCAAACCCAGATAGGTGAGACTTTGGATGATTGACAGTACACTGGGGATAAAAATTCCCACTATGCAGGATTTTCTCAATCTGTTGACCCTTCAAAGACTTTAAACTGTCTTCAACACTGAAGGATCACCAAAAAAAACAAAACAGGGGTATATATTTGAAAACCAGAGTTGTGGTCTCCCTAATATGGTCAGGCTTGGTTTCTTGCATGACACTGCTGGAAAATGGTGATGATCTGTGTTCATTTAATAGGGAATATTATCTTGGGATTGGTCCCTCTACACAGGATGCACTGTATCCTATCAAAAGAACACAATCTCATCAGCTCATTGTCCACATTGTACAGTTGGGATAAAAGGTTCTTTTTCGGAATGGCAACCGGTGCCGAGTGGTGTCCCGTAGGGTTCAGTGTTGGGGCCACAGCTGTTCTCTTTATATATTAACGATCTAGATGACGGGACTGGGGGCATTCTGGCTAAGTTTGCCGATTATACAAAGATAGGTGGAGGGGCAGGTAGTATGGAGGAGGTGGGGAGGCTGCAGAAAGATTTAGACAGTTTAGGAGAGTGGTCCAAGAAATGGCTGATAAAATTCAACGTGGGCAAGTGCGAGGTCTTGCACTTTGGAAAAAAGGAGAGGGGCATGGACTATTTTCTAAACGGTGACAAAATTCATAATGTTGAAGTGCAAAGGGACTTGGGAGTCCTAGCCCAGGATTCTCTAAAGGTAAACTTGCAGGTTGAGTCCGTAATTAAGAAAGCAAATGCAATGTTGTCATTCATCTCAAGAGGCTTGGAATATAAAAGCAGGGATGTACTTCTGAAGCTTTATAAAGCATTAGTTAGGCCCCATTTAGAATACTGTGAGCAATTTTGGGCCCCACACCTCAGGAAGGACATACTGGCACTGGAGCGGGTCCAGCGGAGATTCACACGGATGATCCCAGGAATGGTAGGCCTAACATACGATGAACGTCTGAGGATCCTGGGATTATATTCATTGGAGTTTAGGAGGTTGAGGGGAGATCTAATAGAAACTTACAAGATAATGAATGGCTTAGATAGGGTGGATGTAGGGAAGTTGTTTCCATTAGCAGGGGAGACTAGGACCCGGGGGCACAGCCTTAGAATAAAAGGGAGTCACTTTAGAACAGAGATGAGGAGAAATTTCTTCAGCCAGAGAGTGGTGGGTCTGTGGAATTCATTGCCACAGAGGGCGGTGGAGGCCGGGACGTTGAGTGTCTTTAAGACAGAAGTTGATAAATTCTTGATTTCTCGAGGAATTAAGGGCTATGGAGAGAGAGCGGGTAAATGGAGTTGAAATCAGCCATGATTGAATGGTGGAGTGGACTCGATGGGACAAATGGCCTTACTTCCGCTCCTATGTCTTATGGTCTTATGGCTAATGGGGATAACATGGGACTTTAATTTGTGATCATAGAAATGCTGTCATTGGTTTCTTTAACTGCTACCTAAACACATCCCGGGGTTGAATTTATATCGGGGTTTCTCTTGATCTACTGATGTTACTTCAACTGAAATCCCAGAGAAACAGCATCATTGCTCTGTTGCTTCAGAGTTTCCACCAACCCTCATCAAACCTATGGCGGGAGACAGCTGCGCAGGAATAATAGACCAGTCAACCTTTGAACTGGGATTGGGTGGACTGAAATGTTTGTTTCATCTGATATAGTGATCATCTGTGCCACTTCAGCCAACTCAAAGTTAACTCAAAGAGTAATAGCTGATCTGCAAACCATCCTTTGCAACCTCACCATCCAAGCATCTCAGGAGGAGCAAGTCCATACTACAGGGCTCCAGGCACTACAGAACTCCCATGTCCCAGCCATTCTACAGGGCTCTTGTCATCCTATGGAAGACTAGGCTGTCCCACATAGTTCAGATCACTCCACAGGGTTCTTATCGTCCAGACTACCCACTGAGGCTCTCCTCGTGCTACGAAAGTGTGTTACTTACTCTGCTTCCTCCACAGCAACCTCCTCGACATATGTATCATTCGAGTACAGCACCACATTAGTTGCTTGTATGACTGAGAACAAAGAAAATATATCAAGACCCATTAAACACAGTATTTGTAGCTGGAAAAATCTTTCACATTCTGACACAAAAGGCCTTATTTTAACTCGGTGTAAGTGAATGGGTTTCAATTGAGTTAGAATTAAGCTCTTTGCAAAGTTTCAAAATTTGTAGAGGATATTAAATAAGGGGGGTGGGTTATATTTCTGCAGGGGCAATATACATTAATTAACATGCAGAACGGTAAACAGATACATTTACATTACATTTTTTTTACGTTTGAGGCAGTACATTTTGCTAGGAAAAATGAGGAACCACATTCTGCTTTGATAATAAGAGTCTAAATGGGGTAGGAAAGCAGATGGATCTGGGGATGCAGATACATAAATCACTAAAAAGTAGTGATGCAGGTTAATAAGACCAATAAAAATGTAATAAAAATACTGGGGCTCATTTCTAAACAAATTGAATTGAAAAGAAGGGACCTTTGTAAAGAACCTTTGACAGGGGCTGGTTTAGCTTAGTGGGCTAGACAGTTGGTTTGTGATGCAGAACAAGGCCAGCAGCACAGGTTCAATTCCCGTCCCAGCTGAGAATTCTGAATTCTCCCTCTGCGTACCTGAACAGGCGCTGGAATGTGGCGACTAGGGGCTTTTCACAGTAACTTCATTGCAATGTTAATGTAAGTCTACATATGACAATAAAAATATTATTATTATTGTTACTGCTTACTTGGAGTACCCTCTGAGGACAGTTTCACACAATAAATGTAGAAGCATTGAAAAAGGTACAAATAGTTTCCAGAATATGAAAGGAACATTTGCATTCATATAGCGCCTTTCACAACCTCTGGGCACCCCAAAATGCTCTTCAGCCAATGAAGCACTCTTTGAATTGTCGTTACTGTTATAATGTAGAAAATAAGGCAGCCAATTTGTACCCAGCAGGCAACTGCAAAGAGCAATGTGATAGTGACCAGATAATTGTTTCTTTAATGTGTTGGTTGGGGGATAAAGGTTGAGCAGGAGACCGGGATACCTCCCCTCCATTGAGTTACTGCCGAGGATCTTTTGCACCCATTTCAGAGGGCAGATAGGTTTAACATCCCAGCAGGGAGATGCATTCCCTGAGTACTGCATTGGACTGGCCGCCGGGATCGGAGTGCTCAAGCCTCTGGAGGGAGACATCAACCCACTCAGCCGCAGCTGGCACCAAATTCTGGAAACAAACCAGAATTGAAATTAAAATGGAATGAGACCAGGAAAGGCAGAACAAATTCAAGATCTTCCCTCTGGAAAAGAGATGGCTGAGGGGTGACCTGATTGAAACCTTTATTCTGAAAATATTTGCTGAAGTAGATGTAGGGAAACTGTACCCATTGAGGGAGAGGTCAGAATTGGAGCCATAAATATAAAGTCATCAAGTAATCCAATAGGGAATTCAGAAGAAACTTCTTTACCCAAAGAGTGGCTTGAATGTAGAATCTGCCAACACATGGAGTAGTTGACGTGAATAGCATTGATGTTTTAAAAACAAGAAGAAGAAAAAAAAGGAGTAGAGGGAGATGTTGACAGGGTTAGCTACAGAAATGTGGGAGCAGTCTCTTGTAGAGCATAAATGCCAGCATGGAGTTGTGAGCTGAATGGCCTTTTCACTGCTGTTAGTACCAAACCATTCTCTGTACAGAGGGTGTGAGAAGGTAAGGAAGGAATTGTGAGTTGTATATTCGTGTCTGGATTGGACTAGTTCACACCTGAAAACTTAGGTTTCTACAGTGGCTGTATCCAAGATGTGTCCAAAATAAGATGAATCAATAGCGTGCCTGTACTGCACTGCCACCTGCTCACTCTTTCTAGCTGTCATTTGCTGTCAGCCTCTTCTCCTGTTGCCATGTGACGGTGTACATCATGATACTCATTAGGAGGCACTGTTTAACAAGGGCTCATTAGTTAGCACTGTTTACTCGGGACCTCACCAGTCCACTGCTGTTTCACTAATCTCACAATGTTCAATCAGAAGCGTGTTAGTAAACACTGTTCACAAGAGACACACTAGTTAACACTGTTTACTCGAAGATTCATTAGTTAGCAATGTTTATATAGAACATACAGTGCAGAAGGAGGCCATTTGCCCATCGAGTCTGCACCAACCCACCTAAGCCCTCACTTCCACCCTATCCCCGCAACCCAGTAACCTTTCTGACACTAAGGGCAATTCAGCATGGCCAATCCATCTAACCTGCACGTCTTTGGACTGTGGGAGGAAACCGGAGCACCCGGAGGAAACCCACGCACACACGGGGAGAACCTGCAGACTCCGCACAGACTGTGACCCAGCGGGGAATCGAACCTGGGACCCTGGAGCTGTGAAGCCACAGTGCTAGCCACTTGTGCTACCGTGCTCAGAGACTCACTGGTAAGAACTGTTTACCCACCTTTTAACACACTCAGTGAATCACTAGTTAGCACTATTTACTCCGAGACTCACTAATTCAACTTTGTTTACTCAGGGACTGATTAGTTAGTGCTGTTCACCCAAACATATCTTGATGGGATTATTAGGTTTAAGAGTTTAAATGTTGCTGAATGGCTTTTGCGCACAGTATAATTTCTTGCGAATTCATATTTCAAAGTTAGGTAAGTGTATCACTTTGTGCAACAGTTTTGGAAGTCAGTGAAAGGGATTAGTAATCTCAGAGGGGAAGTGCTGTCCAGCTGTTTATTTTTTATTTTGTTCTTGGGACATGGCCAACTTGCTGCCCGCCTGTAATCGCTTTGAGAAGCAGAGTTCCTTCTTCTCGAACGTCACGATGCTTTGCACCACTGAGTGCCTTGAGAGGCCCTAAGGATGGTAAAAGTCAACTCTATAGTATGGGATTACGACTGGACCAGATACGAATAGTAAGTTTACCTCCTCAGGGTGCCAGTTATGTTATTATGGCTATTTTGTGGTCCCTTTTCCGACACCAGCCCAAAAATCAATTTTACAACTTGCTGTGATGGGATTTGAATTCATGACCCCCAAATTGAAAGTCCATAACCACAAGTACATGATATGACTTTACTTTAGGATACCTGATACTTTGACGCTCTTCACATCCTTGTTAGAATTATTATTCACTTCAATATCAACACTGATGGGCTCCCCGTGGTAATATATCTGAGGAATGAAAATAAACATTAGCTTAAAGTTGTCCTTTGCTTTTCACTTTCTCCCTCTTTCAGGAAACCTGGCTTCCCAGATGCTGCCCTGCTCTAGTGCCTCATCCAAGTTGCTGTCATAATATACACCAGTATATCATGGTGCAGACACACACTGATGGACACACAGTGGGACAAATCAACATACACAACACCGCAGCCAATCACTAGTGAGAGCACACGCACTATAAAGACAGGGGACATCAGAGTTCCCGCTCATTCGAGTAGCAGCTAGCTAGGAGCACAGAGCTCACAACCTGCAACACAGATATTCACCATGTGCTGAGTGCATCAACTGGTTAGGACATCTCTCCACATCATGGTTAGGACAAGGCAAAGGTCTTTAGTTAAAGCTGGTATCGTATTTACCCACAGTTCAAGTATGTTTAAATAGTTAACCTTTTCATAAAATAGTGTTGCACTACTTCAAGTGTTGGTGACCTGTATGTGATCCAGAACGCCCAACTCATCAGTTGCGTCCTTCATATCTGAGCCTAGTGAGTCTCTCAAGGCTACCCAGCTGCCAGGACATCACAACCAAGCCCAATTCTATCCTCATTTCAGGCTCATGATCACAACTGTAAGAAGCATTAGATAGTGACTGGGAGCAGGCAATCAAGCAGAATTCTTCCCTCCATAACCCAGTGGCACTCAGGCTAATTGAGGTGCCCTAACCATTACTGCTTGAAACTTTGGTTCAGACCTGAGATCTCTTGTAGCTCAGTTGGAAGTTAGATTTATCAACCAAGCTATTGGGGCCATACATACTCATTGAAGGGTTGTCAGCACCTGTTTATGTGGGTAGCTTTCTTAATGAGACGAGTGGGAAGGCTGAGAGAGTTACAACCAAGACATAGGTTATGGAACAAGGAGATCAGAATGGCTTAGAACACTGCTGTTGCACTGTGGGAATTCGGTTAGGGTGTAACCATGGGAGATAAGGGAAGCAGTCATCTTTGTGAGGGACAGACTGGTGCAATGGGTTCCACTGCTTTACAACATTCAGAAAAGATGAAGGTCGATCCTTTCTGACATGCTTGTCGCAGACAAATTGGTCCACAGTTCAAAAATCCTCCTTGCCCCAAACTGATGCTACATGGGTGGGGGAGGGATGTAGTACTGCATGTAGTAGTTGGCTGATCGAAGAAATCAAAGGATGCCTGCCACAATTCCACACAAAAGAATTAACAAAGAAAATAATTAAGTTTAAAAAGTAGGGGGTTTGAAGTAAATGTATCATACAAGCTTTTTAAAAAATTAAATACAAGCACTGAGGTAATAGGAGGTTAACATACAGTGAGCTGAGCTTTGATATAATGTTCTTCATGGCTGCAAGTTATAAGCAATTTAGTAGCCTATCTGAGCATTCAATAAAGACTGGACAACCATGGTGTCTGATTCTTTGATTCTCTAATGTGAAAGAGTAATACTGAACTAAAAGAAACTGAAGCAGAGACACAGTCAGTCATAAAGACTGCAAAGTCAGTCAGATTTTTTAAATTGGAAAGCTGTGAGGTTAAGCTCTGCTTCAGTATTGAGGGAGAACATTGAAATGTGGTTTGGAAAGATTTTGTTTAAGCTACTGATATGGGGAAGCATGGTCGTTATATTCTATTGTGACACTAAAAGAAGTTATACTCATTATGACTGATCAAAATGATCACTGTATTTTGACATGCTGTGAAGTTAGGAAGGACAGTAAATGGTGAAATGGGAGCAGGAAGTTACAAAGGGACAGCGATGGAGTGAGAAAAACAGTATTAATTGGTCTCAAGTTGGACAAGTGTGAGCATATCCACGACAGACTCAAGATAAATCAAAGTATTTTTCAAATGGTGAGGAACTAAAAGCTGTAATGGGGAACAGAGATTTGGGAGTCCAAACGGACAAATCATTGAGAGCTTGTCGATGTATAAAGCTGCAGTCAGATCCTGTCTACAGTACTGCATTCAGTTCTGGGCACTGCGCCTTAGGAAAAATATACTGAGTTTGGAGAAGGTTCAACGTAGATTCACCCGAATGAAACACAGCCTAGTCCATCACACGAACCTGCCTCCCATCCATTGATTCCATCTTCCATCTTCTCCAACTTCTTCCATCGGGCAGGAGATGCAAAAGTCTGAGAACACGGACGAACAGACTCAAAAACAGCTTCTTCCCCACTGCAGCACAGTAGCACGAGGGACAGCATGGTAGCACACGTGGCTAGCACTGTGGCTTCACAGCGCCAGGGTCCCAGGTTCAATTCCCCACTGGGTCACTGTCTGTGCGGAGTCTGCACGTTCTCCCCGTGTCTGCGTGGGTTTCCTCCGGGTGCTCCGGTTTCCTCCCACAGTCCAAAGACGTGCAGGGTAGGTGGATTGGCCATGCTAAATTGCCCTCAGTGCCCCGAAAGGTTAGGAGGGGCTATTGGGTTATGGAGATAGGGTGGAAGTGAGGGGTTAAATGGGTCGGTGCAGACTCGACGGGCCGAATGGCCTCCTTCGGCACTGTATGTTCTGTGTATCTCTTATCGACCCTCTTATGGACTGACCTCATTAACACTACACCCCTGTATGCTTCACCCGATGTCAGTGTTATGTCGTTACATTGTGTACCTGGTGTTGCCCTGTTATGTATTTTTTTTAAATTTCCTTTTCTTCCCATGTACTTAATGATCTGTTGAGCTGCTCGCAGAAAAATACTTTTCACTGTGCCTCGGTACATGTGACAATAAACAAATCCAATCCAATGATACCAAGGCTTAAAGGTTTAAATTATGAAGTCGGGTGACAAAACCCTGGATTGCATTTCCCTGCATCTTGAAGGTAGGGGTTTATTTGATGGGGGAATGAAGAAATGGGGATGTAATCTTAAAATTAGTGCTGGGCCATACACCCGTGAAATGAAAAAGCACTTTTCACATAAAGGCCTGTAGAAATCTGGAGCTTGTGTTGATGTGAGGGCAACTGCAGTTGCCAAGATTGAGATCGATTTTGTTTGGAATTAGTAAAAAGGGATATGGAGCAAAGGCGGGGAAGTGAAGTTGCGATGCAGAGCAGCCATGATCTGATGGAATGGGGAGTGACCTGTTCCTCTTTCCATCTTCCTTCTGGTTCACATTTTGAAACAGATTTTCCTCACCAGTCAAAGAGTGATGGATGGTTTGTTAGTATCTCCGGTCAGGTGTCTCCCTCACCTCTTTATTCAGAGATGCCGTCAGGTGGAGTGGCTGGTCTGACATCAGGAAATGCTTGCTGATATGGGCAGTTGGCTTTGGCCCAGTTCGATCTGGAGCATATTGCACTTTACGGATAGCCAGATGCACAGAGCTTCTGGAAAAATAAAGAGGGAAAACAAGATCAGTGAGCACCAACAAGTTCACAGAAAACATGACTTGCACTAAAATAAAATAAAAATATATCATGAATGTTGCTGGAATGTCATAAAAACCCCACTGGCACAGTGGTTAGCACTGCTGCCTCACAGCACCAGGGACCGGGTTTAATTCCAGCCTCGGGTGACTGTGTGGAGTTTGCATGTTCTCCCCATGTCTGCGTAGGTTTTCTCCAGGTGCTCCATTTTCCTCCCAGTCCAAATATATTCAGGTTAGGTGGATTGGGCATGCCACAAATACCCCTTAGTGTCCAAAATTGCAGATTTGGTGGGGTTACGGGGATGAAGCAAGGGGTGCGGGGGGTTGGGAGGGCCTATAGTACTCTTTCAGAGGGTCGGTGCAGACCCGATGGGCCGAACGACCTCCTTCTGCACTTTAGAGATTCTAGAATTCACAGATGTCATGCAGAGAATTGAACTGCCATCTTTACCTGGCCTGTCAGTCCATGTTGTGTGGTTGACTCTTAACGCCCTTAGATATCCACATCAAGAGAATAAATTATATACAAAATTAAACCACACAACAAAAAGCTGTATTTGTATGGCGTCTTTAACATAGCAAAACAAGACACTTCACAGGAGTGCTATTAAAGAAAATTTAACATTGAGGCACGTAAGGCGTTTTTAGGGTAGATGGCCAAAAGCTAGGCCAAGGAGGTAATCTTTGTGGAGTGTATTAAATGAGGAAAGAGAATTAGGAGGTGGAAACATTTAGGGAGGGTATTCCAGAGCTTAGGGCCTTGGCAGCTGAAGGTGCACCAGTCAATGGGGTGGTGATTAGAATTGCACACTTTAAGTTCCCTGCACATTGTTCCATCAAACACTCCCTGGGCAGATACAATATGTGATAGATACAGAGTCAAGTGCCCTCTGCACTGTCCTAACACATTTCACTGTCCTTACAATATTCCTCAGCTACATGCTGAAGAGATCATTGGGGCATTTTTCCTTTACTCACACCACAATGTGAATTGTGGATTGAATGACTATTGTCGGTGCTGAATTAGGCATGATCAAGTGTTGCGAGCCATTACTCTCTGTGAATGTGACTAGCACTAACCCGGACTAAAAATACTTTTTTTTCCATTTAATGTGGGCTGCATTTGACCTTAATCTCTGTGGTGAAAGGTTAGTGCCTAATCCCACCCCCTGTACTACCAAGCCCTCGATTTACTGACAAATGAGGACCAGTGAGTGCTTCACACTATACAGGTAGCAACAGGTAGTTTATAGCAAGGATTCACTAAAGGCTCGCTGATTGGCAGTTCACAATTCTATGTATCTGCCCATCACAGATCCACTCTGAGCTGCTAATACTCAAACCATTAATTGAACAGTATGAAGTCTTACAACACCAGGTTAATGTCCAACAGGTTTGCTTCGAATCACTAGCTTTCGGAGCGCAGTTCCTTCATCAGGTGAATCATCTGGGGCTGGTTTAGCACAAGGCTAAAGAGCTGGCTTTGAAAGCAGACCAAGGCAGGCCAGCAGCACGGTTCAATTCCCGTACCAGCCTCCCCGAACAGGCGCCGGAATGTGGCAACTAGGGGCTTTTCACAGTAACTTCATTTGAAGCCTACTTGTGACAATAAGCGATTTTCATTTCATTTTCATTTCATTCACCTGATGAACGAACTGTGCTCCGAAAGCTAGTGATTCGAAAGAAACCGGTTGAACCTTAACCTGGTGTTGTAAGACTTCTTACTGTGTCCACCCCAATCCAACGCCGGCATCTCCACATCATTAATTGAACAGATTGCTGCAACCAATTGGTTCAATTGTATGCTGCACAAGCCACAAAGCAATAAGTTGCTGTGTTGGAAAAAAATAAATGGCTGTGTTACAGTGAATATGTTTCAGATACCACAACCTGGTGTTAGAGAATATGAAGGAAAAATCAGGGTCACTGCCTTCCAGAAGGCTACATATTCCTCCTTATTTACCTTTTACGGATCTTTTCCTCCAGATTGCTTACGCAAAAAGCTAATACCTTGAATTCAACGGAACAAAACTGCAGAGAAAGAAAAAAGATCAGGGATCAGATTTATTCAACATAAGGGGTAGGTAGGTTACACGTTTGTGATTTACAATCATTCTTGGGTGCAGATTAATTGGTGCTGGATCATTCCAGGTTACATAGAATGACACAGAATGTACAGCACACAGGTCATTCAGTTCAACCAGTCCATGCTAGAATTTATGGTTCCAATTGAAGCCATGCCCACCCTTCCTTACCCAACATAGAAAATAAGGGCAAGAGAAGGTCATTTGGCTCTTTGAGCCTGCTCGGCCATTCAACGTGATCCTCTATCTCAACATCATACTCCAGCACTCTCCCCATACCCGCTGATACCTTTACAGTCTACAAATCTATCTGTTTCCTTCTTAAATATATTCTGCGATTTGGCCTCCACAGTTTTCTGTGGTAGAGAATTCCACAGATTCACCGCCATATCAGCGTAACACTCACATGCGTATCTGGCATCCCCTTAAGTATACCTACACCTTTCACCTCAATTCCTCCTATGTAACAGCAGGTTTCAAATTCTTATCAATCCCTGGGTACAAAATATTCTTCGGAATTTGATTTCTTTGTGACTACCTTATATCGATAATCTTTAGTTTACTCTTCCTCTCAAGTGGAAATGGAAACACTTTACCTGCGTCTACTCATAGAAAACCTTTTGTAATTTTAATGATCTCTATTCAGGCAGAACGGTAGCACAGTGGTTAGCACCGTTGCTTCACAGCGCTTGGGTCCCAGGTTCATTTCCCGGCTCGGGTCAGTGTCTGTGCAGAGTCTAGATGTTCCCTCGTCTGCGTGGGTTTCCTCCGGGTGCTCCGGTTTCCTCCCACAAGTCCCAAAAGACGTGCTGTTAGGTCATTTGGACATTCTGAATTCTTACTCTGTGTACCCGAACAGGTTCCGGAATGTGACGACTCGGGGATTTTCACAGTAACTTCATTGTAGTGTTAATGTAGGCCTACTTGTGATAATAATAAAGATTATTATTATTCAATCACCACTCGATGTTCTCTTTCCAAGCAAAATGAGAGCCAGCCTTTCCTAATTTGTATAACCTCACAGCTCTGGCCCCAATTTTGCACCCTGTCCAGTGACTATGGGGCAGAATGTGATGCCCTCCCCTCAGGTGAGGTTTGTGGGTCATTTCATCAGACAGGGATGTAGGATTCAGGTCACCCTCCCGCCACTACACCGATTAAGTCTGGGTAGAAAGGCACATGAATGGTCTTCCGTCTAACCCACCGCCAAGACATCACTGCAGGAGTTCCACAGGATAGTGTCCTAGGCCCAACCATCTTCAGCTGCTTCATCAATGACCTCCCTTCCATTGTAACGTCAGAAGTGGGGATGTTTGTGGGTGACTGCACAATGTTAAGCACCATTCGTGACTCCTCAGAACCTCACCACCTGGAGGTTCCCCTCCAAGTCATTCACAATCCTGACTTGGAAATATATCACCGTTCCTTCACTGTCCCTGGGTCAAAACCCTGGAACCCTCTCCCTAACAGCACTGTGGGTGTACCTGCACCTCAGGGACTGCCATGGTTCAAGTGGCAACTCACCACCACCTTCTGAAGGGCAACTAGGGATGGGCAATAAATGCTGGTCTAACCAGCATCGCCCACATCACATAAATTAATAAAAAATGTAAACATTGAGACTCCTTTGTGGGAAACTCATGTCCACTTAACAGCTTCATCCTGTCACTAATAGTATTAATCCAGTGACGGACAGGGAACTCAACCATGCTGGGAGCCCAGGACAGTTGTGTTTGCTTGTGAGTATCAATGGGACAGTGGGGCATCCCTCATTGTTAGACATTTGGGTGTCTGAGTCCATTACATCTCACAGGGGCTGTTAGTACTCAAACAGTTGGACGGGGGCTGTTAATACTAGTTAGTTTCTCAGAGTTAAGCTGCAGCAACTACCATAGAAATCAAACTCGCCGTATGCACATCATTTATGTGTAGTCATGAATGTGAACTTTTCAATTTTTCGCTGGTGAGGAACTTAATTCCAGTGAAAGGGCCTTTTAGTAAGTATTCATGACTTTCTAATGCATGAGATAACATGAGGAGACCCTATTTACTGGGAAGCTCAACCTGACTTTAAAGTGCGGAGAATTGCCAAAGTTCATCCCGTTGACGGGTAACTGATTTTTGACGTCCTGCTAAGCTTTCTGTTGGTGGTGGGCCTGGATGATTCCACCCCTTATGTTTATAAAATCTTTTTGTGTTCAATTTAATGCTAATCTTTTCTCGTAACCGCTCTTTGCCTCCCACATTAGCATATTCGATTCCATCCTGCACTTTCCATGACCTTCCTGGTTAACTGAATCATGCTTTTAACATTTGTCATAAGCCTCCTTTATCTGTTTAATTTGAACTGTTTTCTTTGCCGTCCATGGAGCATTCGCCTTGGGCATTCATTTGTTTCACTTGAAAGGACTATGTCTTATTTCTCCCCGAGTTATCACTTCCCGGATCTGCATCACTTCTCCAGACATGCTTTTACATGCACTTATCCTCTGGTTTCCGTGCTCATCAGCATGTGGCATTGGGGATATTCCCTTAAGGTCTTTTTAAAAATCTTCGCAACTCCTGAAATTCTGCCTGTATCATTGGTTCCAACATGACTTCCGACTTTCCTTTCTGCTCTCAGTACATCCACAGGGCAGCATGGTAGCACAGTGGTTAGCACAGCTGCTTCACAGCTCCAGGGTCCCAGGTTCGATTCCCAGCTTGGGTCACTGTCTGTGTGGAGTCTGCACGTTCTCTCCGTGTCTGCGTGGGTTTCCTCCGGGTACTCCGGTTTCCTCCCACAGTCCAAAGATGTGCAGATTAGGTAGGATTGACCAAAAAAGGGTCAGTGGGGTTACAGGGATAGAGTGGAGGTGTATGGATAGGGTAGAGTTATGTGCTTAGGGTGCTCTTTCCAAGGGCCGGTGCAGACTTGATGGACCAAATGGCCTCCTTCTGCACTGTAACTTCTATGATTCTATGATCCTGCACTCACTCTGGAGAACTTTCAGATCTTACCTTGTCTGGGTCGTTGGCAGAGGGCTGAAGACAAACAGAACAGGGCAGATGGTTTGGGAACTGTCAAAGGAAAATACATAAATGTTAATTGTGGCAGCAGGCAGCCTAGGGCTAAGAGCAGTAACCTCACTTAGTTCTCATTCCTCGACATTACCGTTCCCTCTACTTTTGATGCTTCACCCCAAGTCCTTATTCATCCAGTGACCTTTCTAGTCAAGCTCCTTTGTCCTCATTGGCCACGTCACCTCCCTCACTGTGATTGCCTCACAGATACTTGATTAACCTTGTGTGCCAAACAACCCTTTTCACTCAATCACCTGGGAATTTCTATAAAACCTGAGCGTGTCTGAGGCCCAAGTCCTGCTTCCATATCTGAAGAGTTATATTAACCTGGTGATTGGTCGTTGGAAAGGGCCAAAGGTCATTTTGGTAGGAACGGCCATGATAAAGCCAAGCTCTCTGTTTCACCAACACCTCCCAGCCGAAATCCTTCGCAACCAAAGTAATTTCTGTTTTTTTTCTTTAATTTAAAGCACCCAATTCATTTTTTTCAATTAAGGGGCAATTTAGCTTGGCCAATCCACCTAACCTGCGCATCTTTGGGTTGTGGGGGCGAAACCCACGCAAACATGGGGAGAATGTGCAAACTCCACACGGACAGTGGCCCAGAGCCGGGATCGAACCAGAGGCCTCTGTGCGGTGAGGCAGCAATGCTAACCACTGCGCCATCGTGTTGCCCTATTTCTGTTGTTAATACTGGTTGCAGAACGCACCTCAAAGCAGAAGGGCAAAGCTTTGTCTCCAATCTTCCTTATCAGGCGTTCCTGCGCCTTGGTCAGGGGTTTTGCTTGCTCACCAGTCGGAGGGTACACCTGGACTGTGGAGACGTACAGGTCTCTATTAAATGCTTGCCCAATCATCTCCATGTCCTCTGGTCCATAGTGGAAAATGCAGCTCAATCTGCAATAAACTGAGGATAGATTAAGAGCATAAGATTAGAAAGTTAAGAATAATTTAAATAAGAAGTGATAATGGGGAAATATACAGTAGGTCAGTTGGGATCTTCAGGAAACAAGTTTGTGCTGACTGTTTGTGCATCACTTCCTTCAACAAGCTCCAAAATTGCTGCCAGTGGAAGCCTGGGAAAAATATTCTACCTGCTTGTATGTTCTCCTCCTCAGCACTTGTTGCCCAAAACCACGGCATGCTAAAAGTGGAGCAATTTGCCCACAAGCATGGACTATTTCCGAATGGTGAGGCAGTTATTTACAAATGTATAATTTATTGTAATCCGCTTGTGAAGTTAAAGGAATGCTAAACAAAAAACAAAATTCAGGCCCTAACATTGAACTGTGAGATTGAACGATTTAACCTTTAACGGGTCAGTCTGAATTTTCCTTGTACCAACAGAAATGCTCAACCGTTTGAATTCAGTTTAAAAAGTATCTGGGCATAAAACCATTAAAAGGCAATCATGATTGTCCCTTAGGGAGGCAAACCTGCTGCCCTTGCGTACACGTGACTCCATTGCTACACCAAAACAGCTGACTCCAAGCGGCCCTTCTGAAGTGAGCGAGAAAGCCACTCGGCTGTATCAATATAGCATCACCAATGGTTCAAGAAAGAAAGAAGAGCTTGCATTCCTGTTGCACCTTTCACAAACTCAGATCATCCCCAAGATTTTTTACAATATGGTGAAGCATAGTCACTGTTTTAACGTAGGAAACTCGGGAAGCCAATATGTGCACAGCATGGTCCCACAACCAGATGGTGCCGGAGCATGGCGACTCTCTGCGAGCTCTCTCATTCAGACCCTTTTCTTTTACCTCTTATCACCGTTCTGACTTACTAAAACTCTTTTCCACTTCATATATAATTACTCCACACTAACAAATCACCATTTGTTGATGTACCATTTGTCAAGATACTGTCGATTATCCTTTTTGTCTACTAAGTACGTACTGTGTACGTTCCCTTGGCCGCAGAAAAATACTTTTTGCTGTACTTCGGTACATGTGACATTAAATTAATAAATGAATCAATCAATCGGTGATAATGATCACATAATCTGTTTCAGTGATGTTTGATTGAGGACCAAATATTGGCCAGGATACCAGAGAGAACTTTCCATGGGATATTTAATGTCCATACCAGAGAGAACTTTCCATGGGATATTTAATGTCCATTTTTCAGTTCAGATGGGGACTTGGTTTGATATCTCAACTCAAATGTGGCACTTCCAATAATGCAACACTCACTCAAGAATTTCCATCACTGGTGCCACCTTCGCAAGGCAAATAGCAACGGGTAGTAAGTCCCAGCCTTGCTGACATCTTAACATAAGAACACAGGAACATAAGAACTAGGAGCCTCCTCCAACATTCAACGAGATCATGGCTGATCTTTTGCGGACTCAGTTCCACTTTCCCGCCTGAACGCCATAACCCTTTATTCCTTTGTTCTTCAAAAAAACTATCTTTATCTTGAAAACATTTAATGAAGGAGCCTCACGTGCTTCACTGGGCAGGGAATTCCATAGATTCACAACCCTTTGGGTGAAGAAGTTCCTCCTAAAATCAGTCCTAAATCTACTTCTCCTTATTTTGAGGCTATGCCCCCTAGTTCTGCATTCACCCGCCAGTGGAAACAACCTCCCCACAAATATCCTATCTATTCCCTTCATAATCTTATATGTTTCTATAAGATCCCTCTGCAACCTTCTAAATTCCAACGCGTACAGTCCAGACTACTCAACCTCTCCTCATAATCCAACCCCTCCAGCTCTGGGATTAACCTAGTAAACCTCCTCTGTACACCCTCCAGTGCCAATAAGTCCTTTCTCAGGTAAGGAGACCAAAACTGAACACAATATTCCAGGTGTGGCCTCACTAACACCTTATACAATTGCAGCAAAACCTCCCAAGTCTTAAACTCCATCCCTCTAGCAATGAAGGACAAAACTGCATTCACCTTCTTAATCACCTGTTGCACCTGTAAACCAACTTTTTGCACTAGGACACCAAGGTCCCTCTGCGCAGCAGCCTGTTTTAATATTTTATCATTTAAATAATAATCCCGTTTGCTGTTATTCCTACCTTGGGAATTAATAGGAACAATAAGAGTTGTTTAAATTGATCAATACCTCCATTAAACCTGTGACAAAAGGAGGGCCGCCAGGTGAGTAAATTAAATATTTGTCTTTAACATCAGACATCAGAAGCCGTTGCTTCCAGGTCTCATTCTGTCTCGTCGCAGACAAACTCCGGCCCAAATCCCCTTTAAAGGCACGCTAAGTATTTGGGGGTTAAATTTTATTTGGTAATTTTTTCTGTAAGGACTCATAATTGGTGGTGTGAGGATTGGTAGCATCCCTGATATCATTCTCATAGATCTCCTCCAATCTTTCCCAAGGGTCTCGTGACTGTGTGAACGGGTTCAATTCACAAGTGGAGAGAACCTTTTTCATCTTGCTGACGGCACAGAACTCACCCTTTTGCTCCTTTATGTAACCGGTGTCCACCAACAGCACGCCATCTACAGACAGAAGCAGAAAATTGGTTACGCCGACTTTAGGTGACCCCCATGTATCCCATAATGTCAATTTATAACTTCCCTCAGGCCCACTCAACCAGCCCTTTTCAACCCAAGTGCAAATGCCAAGTCCACACAAGCGTGGACTACTTCCGAATGGTGAGGCAGTTTTTACAAATGAGCCATTCATTTTAATCCACTTGTTTATGCACCGGCACCATGGACATAAATTAATTTGAGATTTTTAAAAAATCAGCCAGAGTCTCCAGCACTGACATCCTGTTCTACAAACATCTTGTGCAAAGTATATGTGTGGGAACTTTTCGTAAGGGCAGAATTGGTTTAAGCTATGGAGCTAGCAACAGGATGAGTGGGATAGATTAAATACAAAAGGGTAATGACACAAGGCAAAAGCAGTTGGCAATTGTCAGGAAATAGAGGTAGTTTAAATAATCTGTATCTGTGGATATTAGAAATAAGGCATAACTTTTAGTAACTTTAATTTTGTGCTTCTGTGTAATAAAGGGTTGAAGCTTTAGTTAGTTTCATGTTAAACAAAGGTGCCCGCATGTCTGTGGGTTTTGGTCATTTTAAACTGAGCCTGAATTGTAATTAAAAGGTTTACAACATGATGGTACATGGGATTTAAAGGAAAAAATAGGTTGTTGCTTAACAACCAGGAGCCACCCTAGGTTAGAAAGAACTTTTGAGTTTAGCTTTAAGCTGAACCCAAAAGAAGCTGACCAGGGCAAGGGAACTGCAAGGAGCAGACTTCACACAAGAACAAAAGAAAGTTCAGAAACTAGGGAGTTGGGACAGAATATATGTCTCAGGAAGGCAGTTAAGTTAAAGGAACAAAGAGCAAGAAGTTCAGCAATGTGCTGTTGGGTGAAGTTAAAATGAAAAGCAAATAAAGCACACCAAGTTAAGGAGACAGCTACAAAAACCGGAGTTAAAGTGGGAATTCAGACATTCAAAGTAACACACAGGTTTGCTGACATCTTAATGCAGACTGTGAAGCAGCAGTGTTGGACTGACATAACAGGACACCCGTGAGGTTGTGTGGAACATAGGAATTACGGGCAGAAGAAGGCAATTCAGCCTTTTCAGTCATTCAGCCATTCAATCAGATCATGGCTGATCTCGTCCTGGTCTCAAATCCACATCCCCACCTGTTGCCCTTATCCCTTTAACGCTTTTTAAAATCAGAAATGTGGAATCTTGAGTGGACATGGTAATCCAAGGCAGAGGAATACTGAAAGGAGAGATTGAAATCCTGGAAGAGGATCCTTGGAGAAGGCATCCAAGAGAAAGTGTGTCTGGGAGATGAGTCCAAGGTGTGTTTTTTGAAAGTGGAGCTTGGAAACTCTTGTGTGGAAGTCAGAGTTCCAGATAGATTTGAGGAGGAATTCACATAAGTTGTTTTGTGTGGCATTTGTCACTTGGTTTCAGAGTGTGATGTGTCTGACCACATTTCTCCTACTGGTTTAGCAGTGGGCGAAATAGCTGGCTTGTAATGCAAAACAATGCAGAACAACGCCAGCAGCGCGGGTTCAATTCCCGTATGGCCTCCCCGAACAGGCGCCGGAATGTGGCGACAAGGGGCTTTTCACAGTAACTTCATTGAAGCCTACTTGTGACAATAAGCCTACTTGTGACAATATTATTTACATGGACTGTGTACTTACTGAGAACATTAGAATTTACGATATTTTGCCGCTTGTGTAATCCTTGTAATCTGTATATACATGTAAAGGTGCAGTGGGAGTGAAGGAGTATTGTACATAGTTAATCTTTTTTTTGTTTAATAACAATTCTAATCTTTGGTTAAAAATTAATTGGCAGTCATGTGACTCTGTTCATCCACATCTCTAAAGAAAAAGTAAAAGGTTACAATCGATTGAGCCGGGGTTCCATTCTGGGGCCTGACTGTCCAGAAGTAGCGTCAGCCAGCATTGCAACATAATGGAGAAGTAAAGAAACAAAAAAATGAAACTAGAGGAGATATAAATGTGAAAAACAGAATAATCACTAATCAAAAAAACAACACAAAAGAGGCATACAAAAATATGGGGGGCTGGTTCTGGGCAAGTTTGTAGTTTGTATTTTTGGGGTTGTTTGTGGGATGGGTGTTGGTTTTCTTTTTACCACTATCTTTTTATATTAAAGTTGGATGTGGGTGGCGGACTGGTTTTTTGGTAGGATTATTTTTCTGGTTTTATCCTGTGCGGAGGTCACCTTGCTCGCTGTAAATTTAGTTAACGGGAGAGAAGGGGTGGGGGTATCTGCAGCTTATTACTTGAGCTTTTTTTCTTTTAAGTAATTAATTTAAGATTTTTCTTCTTGTTTTGTTTGGGGTTGGGGGCAGAGGATAGGGGCCTTCATTCTCCATTTAGCTATTTGTTTGTTTATTGGGTTGTGGTATGGTTGGGGGTTGCGGTGGGGAGGAGGAAGGAGGAGGGGTAAAATTTTGATGGTGATGAATTCTTTGGCTTTGTTCGGACCTTATTGGGGGTTTGGTGGCCATTTTGGGTGGGCCTGGTATCAACACTCACTGAGTTGCAGCTGGATTGCCCCACACACGGAGTATGGCTGACTCTTGTGTTATGCTGCTTCGGATAACACAGGCTGCTACGTGATGCAGTCTTAACTAAAGGATGCTCCAGACTCTGAAGTGAGTCAACGTGTTTATTGAACTATTAACACAGTTCTCAAATAAGTTCGACTCTCTGCTGATCTAACTAAAGTAACTCAGTCTAACTGTACCAGCTTGCTCTAAGCCACGTGCTGAGGTGTGAAGCTGCTGATCAACCCTGTCTAACTCTCTAGATGTCTATCTGTGGAAAGAGGCAGAACCTGTGTGCCCTGTCCTTTTATATGGGTCGTGTAGTGCCCCCTTGTGCTAATGCCACCTCTGGGTGTCCTGATTACCCATTAGTTGTGTCCTGTTCTAATGACCCATTGGTTGTATGTCTGCATGTCATGACATCTCTGGTGTTCCCTCTAGTGGTTACTTAGTTGTAGTGTATTTAGATTACCCCCTTGTGTATATACAGTGATGCATATCACTACATCCCCCCTTTTTTCATGTTACATATTTTCTGTACTTTGTTAAAGAAAATTGCACATAACAGGTAGATAAATGACGACATGTACAAGTTGTGATGATATTGATGATTATACAATACCAATTAACATTTAGGAGTCCAAACTTTAGGAATTGGTACGGTCGAGTGGCTTGCTTGTTTAGCTGTTGAAGTGGTGATGTTGATGCTGTCATTTTCTTGTGAACGCCGTCAGTGTTCCTGTGATCATGAGGTGTTCGAATGGTCGCTTCATTTCGTTGTCTGATTTGGACTCTTTTTTTTTTTCTATGCTTGTGGTAGCGATTCTGTATGTCATGTTTCCTGAAAGCTGGTTTGCTGGTTTGTAGTGGAGCAAACGTGATTTGGTGTCATGTCATGTCTGCACTCTTGCCATTGTCTTGAGCTGTGCTGTCACATTGTCCTTCATGTGCAGAGTTGTACCATGTCGTACAAGTCGTTGTTCTATTGTTGTTGTTTTTGTTGTGTTTGTCATGCTTGTTGTTGCTGTTGTTGCCTTTGTTATGCTTCTTGTTGTTGTTCTTGTAGGTTTTATTGTTGTGCTTGTTGCGCTCAATGACCGTTCCATGTGGATAATTCGAGTCATTCTCAAAGTTACTTGTGAAAGTGTCCTTCGTGGTATCTTTTTTTTTTAAAGAATAATTTTAATTAAAGTTTTCACAAAATATCAACAACAAAATGTAAAAGGAACCCAATAGAATTAAATACAAAACAAAACAAAACAACCCAGTGGCCCCACCCCTATACATAAATAATACATTAACACACGCTGAAACACAAGGCAAACATAGCAAATATATACACCCCCTCAGATCCCCCAGTATGGACAAACAAAAATAAAATAGAACCCACCCCGCCCCCCTGGGTTGCTGCTGTTGACCATCGTCTACCGTTCTGCCAGGAAGTCCAAGAACGCTTGCCACCGCCTGAAGAACCCTTGCACCGATCCCCTTAAGGCAAATTTCACCCTCCCCAATTTAATAAACCCCGCCATATCGCTGATCCAGGATTCCACGCTTGGGGGCCTCGCATCCTTCCACTGAAGAAGAATCCTTCGCCGAGCTACCAGGGACACAAAGGCCAGAATACCGGCCTCTTTCGCCTCCTGCACTCCTGGTTCCTCTGCAACCCCAAATATTGCGAGCCCCCAGCCCGGTTTGACCCTGGATCCTACCACCCTCGACACCGTCCTCGCTACGCCCTTCCAAAATTCCTCCAGCACTGGGCATGCCCAGAACATATGGGTGTGGTTTGCTGGGCTCCCTGAGCACCTAACACACCTGTCCTCACCCCTAAAAAACCAGCTCATCCTTGTCGCGGTCATGTGTGCCCTGTGCAGCACCTTAAACTGTATGAGGCTGAGCCTCGCGCACAAAGAGGAAGAGTTCACCCTCCCAAGGGCATCTGCCCATGTCCCCTCCTCGATCTCCTCCTCCAACTCCTCCTCCCACTTACCTTTCAACTCCACCATAGAGGCCTCCGCCTCCTCCTGCATCACCTGGTATGTTGCAGAGATCTTCCCCTCTCCAACCCACACCCCCGAGAGCACCCTGTCCTGTACTGTGCGTGGCGGCAGCAGCAGGAATTGCACCACTTGCCGCCTGGCAAACGCCCTTACCTGTTGATACTTAAAGGCGTTCCCAGGGGGAGCCCGTACTTCTCCTCCAGTTCACCCAGGCTCACGAACTTCCCATCCACAAACAGGTCCCCCAACATTCTTATCCCTGCCCTGTGCCACCCCGAAAACCCTCCATCTATTCTCCCTAGGACAAACCGGTGGTTCCCCCGTATCGGGGTCTACACCGAGGCCCCCACTTCCCCCGTGCCACCTCCATTGCTCCCACATTTTGAGGGCAGCCGCCACCACGGGCTCGTGGTATACCTCCTTGGAGGGAGCGGCAGTGGCGCTGTTGTCAGCGCCCCCAGACTCGTGCCCTCACAAGACGCCGTCTCCAGCCTCTTCAATGCCGCCCCCTCCCCATCCATCACCCACTTGCGCATCATTGCCGCATTGGCAGCCCAGTAGTGCCCACAGAGGTTGGGCAGCGCCAGCCCCCCCCCCCACCCCTACCCTCGCGCCCACACAAACCCCGTTATGCTCCTGTTGACCCTCCTAAAGAAGGCCTTCGGGATAAGAATTGGGAGGCACTGGAACAGGAACAAAAACCTTGGGAGCACCGTCACCTTGACTGACTGCACCCTACCCGCCAGGGACAGCGGCAACGCGTCCCACCTCTTAAACTCCTCCTCCATTTGCTCCACCAGCCTCGTGAAATTAAGCCTTTGCAGGGCCCCCCAGCTCCTGGCCACCAGGACCCCCAAATACCTGAAGCTCCTCTCCGCCCTTTTTAGTGGGAGCTCGCCAATCCCCCTCTCCTGGTCCCCTGGGTAAACCACAAACAACTCGCTCTTCCCCATGTTGAGCTTGTACCCTGAGAAATCCCCGAACTCCCGGAGGATCCTCATTACCTCCGGCATTCCCCCCACCTCAGTGCCATAGCCAGGGGTTCAATCGCCAGCACGAAGAGCAGGGGGGACAAGGGACACCCCTGCCTCGTCCCTTGATGCAACCAAAAGTACTCAGACCTCCTCTTGTTTGTGGCCACAATCGCCATCGGGACCTCGTACAACAGCCTAACCCACCTGACGAACCCCTCCTCAAACCTGAATCTCTTCAGCACCTCCCACAAGTACCCCTACTCTACCCGATCGAAGGCCTTCTCAGCGTCCATCGCCGCCACCATCTCCGCCTCCCCCTCCCTCGCCGGCATCATCATAACGTTCAAGAGCCTCCGCACATTCGCGTTCAACTGTCTCCCCTTCACAAACCCCGTCTGGTCTTCATGGATGACCTGCGGCACACAATCCTCAATTCTCGTGGCTAAGACCTTCGCCAGCACCTTGGCATCTACATTTAACAATGAAATCGACCTGTAAGACCCACACTGGAGGGGATCCTTGTCCCGCTTCAGGATCAAGGAGATCAGTGCCCGGGACATCGTCGGGAGCAATGCCACCCCCCTCCCTTCCTTGCCTCATTTAAAGTCCTAACCAGCAACGGCCCCAACAGGTCCACATATTTTTTGTAAAATTCGACCGGGAAACCGTCCGGCCCCGGTGCCCTCCCCGCCTGCATGCTCACGATCCCTTTGGCCAGCTCCTCCAACCCAATCGGGGCCCCTAATCTCGCCACTAGCTCCTATGCTACCGTGCTGCCCCTATACTACCGTGCTGCCTCTCCTACGACTCCTCCCATTGTGGGTCTTTCTCTCCCCCTCCATTACTCACCAGCAGGCTGGCTCTCCGCCTCCCCCTTTCATCCCAAACGCGGGAAAAACACGTGTTTCCTGGCCCCGCCCCTTCCAGCCTTCCGCGAAGGAAAAAACCCGCGCTTTCCACCTGCCCAGCCCCGCCTCCTCTGTCGCAGCTCGTTTTACAGGCCCAGTCCCCTCACCCCCGACTCGGCCCTCATCCTCCCCCGCGGGGCCCTCACCCTCCCCCGCGTGGGCCCTCACCCTCCCCCGCGGGGGCCCTCACCCTCCCCCTCCCCCGCGGGGCCCCAACCCCCCTATCGGCCATCCACCCCCTACTCCGTTTACTTGCCCCCCTCCAAGACCCCACCCGACAGACCCAACCAAAACAGTGCCCAACCCACCCACACCGAACCAAAACTGAACAAGAACGAAGAACCCCCCCTCAAAATGTAACACAACAACTACAATCCCCGACCATCCCCATGTCCGAACCCCCACCCCGACCCTCAGTTTGTGTCCAGTTCCTCGGCCTGCACAAAGGCCCACGCCTCCTCCGGGGACTCAAAATAATGGTGCCAGTCCTTGTAGGTGACCCACAGACGCGCCGGCTGCAGCATGCCAAACTTCACCCCCTTTCTGTGCAGTACTGCCTTCGCCCGGTCCTGATATACACGAACCTCCGCATTCTCCCACATGCTGCTCCTCTCTTTCTTGGCCCACCTGAGTACGCACTCCCGATCAGCGAACCGATGAAACCGCACCAACGCCGCCCGTGGCGGCTCGTTAGCCTTGGGCCTCCTCGCCAGCGCTCTATGGGCCCCTTCCAGCTCCAGGGGCCCCTGGAAGAACCCCGCTCCCATCAGCGAGTTCAACATGGTGACCACATAGGCCCCCATGTCCGACCCCTCCAGCCCCACCGGGAGGCCCAGGATCCGCAGATTCTTTCGCCTCGACCGATTCTCCATCTCCTCGAACCGTTCCTGCCATTTCTTGTGGAGCGCCTCGTGCACCTCCACTTTTACCGCTAGGCCCAAGATCTCGTCCTCGTTATCAGAGATCTTTTGTCGGACCTCGCAGATCGCCACCCGCTGGACCGTCTGGGTCTCCAGCAGCTTATCAATAGAAGCCTTCATCGGCTCCAGCAGGTCCGCTTTGAGCTCCCTGAAGCAGCGCTGGATAACCTCCTGTTGCTCCTCCGCCCACTGCATCCACGCTGCCTGGTCCCCGCCCGCCGCCATCTTGCTCTTCTTCCCTCGTACTTTCTTTGGGTTCACCACCACTTTTTTAGTCGCCCCGCACCTGGTCCAAACCATACACTGTCGGGGGAATGTTGCAGTCTTCTTCCCATACTGGGAAATGTCGAAAAAATGCTGTTGAGGGCCCTGAAAAGAACCCAAAAGACCGTTCCAAGAGGGAGCTGCCGAACGTGCGACTTAGCTCTGCATAGCCACAACTGGAAGTCCCTCCTTTGTGGTATCTGATGCTTCATTGAGCGTTTCTTCTTGAGGATTGTGAGAATGACCTGATGTGGCATTGATCTTGGTGACATCACTCCTTTGTGGTTGACGTGATTCCTCTTTGATTCCTTGGTGCTCCTTTTCTGGAGTCATTTCTGGGTCACGAATCATCTTTAGTTTCTTGATGCTCCTCGTCTGGAGTCAAAATCTTCAAGATTTAATTTTCGTGTGGATAGGCTCGAGTGGATGAAGTTTTAATTGACGTGATCTCACTGGATTCACAAGTACTTTCACTTTGATTGTCAAGTGCCTCTGTACATATGAGCTGAGATCTGTCAGTCTCGTTGAGATGTTGCACATCTTGTATGGGAATTGTGATGCCTTTGTCACTTGTCTCACATACAGTGGATAGACCTTCAGTGTCTTCTTGTTGGTTGAATGAGCTGGGTAGACTTTCATAGTCTGGTTCTGGTGGTTCAAATAATCTAGGTAGACTGTCATAGTCTTTTTGTTGTTGACGTGAGCATTGTAGACTTGCATCGTCTGCTGCTGGTTGCGCAGATAAGGTGGATAGACCTTCATGGTCTTGAGTCTTGAGTTGCTTCCATTGTGGAGTCTGTCAACAAGCTTGCTGAGGAGGCTTTTATCGCTCTCTCTGTGGAGTCTGGCATCGTTCCCTGTGTGGAGTCGTGCAGTGGTCTCGCTGTGGAGTGAATCATAGAATCATAGAATCTACAGCGCAGAAGGAGGCCATTCAGCCCATCGAGTCTGCACTGGCTCTTGGAAAGAGCACCCAACCCAAGCCCACACCTCCACCCTATCCCCATTACCCAGTAACTCCACCCAACACCAAGGGCAATTTTGGACACGAAGGACAATTTAGCATGGCCAATCCAACTAACCCGCACATCTTTGGACTGTGGGAGGAAACCGGAGCACCCGGAGGAAACACACGCACATACGGGGAGAACCTGCAGACTCCGCACAGGCAGTGACCCAAGCCGGGAATCGAACCTGGGACCCTGGAGCAGTGCTAACCACAATGCTACCGTGCTGCCCACAATCTGTGCGCTCTCAACGGAGTCGTGCAGTGGTCTCGCTGTGGATTCTGTCATCGCTTTCTGTGTGGAGTCGGGGACTCTTCGGGGTGCGTGGACCACTGGTGTGGCGTCAGGCTGCTCTCTGTGGGCTTCGTCTTCTTCTTGGGTATTTGACAGGTTGCTGTCATCGAATGTATCGATGAGCTGCCATGGCATCATGGTATTGGATTTGTCTACCATGAGTAGAGATGCGTTCAGCTTTGCAACCGTGTTGCTGATGCAACAATCCTCAAATCCGAAGAACTCATCCATATCTGAGTAGTATTCTTCAATGTACAAATCATCTCTTTGTGGTTCGGATTTGTTATTGTGCTCGCTATGTCCAATGATGAAATCATCTTCTGAGTAGTATTCTTCAATGTAAAAATCATCTCTTTGGGTGGTGCTAACTGCTTGTTCCAGGATGCTGCGGAGGTTATTTTCAACTGCAGGTAGAAGTTCAGGCATTGTTCTGTCTTTCGAGGTGAAAGAATTGTGTTTTGTGGCTTTAAAACTCTTCTTTTAAATTTTCGGACATTTCCCCTTTAAGTGGGCGTGGTCCGGGGCCGCTGACATCATGACGCTCGTGACGTCATGCATAGGACTCCATTGCGCATGCGCGCGCCAAGGCTCCTTTACTGTGCGCTCTTTTCGCAACTGCGCATGCGCAAAACACCGTTTTGCCGGTTCGTGTCTTCGCGGGAAATGCGCATGCGTGGACTGGTCTGGCTGGATACGCGCAAGATGGCTGCCAATCAAAACTGCCATCTGCTTCTGTTGCAACCCTACCTCTGCCTCGTGGTGATTATTCGCGCCAGTTTTACCCATTTCTTTTGTGTCTACCTCGCAGTGGCTGTCGAATTTGTCCAGGATGGTCTAAAATTTTGTTCTGTCCTGCCCGTCGGAGTATTTAAAGGAGTTGAAGATCCCTATCGCATGGTCACCCGCAATGGTGAGTAGAAGAGCTATCGTCCGAGCATCGGTCGCGCCATTGAGGTCCACGTATAGTTGAAATTTTTGCTTGAATGATCGCCTGTTGGCACTAAGATTGCCGGTGGTCCGGAGCTGATGAGGAGCCTGAATCTTGTCCATTGTGCCTGTATTCAGTAGCTGGTTGTCACGGATCTTGCTGAGTTGAACTAAATTGATTGAACAGTCACTCCTGGTATTAAGTTGTGTTATGCTGCTTCGGATAACACAGGCTGCTACTTGATGCAGTCTTAACTAAAGGATGTTCCAGACTCTGAAGTGAGTTCAACGTGTTTATTGAACTATTAACACAGTTTTCAAATGAGTTCGACTCTCTGCTAATCTAACTGTAGTAACTCAGTCTAACTGTACCAGCTTGCTCTAAGCCATGTGCTGGGGTGTGATGTTGCTGATCAACCCTGTCTAACTCTCCAGATGTCTGTCTGTGGAAAGAGGCAGAGCCTGTGGGCCCTGTCCTTTTATATGGGTCGTGTAGTGCCCCTTGTGGTAATGCCACCTCTGGATGTCCTGATTACCCATTGGTTGTGTCCTGTTCTAATGACCCATTGGTTGTGTGTCTGCATGTCATGACATCTCTGGTGTTCCCTCTAGTGGTTACTTAGTTGTAGTGTATTTACATTAACCCCTTGTGTATATCCAGTGATGCATATCACTACAACTCTGGGGCGGGGTGTTGGGAGGTGGGGTGGGGGGGTGTAGAAGGCCCACTGTCCGGTTGATAACTTGGAATGTTCGGGGACTAAACAGCCTAATAAAAAGGTCATGAGTTTTTGTACATCTGAGAAATATGAAGGCTGATGTGGCGTATTTACAGGAGACCCATTCAGAATCATAGAAACCCAACAATGCAGAAGGGGACCATTCAGCCCATTGTGTTTGCACTGGCCCTTGGAAAGAGCACCCTACATAAGTTTAAGCCCAGGCTTCCACCCTATCCCTGTAACCCAGTAACCCCCCCTAACATTTTTGGACACTAAGGGGCAATTTACAATGGCCAATGCACCTAACCTGCACATTTTTGGACTGTGGGAGGAAACCGGAGCACCCGGAGGAAACCCACGCAGACACGGGGAGAACGTGCAAACTCCACATAGACAGTTACCTGAGGCTGGAATTGAACCCGGGATCCTGGAGCTGTGAGGCAGCAGTGCTAACCACTGTGCCGCCCTAAGGTGCGAGGGGCAAAGTTTAGAGGAGACCTCAGTGTGAGAGACATTACCCCACAGAATTAGACCCCAGAGTGAGGGACACTACCCCACAGAATCAGACCACAGAGTGAGGAACACAACCCCACAGAGTCAGACCTGCAGAGTGAGGGACACCACCCCACTGAGCCAGACACCAGAGTGAGAGTCACAAACCCACTGAGTCAGACACCAGAGTGAGGAACACAACCCCACTGAGCCAGACCTGCAGAGTGAGGGACACTACCCCACAGAGTTAGATCCCAGGGTGAGGGACACTACCCCACTGAGTCACACCTGCAGAGTGAGAGACAAACCCCACAGAGACAGATCCCAGAGTGAGGGACACTACCCCACAGAGTCAGACCTGCAGAGTGAGGGACACTACCCCACAGAGTCAGACCTGCAGAGTGAGGGAGCCTACCCCACTGAGTCAGACACCAGTGTGAGGGATACAACCCCACTGAGTCAGACCCCAGAGTGAGATAAATTACCCCACAGAATTAGACCCCAGAGTGAGGGACACTACCCCACAGAATCAGACTACAGAGTGAGGGACACTACCCCACTGAGTCAGATCCCAGAGTGAGACACACAACCCCACTGAGTCAGACCTGCAGAGTGAGGGACACTACCCCACAGAGTCAGACCTGCAGAGTGAGGGACACTACCCCACAGAGTCCGACCTGCAGAGTGAGGGACACAACCCCACTGAGTCAGACCTGCAGAGTGAGAGACACTACCCCACTGAGTCACACCTGCAGTGTGAGGGACAAACCCCACAGAGACAGACCCCAGAGTGAGGGACACAACCCCACTGAGTCAGACACCAGAGTGAGGAACACAACCCCACAGAGTCAGACCTGCAGAGTGAGGGACACTACCCCACAGAGTCAGACACCAGAGTGAGGGACGCTACCCCACAGAGTCAGACCTGCACAGTGAGGGACACTACCCCACAGAGTCAGACCTGCAGAGTGAGAGACACTACCCCACTGAGTCACACCTGCAGTGTGAGGGACAAACCCCACAGAGACAGACCCCAGAGTGAGGGACACAACCCCACTGAGTCAGACACCAGAGTGAGGAACACAACCCCACAGAGTCAGACCTGCAGAGTGAGGGACACTACCCCACAGAGTCAGACCTGCAGAGTGAGGGACACTACCCCACAGAGTCAGACCTGCAGAGTGAGGGACACAACCCCACTGAGTCAGACCTGCAGAGTGAGAGACACTACCCCACTGAGTCACACCTGCAGTGTGAGGGACAAACTCCACAGAGACAGACCCCAGAGTGAGGGACACTACCCCACAGAGTCAGACCTGCAGAGTGAGAGACACTACCCCACTGAGTCACACCTGCAGTGTGAGGGACAAACCCCACAGAGACAGACCCCAGAGTGAGGGACACAACCCCACTGAGTCAGACACCAGAGTGAGGAACACAACCCCACAGAGTCAGACCTGCAGAGTGAGGGACACTACCCCACAGAGTCAGACACCAGAGTGAGAGTCACAACCCCACTGAGCCAGACCTGCAGAGTGAGGGACACTACCCCACAGAGTCAGATCCCAGGGTGAGGGACACTACCCCACTGAGTCACACCTGCAGAGTGAGGGACACTACCCCACTGAGTCAGACCTGCAGAGTGAGGGACACTACCCCACAGAGTCAGACCTGCAGAGTGAGGGACACTACCCCACAGAGTCAGACCTGCAGAGTGAGGGAGCCTACCCCACTGAGTCAGACACCAGTGTGAGGGACACAACCCCACTGAGTCAGACACCATTGTGAGGGACAGAACTCCAGAGTCAGACCCCAGAGTGAGAGACATTACCCCACAGAATTAGACCACAGAGTGAGGGACACTACCCCACAGAATCAGACCACAGAGTGAGGGACACTACCCCACTGAGTCAGATCCCAGAGTGAGACACACAACCCCACTGAGTCAGACCTGCAGAGAGAGGGACACCACCCCACAGAGTCAGACCTGCAGAGTGAGGGACACTACCCCACAAAGTCAGACCTGCAGAGTGAGGGACACAACCACACTGAGTCAGACACCAGAGTGAGGGATACTACCCCACTGAGTCAGACACCAGAGTGAGGAACACAACCCCACAGAGTCAGACCTGCAGAGTGAGGGACACTACCCCACAGAGTCAGATCTGCAGAGTGAGGGACACTACCCCACAGAGTCAGGCACCAGTGTGAGGGATACAACCCCACTGAGTCAGACACCAGTGTGAGGGACACAACCCCACTGAGTCAGACACCAGTGTGAGGGACACAACCCCAGTCAGACCCCAGAGTGAGGAACACAACCCCACAGAAACAGACCCCAGAGTGAGGGACACAACCCCACTGAGTCAGACACCAGAGTGAGGAACACAACCCCACAGAGTCTGACCTGCAGAATGAGGGACACTACCCCACAGAGTCAGACCTGCAGAGTGAGGGACACTACCCCACAGAGTCAGACACCAGTGTGAGGGACACAAGCCCACTGAGTCAGACACCAGAGTGAGAGTCACAACCCCACAGAGTCAGACCTGCAGAGTGAGGGACACTACCCCACAGAGTCAGACCCCTGAGTGAGGGATACTACCCCACAGAGTCAGACCCCAGAGTGAGAGTCACAACCCCACAGAGTCAGACCTGCAGAGTGAGGGACACTACCCCACAGAGTCAGACCTGCAGAGTGAGGGACACTACCCCACAGAGTCAGACCCCTGAGTGAGGGACACTACCCCACAGAGTCAGACCCCAGAGTGAGAGACACAACCCCACTGAGTCAGACACCAGTGTGAGGGACACAACCCCACTGAGTCAGACACCAGTGTGAGGGACACAACCCCACTGAGTCAGACCCCAGAGTGAGGGATACAACCCCACTGAGTCAGACACCAGTGTGAGGGACACAACCCCACTGAGTCAGACACCAGTGTGAGGGCCACATCCCCACAGAGTCAGACCCCAGAGTGAGAGTTACAACCCCACTGAGTCAGACCTGCAGTGTGAGGGACAAACACCACAGAGACAGACCCCAGAGTGAGGGACACAACCCCACTGAGTCAGACACCAGTGTGAGGGACAGAACCCCAGAGTCAGACCCCAGAGTGAGAGTCACTACCCCACAGAGTCAGACCTGCAGAGTGAGAGACACTACCCCACAGAGCCAGACTTTCCAGGTGCTCTATGGCACTGACAGCATAGAGTGAGCCCTGTGAGCTGGATGACAGATTAAACTGTTCCTAACACTAAAAGTGAAGAAAATGGTAAAACACAGAATGAATGTGGAACAGCAAAGATTCTTACTCACCCACAGGATCAGTGTGGCTGCCATGGTCCACAAAATCTCTTTTGCTTAAATAGGCAGCGATCTATGTAAGAATTAAAGCAGAAATTGTTCTTAGAAATCTTTTGCAATAGATAAGGACAGAGTTTAAAATGCTGGGGGTGATGGTGGTGGTGGTGGTGGTGGGGGTGGGGGTGGTGGGGGGGGGGGGGGGGGGGGGCGCGAAGATATAGGGACAGTGTAGTTTAACATAATATAGGGATAGGGTAGAGTTTCAAATAATTGGGGTACAGATATGGGAACAGTTCACCGCTTAAAATAACATGTAGAGACATAGGTACAGTGTAGAGTTTAAAATAACAAGCAGAGAAATAGTACAGAGCAGACTTTAAAACAAAAGAGATAGTGACAGTGTAGAGTTTAATATAACTGGAATATGGAAATAGGGACAGTGTATCAAAATAACTATTGTAGAGATATGGATAGTTTTGAGTATAAAGATTGGGACAGTGTCGTTTTAAAAATAACTGGAAGATAGAGATTGGGAAAATGTAAAGTTTAAAGTAACTAGAATATAGAGATAGAGACAGTGTAGGTTCAAATAAGTGAAGAATAGAAATATGTGAAGAGTAGAATTAAAAACAACAGGAGTGTAGAGATAAAGAGATAGTATAGAGTTAAAAATGATGAGTAGAGATATATAAGGACAGTGTAGAGTTTAAAATAATGAGTAGAGAGATTGGGAAAATGTAAAGTTTAAAGTAACTAGACTATAGAGATAGAGACATTGTAGGGTTTAAAATAAGTGAAGTATAGAGATATGTGTAGCACGGTAGCACAAGTGGATAGCACTGTAGCTTCACAGCGCCAGGAGTCTCCACGTTCTCCCGTGTCTGCGTGGGTTTCCTCCGGGTGCTCCGGTTTCCTTCCACCGTCCAAAGGCGTGCAGATTAGGTGGATTGGCCATGATAAATTGCCCTTAGTTGTTAAGTAATGGGTTAAGAGACATTGCAATTAGTTGTCTCATTTATGTTAAGTATCCATTAATTGACACTGATATGTAAAGGTGCTTCAGGTGGCCTCTGTCAGGTGATGTGTCGTTAGAGTTTTGTGCAAAGTCTGTTGGAATGAAATAAGTGTGTGTTGGTGAAAAAGGAACAGAACTTCAGACTCTTCATATCACAGCAACTAAAACGTCTAACAATTGGTAGCAGAGGATGGTTGCTGTGTCAATGTGAAGGGTTGAAAGATACAAACCAAGGAGTGAGTGAGAAAAGAAAAAAAGGGATATATGGCTGGATATGACTATCTTCCCTTATCTTCTGAAAGGGAATCGTACGACCAATGGAGAAGTGCAGTAGTTATGTGGACTAAGGTAACTGCTTTGGGAAAGAGAAAACAAGGTATAGCATTGGCTCTTTCTCTACCATATGGCAGTAAAATCTGAAACAAAGTGCTTTCTGAGCTGGAATTGGAAGAGTTCGACTCAGAAGAAGGTCTGGAGACTTTATTACATTATATGGATAAGATTTATAAGAAAGATGACTTGTTAAGTGCGTATGAAGCATGGTCGGATTTTGATAAGTTCTGGAAAATGGAGGATATCTCCATGGAAGAATATATAATGGAATTTGGCAGACTATATAAAAGGCTGCAGAAACACAATCTGGAATTTCCACAGTCTGTGTTGGCCTTTAAATTACTTGACTGTGCTAGAGTGAGCAACATGGATAGGCTCCTGGTTTTGACAGGAGTTCTGTTTACTGATAAGGATACCTTATTCGAACAGATGACAAAAGCTTTACAAAAGTTTCTGGGGAAACATTGATTCCGATGGCTCTGATGACCCAAATAGGTTAGCCTGCAATAAGGCAGAATATGGAAGATACACTACTAACAGGATGGCGAAACCGTATGGCTACGAACAGGGCTCAATACAGAAGGAGACCGAGACAAGGAAATTATGAAGACAGAAACCCAGTTAGAACCTACAATAGGAAGATGAACTCCAAAAATGCACGGGGCATGATAAATCGATGTGACTCTCAATACCATTATGCTTTCAACTGTCCAACTCATTATGATAGAGTGTTTGAAGCGACATATGACACGGAAGAGTCAGAAGAGGAAAAAGGTAGTGACCAGAAAGAAGGCATTGTCCTATTGACAAGCAATTTTACGCCGGTAACGAGGGTGTTGGTTGCAGAATCCTTCAATTGTGTTGTATTGGACAGTGGCTGCACATCTACTGTGTGTGGAATTGACTGGTTAAAATGTTATCTGGACTCTTTGAATGCTGAAAATCGTAACGAGGTTAAGGAATTTGAAAGCTCCACAAGTTTCAGGGTTGGGGATGATAATATTCTGAAGTCGCTGAAAAGAGTGGTGATCCCTTGCAATATTGCCGGAGTGAATTATTTCATTAGCACGGATGTTGTATCAAGTGAGATACCTTTGATTCTGAGCAGACGGTCGATGAAGAAAGCACACATGAAACTGGATATGGAACAGGATAAGGCAACAGTTTTTGGAAAGACGGTGGACTTACAATTTACCCAGTCGGGACACTAGTTTATTTCATTACTGACAAATAATATTTCAAGTAAAGTGGTTAAGGATGTTGAATGTTGAAAATGGCAGTTGAAAATGGGACTTTAGCTGATAAAAAGCTTGTGGTATTAAAACTGCATTGGCAATTTGCTCATCCATCTCCTCGGAGGCTGAAAAATGTATTAAAGGATGCAGGGGTAAGGGATGACGACTATACTATACTGATAGAACAGGTTAGTGACCGCTGTGAAGTTTGTAGGAAGTACAGAAGGACACCAGCACGACCGATAGTAACCCTACCTTTGGCCAGGGATTTTAACGACATTGTGACCATGGACCTTAAGATCTGGGATAAAGCAAATAATATATTTATTTTGTAGATTTAGCAACCAGATTTAGTCAATCTACGATTGTACGAAGTAAAGAAAAGAGAGTAATTCTGGATCAAATCGTGGAAAAATGGATAGGGATAGGAATGGGTCCACCAGCAAAATCCCTTACGGACAATGGGTGAGAATTTGCCAATGATGAGTTTAGGGATATGTGTGAAAACGTGAATATCTGAGTTATGAATACGGCTGCAGAAAGCCATTTAGTAATGGTGTCTGAAATAAATCATGCTGTCATCGATGACATGCTTCGGAAAATTTTGGCAGATCGACCAAATTGCAGGCTAAATTTAGCTTTAGCATGGGCGGTACATGCAAAGAATTCATTGCAGATGGATGGGGGCTATAGTCCTTATCAAGGACTATATTAGTGTTTGGTAGAAATCCTAAAATTCTGTCCATTTTGGATGACCAGCCTCCAGCTTGGGAGGGGACTACAATTAGCTCTGCTTTTGCTGAACATTTAAATGCATTACATAGCAGTAGAAAAGCTTTTTTGGAAGCAGAAGTCTCTGAAAGAATTCGCAGAGCTTTAAGACATAACGGCCATCAGATGCCGTTTTTCAGCAAGGAGGCATGGTATACTATAAGAGAGACAATTCTAATGAATGGAAAGGCCCAGGGAAGACCATAGGCATAGATGGCAAAACAATTATTTTGCAACATGGTAATCAAACTGTTAGGGTCCATTCATCAAGGATAATGGGTACAGATTACAAATTTTCAAATTTAGACAGAGCAGACAGACATGACGAGGAACCAGAGTCATCTGGTACGCATGTGTTACAGAACTATGAGGACCAGTTAACTGATATAGACAGGGTTTCAGTAGAGGAACAACACGTCTGATGAATTAGAACAGGCCATTTTTCCGAAAGGGCAACTGCCAAAAGTTGGTACAAAAGTGACATACTTGCGTGAAGGGTCTAGTCAATGGAAGGATGCAACTGTTATTAGTAGAGCAGGGAAGGCCACTGGAAAGTATAAACATTGGTTGAATGTACAGCATTCAGGGGAAGGAGTCAAGACAATGGATTGGGAAAACTGAGTTCAAAAATGGAGGGCACAGAAACGCAGTGCCAGTTCAGATAGTACAGCGGGTAGTGAACAGGTCTGCAGGAAAAGGTCGAGAACTATTGAAAGGACATCCCACAGCAGAAAGGAAAGATCAAGCAGTAGCACTACAGAACGAGATACCAGGTGGGAGAGGGGACGTAGTTTATCAAGATCTCGGAACACGAGTAAGACTACAAATACTAATCGGAGTAGAAGCCCACATGCACGTGGGATTTTGGTGGCTTCAAATAAATTAGATGAAAAAGTTATCAAAGAAGCTAAAAAGCAAGAATTGCATAGTTGGAGTGAATTTGGGGTATACACGGAAGTACCGGTTAGGGGACAAAGCGCTCTATCCCACAGATGGATTTGCATGGAAAAGGTTCTTCCGGATGGAACTTAAGGCAAAGGCCAGGCTTGTGGCAAGGGGATTTGAAGAAAACTTAGAAGATCAGGATTTAAGGGTAGATTCACCTACAGCAGGAAAGGTTATTTTAAAGATCTTCTTGGCTCTGTTAGCCACAAAGGCATGGGAATGCAAATCTATAGATCTAAAAGCTGCCTTTTTGCAGGGGAATCGGCTCCAGAGAGACATTTTTCTCTGTCCTCCTAAAGAAGCAGCTAACACAGAAGCGGTATTCTGGAAGTTGAACAAATGTGTATATGGATTAAATGATGCATCTAGAGTCTGGTATTTTTCGGTAAGGTCAGTTTTGTTAAAGTTAGGCTGTTGCCAGTCGAAAGCAGATCCTGCAATGTCTTACTGGCACTATAAAGGAAATCTTTCTGGCATTTTTATGATGCATGTCGCTGATTTTTTGTGGGGTGGGACTAGTGATTTTGAAGCTATTGTAATCTCTGGTTTGAGGAAAGCATTCAGGGTTGGAAGTCAGGCTTCCGGTGCATTTAAATATATTGGACTGGAAATTGGACAGACTAAGTTAGGGGCAACTTTACGTCAGCAATCTTATTTGGAAAGCATCAGCCCAATAGCAATTAGTCGTTGCCGAGTTTCACAAAAAGACGCAATAGGTTCAAAGATAGAAACAGAGCAACTGCAAAGTTTAATTGGGCAATTGAACTGGTTAGTTTAGGTAGACAGACTAGACCGGACGTGAGTTTTGATGTCTTCGAGTTGAGTACAAAAATGGATGATCCCAAAGTGGAAGACATAATAAGAGCAAATAAAGCGTTGGCCAAACTAAAAATGCAGGAGTGTGTTTTGAAGTTCCCGGTTTTAGGTGACCTTAGGCACTTGAAACTCAAGGGGCAGCACAGTAGTATTGTGGTTAGCACAATTGCCTCACAGCTCCAGAGTCCTAGGTTCGATTCTGGCTTGGGTCACTGTCTGTGTGGAGTCTGCACATCCTCCCAGTGTGTGCGTGGGTTTCCTCCGGGTGCTCCGGTTTCCTCCCACAGTCCAAAGATGTGCAGGTTAGGTGGATTGGCCATGATAAATTGCCCTTAGTGTCCAAAATTGCCCTTAGTGTTGGGTGGGGCTACTGGGTTATGGGGATAGGGTGGAGGTGTTGACCTTGGGTAGGGTGCTCTTTCCAAGAGCCGGTGCAGACTCGATGGGCCGAATGGCCTCCTTCTGCACTGTAAATTCTATGATAGTTTATAGTGATGCGTCCTACGCAAATTTATGTGATGGGGTTTCAAGCGCAGGAGGTTTTATAATTTTCCTTTTGGGGAACAATGGTAAATGTTCCTCGCTTGTGTGGGAAACAAAGAAAATAAGGAGAGTGGTAAAAAGCACTTTGGCTGCTGAGACATTAAGCCTTGTAGAGGCAGTGGATGTGGCCTTTTATATAAGTCAGATATTGACAGAAATTTTGGGATTAGGGGATTTGGGTAATATACCTATTGACTGTCACATTGACAATAAATCCCTGTAGGAAAATGTGCATTCTACAAAAAGTGTCAATGAAAAGAGGTTACGGATAGACATTGCAAGTTTGAAGCAGATGTTGGACAGAGGGGAAATAACAAAAATTAAATGGGTCGACAGTAGCTATCAACTGTCAGACTGTTTTACGAAAAGAGGGGCGAGTTCACAGAAACTTTTGGATATTGTTAATGAAGGGCGCTTGTTTCTGGGACTGTTTTGTTTTTTCTTTCTCGTCGAAACAATTATTTTTTTTCTCCAAGGAAGGGGAGACTGTTAAGTAATACATTGCAATTAGTTGTCTCATTTATGTTAAGTATCCATTAATTGACACACATGTAAAGGGGCTTCAGGTGGCCTCTGTCAGGTGATGTGTAGTTAGTTTTGTGCAAAGTCTGTTGGAATGAAATAAATGTGTTTGTGAAAAAGGAACGGAACTTTAGACTCTCCATATCACAGCAACTAAAACGTCTAACATTAGTGATCAAAAAGGTTAGGAGGGGTTATTGGGTTACGGGGATAGGGTAGAAGTGAGGGCTTAAGTGGGTTGGTGCAGTCTCGATGGGCCGAGTGGCCTCCTTCTGCACATGTTCTATGTAAAGTGTGGAGTTTAAACTAACTGGAGAACAGAGTAGAATTTCAACTAACTGAGATTTAGAGCCAGTGGCAGTGTAGGCTTTCAACTGACATGATGTTTTGAGATTGAGGCAGTGTAGTGTTTGAAATTATTGCTGTATAGGGATAATGACAGTGTAGAGTTTAAACTGATCAGGGTATTGAGGAAGGGACAGTGCAGAGGCAGTGCCACTAATTGGGTAATGTTCAGGATGAATGTGGGTAAATCAACAACAGATGAAATTCAATGTGGAAAAAGTGTGACATCTTCGACTTTGGTTCAGAAAAAGACTGTGGTGGTGCAAAGGGTTATTGGTGTTTGTGCATGTAAGCACTAAGCTAGTGCACCAGTATGAAAATATACAAAAGGCAAATGGAATGCTATCGGATCAAGGGAGTTGGAATACAAAAGAAAGGTACCAGTAAGTTATGAGATTAGTCAGACATCATCTGGGTTATTGCATTCAGTTAGGTATGCTGATCGTTGGGAAAAATTGTGTTGGCCTTGAAGTCAGTGTAGCACAGATTCCTCAAAATGCTTTGAGTTAAATTATGAAGATACGTTACAGCAATTTGCTCTATATTCCCTTGAGCTGAGACATTTGAGGACTAATATAAAAACAGTACTTTAAATGTTAAAGGCATTTAATTGGGAGATACAGAGTAAATATTTCCTTTGGTGGAGGAATTCCGAACAAGGAGTACAATTAGAGTTAGGCTATTTAGGGGTGAAAGCAGGAAGCACTTGTAAGACAAACGGGAATAAAAATCTGAAACATTCCTCGTCGAAAGACTTTGGGTGAATCTGAGCTTTCAAGAGTAACATTGATAGACTTTTACCAGATAAGGTTATCAGGAGATATGTAACAGGCAGGTCAGTGGAGTTTAGTAAGATCAGTCATGATTCAAGTGAGTGGAGCAATAGACTCGAGGGGTAAGTGGTCCAATCCTGTTCCTATGTTCCTTTCCTCTTTGGCACTAGGATGCTTGGTGTTCCACTCTATCCTCTTCTCCTCGGTTACAAATGCTCCATCCCAGTCATTCCTTAACCCTCCTCATCCACCCATTACATCATCGACATGCTTCAGTCAAGAATCGAGACGCCATCTCCTACTCCAACTCATTCATTCCCATGACATGAAAAACAGAACTTATTAAGTATACCACTTGGCCTTTCCAATATACTCTGCAGGCTTCCGCAGCCCAATTTTCAGTCGGCAGACTATTGCTTGCACGTCTAGATTATTTCCCTTTTCATCGTTTAACCTTCATGCCTAGCACTGTACATATGTGGTATCCTGCAATCTGTGCCCTGTTTCCCCCTGTTCAGACCAGAAGACCGGGAGGACACTCAAAGAGGGGGTGAATTCAATACTGTCCTCTGGGGACATTACTTTATTGAGTGTGTGGTCGATCAATGGAACAGATTTCAGAGTGGGCAGATGTTAACAGCGTTTGATTCAAAGGCAACTTAGAATAATTTGGGACACATCTAACGATAAGTGCTCAGGAGGAACAAGTGAACTTAGATCTATGGTTCTCACCACAGGAGTTTTCCATGCCTCATGTCTGGGTCCATAGTAGACTAATTCACTGACAATAATTACCATTATTAGTTAGCAATTCAATTATCTTTGCCTCATGCGACTTTGAGGATGGCAGAAGGTGAACGGGATTGCCCATCGTCTTTTTCATCAAATTATTTCTGAGTGTCCTGGGATGCCCAGTGTTCTGGGCCCTGGGTTGTCTTTGACTCTGATTGGTGAAGGAATTGTCCTGAGGAATGAACCAGTGAATGGCTATCACTTATTTTGTTTAGCTGGAACAGGTACAATGTGTGTGCATGTGCTTTCTGCCTGTGCATACATGTAGCTTCCTGTACAGGAAAATGCACCACACTGCAAGCTTTACTGATGATCTTGAATTGGCTGTCAGCATAATTCATAGCAGCTTAAGCATTCCATAGAATCTCTACAGTGCAGAAAGAGGCCATTTACCAACCTTCCGAAGCAGCACTCCACCTAGGCCCCTTCCCCCACCCTAGTCACGCAACCCCACTCATTGATCATGGCCGATCCACATCACCCACACATATAATAACAGTCTTTATTATTGCCACAAGTAGGCTTACATTAACATTGCAATAAAGTTACTGTGAAAAGCCCCTAGTCGCCACACTCCGGCACCTGTCTGGGTACACAGAGGGAGAATTCAGAATGTCCAATTCACCTAGCAAGCATCTGGGAGGAAACTAGAGCAACCGGAAGAAACCCACGCAGACACGGGAGAACGTGCAAACTCCACACAGACAGTCACCCAAGGCTGGAGTCAAACCATGCCTCTGAGACAGCAGTGCTAACCACTGTGACACTGTGTCACCCTGTTGAGAAAATGTTGTCCAATCATAGAACTACATTTAATGATGGGTGTTGTGATTTGGGTTTTGCAACTATGGGCTAGTTGGGTACAGTATGTAAGTTTCTAAATAAATAAGTCACAACAGGAAAGCTGGGTCTAAGGTAAGGGAGAATTAACTGAAATTAGCAGGTTACAATAGGTATTTATAAAATGGGTGGGTTAGGTCCCAAGGCATGGTAGATTGTACAGAGCATGTGTGCACAGCAAGAACCTTTCTTGTTCTCTGCTTGCTTGTGTTCTTAGAAAAGAAAAAGGAGAAGTGAAAGTACCAACCGATTTGTCACGAGACAATTTTTTGTGGACAATGTTCTTTTTGGTGGCACTCATCCTTTATGCAATGCGGCTGTGCGGTTATTGCGGGACCTGAGTGGAAGAGAAAGCAAAAAAAAACTTGAGCGACTCCACAACAATAGGATTTTTCATACACGGTAGAATAATTAAAGAATACATTACCAAGGATCCAGGACTACACACTCATTAATCTCTTTCACACTGGGACTGGTGGGGCAGTGGGTCAGACACTGTCCTTTCACATTCTGGGACTGGGTGGGACAGTGGGTCAGACACTGTCCTTTCACACTCTGGGACTGGGTGGGACAGTGGGTCAGACACTGTCCTTTCACACGCTGGGACTGGGTGGGACAGTGGGTCAGACACTGTCCTTTCACACTCTGGGACTGGGTGGGACAGTGGGTCAGACACTGTCCTTTCACACTCTGGGACTGGGCGGGACAGTGGGTCAGACACTGTCCTTTCACATTCTGGGACTGGGTGGGACAGTGGGTCAGACACTGTCCTTTCACACTCTGGGACTGGGTGGGACAGTGGGTCAGACACTGTCCTTTCACACGCTGGGACTGGGTGGGACAGTGGGTCAGACACTGTCCTTTCACACTCTGGGACTGGGTGGGACAGTGGGTCAGACACTGTCCTTTCACACTCTGGGACTGGGCGGGACAGTGGGACAGACACTGTCCTTTCACACTCTGGGACTGGGTGGGGCAGTGGGTCAGACACTGTCCTTTCACACTCTGGGACTGGGTGGGGCAGTGGGTCAGACACTGTCCTTTCACACGCTGGGACTGGGTGGGGCAGTGGGTCAGACACTGTCCTTTCACACTCTGGGACTGGGTGGGACAGTGGGTCAGACACTGTCCTTGCACACTCTAGGTCAGATATAAGTACAAATCATTAAAGATGACAAGACAATACAAGAAAGTTATTAAAAAGCACGTGGATCCTTGGTTTTATTACTGGAGGCAGGGGGTAAATTTTTCCCATGTTGTTTTTGAGAGTGCCTGGCTCTGACTGGAACCTGGCCTGTCGCTTTCCAGTTGCACAGCTGAGTTTTTAGTCCCGATTTTGAGCCTCTCTGAAAAATAAATTCAGTGGGTGTGGTTTACACCTTCACAATGGCAGGTTGGTCAGCACAGTAAGTGGCCCACAGCCTCCCACCCATGGACATGGCAGACATTTTCCCCTCCTCCGCAAGCATCACCCACCCTGGCCCACATACCTCAGCATCAGCACACTCCCTCCCTTCCGTCCCCTATCACCCCCTCCCACCTCACCGCCTCCACAAGCATCAGCATTAGGACTCTCTAATCCCCCTCCTCAACAAACACTATATGAACCCCTCCCCAAATGGGGCTTTACAGAGGGTCCGTCCCTGGCATTGGTTGGTACCGCCCGGGCATTTCCCTCTTCCCCCCCAGGAGCTATAGTTACCTTTATGCCCTTAGAGGATTCCCTTGACTGATTCACGTTTTTAACTGATTCACGCTGTTGTAAACCACACCAATGTCACGTCACGGCACAGTTTGAATATTCAGTGAGGGCCAAAGAGGACGCAAAATCGCCTCCACGGAGCACAAAAGCAGGGACGACATGTTGAATCTTTATAAAACACTGGCTATCTCCTAACTGGAGTATTGTGGCAAATTCTTGGCACTTTAGCGGCAGCAGGGTGGTGCTGTGGTTAGCACTGGTGCCTCACGGCGCCGAGGTCCCAGGTTCGATCCCGGCTCTGGGTCATTGCCCGTGTGGAGTTTGCACATTCTCCCTGTGTTTGTGAATTTTTTGCCCCCACAAAGATGTGCAGGGTAGGTGGATTGGCCACACTAAATTGCGCCTTAATTGGAAAAAGTTAATTGGGCACAAGTTATTTCTTTTTAAAATTCTGGGCACTTTATTAAAGTTGTCAAAGTTTTAGAAGGAGTACACAGGAAATTTACTGAAGTGACTGGAGTTGCATAGTGAGACAAGAACTACTGGGAATTTTCTCTGGAGTAGAGAATGTTCAAGAAAAATTTGACAGATGTTTAAAATTGAATCGTTTGAAAGAGTAAATAATTTTATCCTTTGTTTAATTCAAGAACAAAGTTCAAAGAAAAGCACAGGAACAGGCCCTTCGGCCCTCCAAGCCCGTGCCGACCATGCTGCCCGTCTAAACTAAAATCTTCTACACTTTTTCTGGGTCCATATCCCTCTATTCCTATCCTATTCATGTATTCATGCCCCCTAGTAATTGACCCCTCTACCCTGGAGAAAGGCCTCTGACTATCCACTCTGTCTATGCCTCTCATAATTTTGTAGACCTCTATCAGGTCGCCCCTCAATCTCCGCCGTTCCAGTGAGAACAAACCGAGTTTATTCAACCGCTCCTCATAGCTAATGCCCTCCATACCAGACAACAGCCTGGTAAATCTCTTCTGCACCCTCTCTAAAGCCTCCCCATCCTTCTGGTAGTGTGGCGACCAGAATTGAACACTATACTCCAAATGTGGCCTAACTAAGGTTCTATACAGCTGCAACATGACTTGCCAATTCTTATACTCAATGCCCCGGCCAATGAAGGTAAGCATGCCGTATGCCTTCTTGACTACCTCCTCCACCTGTGTTGCCCCTTTCAGTGACCTGTGGACCTGTCCATCTAGATCTCTCTGACTGTCAATACTCTTGAGGGTTCTACCATTCACTGTATATTCCCTACCTGCATTAGACCTTCCAAAATGCATTACCTCACATTTGTCCGGATTAAACTCCATCTGCCATCTCTCCGCCCAAGTCTCCAAACGATCTAAATCCTGCTGTATCCTCTGACCGTCCTCATCGCTATCCTCAATTCCACCAACCTTTGTGTCGTCTGCAAACTTACTAATCAGACCAGTTACATTTTCCTCAATCATTTATATAGACTACGAACAGCAAAGGTCCCAGCACTGATCCGTGCCGAACACCACTAGTCACAGCCCTCCAATTAGAAAAGCATCCTTCCATTGCTATTCTCTGCCTTCTATGACCTAGCCAGTTCTATACCCACCTTGCCAGCTCACCCCTGATCCCATGTGACTTCACCTTTTGTACCAGTCTACCATGAGGGACCTTGTCAAAGGAATTACTGAAGTCCAAATAGACAACATCCACTGCCCTACCTGCATCAATCATCTTTGTGACCTCCTCGCAAAACTCATTCAAGTTAGTGAGACACGACCTCCCCTTCACAAAACCATGCTGCCTCTCACTAATACGTCCATTTGCTTCCAAATGGGAGTAGATCCTGTCTCGAAGAATTCTCTCCAGTAATTTCCCTACCACTGACGTAAGGCTCACCGGCCTGTAGTTCCCTGGATTATCCTTGCTACCCTTCTTAAACAAAGGAACAACATTGGCTATTCTCCAGTCCTCCGGGACATCACCTGAAGACAGTGAGGATCCAAAGATTTCTGTCAAGGCCTCAGCAATTATGTCTCTAGCCTCCTTCAGTATTCTGGGGTAAATCCCATCAGGCCCTGAGGACTTATCTACCTTAATATTTTTCAAGACGCCCAACACCTCGTCTTTTTGGATCTCAATGTGACCCAGGCTATCTACACACCCTTCTCCAGACTCAACATCCACCAATTACTTTCTCTTTGGTGAATACTGATGCAAAGTATTCATTTTGTACCTCACCCATTTCCTCTGGCTCCACACATAGATTCCCTTGCCTATCCTTCAGTGGGCTAACCCTTTCCCTGGCTACCCTCGTGCTTTTTATGTATGTGTAAAAAGCCTTGGGGTTTTCCTTAACCCTATTTGCCAATGACTTTTCGTGACCCCTTCTAGCCCTCCTGACTCCTTGCTTAAGTTCCTTCCTACTTTCCTTATATTCCACACAGGCTTTGTCTGTCCCCAGCCTTCTAGCCCTGACAAATGCCTCCTTTTTCTTTTTGACGAGGCCTACAACATCTCTCTATCCAAGGTTCCTGAAATTCGCCGTATTTATCCTTCTTCCGCACAGGCCGATCCTGAATTCCTTTCAACTGACATTTGAAAGCCTCCCGCATAACATCCGCCCCCAATCTAGTTTCTTCAGTTCCCGCCTAATATTGTTATAATTAGCCTTCCCCCCAATTTAGCACATTCACCCTAGGAACACTCTTATCCTTGTCCACCAGCACTTTAAAACTTACTGAATTATGGTCACTGTTCCTGAAATGCTCCCCTACTGAAACTTCTGCCACCTGGCCGGGCTCATTCCCCAATACCAGGACCAGTACAGCCCCTTCCCAAGTTGGACTGTCTACATATTGTTTTAAGAAGCCCTCCTGGATGCTCCTTACAAACTCCGCCCTGTCTAAGCCCCTAGCACTAAGTGAGTCCCAGTCAATATTGGGGAAGTTGAAGTCTCCCATCACAACAACCCTGTTGTTTTTACTCGTTTCCAAAATCTGTCTACCTATCTACTCCTCTATCTCCCACTGGCTGTTGGGAGGCCTGTAGTAAACCCCCAACATTGTGACTGCACCCTTCTTATTCCTGATCTCTACCCATATAGCTACGCTGCCCTCTGAGGTGTCCTCCCGTAGTACAGTGGTGATATTCTCCCTAACCAGTAGCGCAATTCCTCCACCCCTTTTACATCCCCCTCTATCCCGCTTGAAACATCTAAATCCTGGAACGTTTAGCTGCCAATCCTGTCGAGAGGGGAGCAGGAGAATGGCAGCTTGCATGGATTGTTATGGGTCTGGGTTTACAGAGCCCCAAAGTGTTTCATGGAGTTCAACTGACCCACAACTTTTAATAGATTGTGGTGTGGGAAGCACATGGCGTACTCTCCAGGTGTGATACAGCAGAAATGGACAAGTGGTTTTTAAAACAAAACAATGTTTATTCTATGAACTCAAGTTAACCTTTTAAAAACAAACATTGAATATCTTAACACCCATTACTTCAAAGATAACCCCAAAAGACTACAACACTAAATAATCCTTCAAACTGTTCCTTTAAACATCCAAAAGACTTCAAACCTTCAAAAATAGGAGCACCTTAGGTTACATTCAATATATTTATAGTCTTTGGATTGCAGAAATCAACAGACCAGCTGTGTTTCTTCATGCAGCTCACAGCAAAACACACACACTCCCAGCTGCCTTCTCAAACTGAAACTCAAAAAGCAGAAGTGAGCTCAGCTCCCCCCACCCTCTGACATCACTTCAGTAATATGATCAGCTCCATTTCTTAAAGGTACATTGCTTAAACATCCATTTCTTAAAGGTACTCTCACATGACAGAGGCTCACAACCAGCAGGGGTGAGTTGGTGGTGTAGCCTTGGGGTGGGGGGTGTCATGATATGCAGACATGCACATAATGAGATACAAGCAGGCAGCTAATGAATACAGAGAACAGGACATAACCAATCAGTAGGCAGAACACTTGGGGGTGGTTTCCCACTATAAAAGGCACGAGGCACTCACACTCCGCCTCTTTCCACTGGTGACGTCTACAGTATGAGTCAGGGTGTACATATCATATAACTCCTACAGCACATGGCTAAGAGCTAGTCTGGTTCAAGTCAGACAGATTAATCACACTAGGCTAGCAGAGTGTCGAACTCAGAGGATTGAGCTAACTGTGTGACAGGTTCAATAAATCATATTGTACTAACTTCAAGGTGTGGAGTATCTCTCTGGTAAAGCTGCATCCAGTTGCAGCCAGTGTTATCTTACTGTGCTTAACACGACAGGGGGGGTGGGGGCAGTGGTTGGAGTGGTGCTGGGGTATTGGAAACGGGATCTAGAGGAGGACTTATCTACCCATCTCTACCTTCAAAATATTCAAGACACTGCTTCCATCACCTTTTCAGGGAGAGAGTTCAAGAGACTCACGACTCTGAAAAAAAATTCCATATTGCTCACCTTACTTAAAAGGAAGGATGTAAAATGGTTGGAAACATTTTAAATGGCTGGCTCCTTATTTTTAAACAGTAACCTCTAGTTCTAGATTCTCCCAGAAGAGGAAACATCCTGTTCAAATCCACCCTGTCAAGACCCCCCAGGATCTTACATGTTTCAATCAAGTTGACTCTTACCCTTCTAAACTCCAGCAGGTACAAACCTAAACTGTCCAACCTGTTAGCACGCTGCCTCACAGCGCCAGGGACCCAGGTTCGATTGCGACTTTGAGTGACTGTCTGTTTGGAGTTTGTACATTCTCCCCGTGTCTGCATGGGTTTCCTTTGGGTGTTCCAGTTTCCTCCCACAGTCCAATGATGCGCAGATTAGGTGGATTGGCCAAGCTAAATTGACCGTTAATGGACAAACGTTGGGTGAGGCTATGCAGATGGAGTGATGGAGTGGGCCAAGGTAGGCTGCTCTTTCAGAAGGTCAGTGCAGATTCGATGGGCCAAACGGCCTCCTTCTGCACTATAGGCTTTCTATGATTCTATCCTAATAAGACAACCCACTCATTCTATGTATTAGTCTGGTAAACCTTCTCTGAACTGCTTCCAACACATTTACATCCTTCTTTTAGTAAGGTGACCAATACGGTACACAATACTCCAAATGTAGTCTCACTCATGCCCTGTACAACTTCAGCATAACCTTGATACTTTTGCATTCAATTCCCCTCATAACAAACAATAATATAATCTTATTAGTTTTCTTAATTACTTGCTGTATGTGCATATTTGCCTTTTGTGATTCATGCACAGGGACACCTACATTCCTCTGCTCTTCAGAACTGTGCAATCTCTCACTATTTGAAATAATAAGCTTTTTTGTTCTTCCTACCAAAATGGACAATTCCACATTTTCCCATGTTATACTCCATTTGCCAGATCTCTGCTCACTCATTTGGCAAATCTATATATTTTTGTAGACTCCTTATGTCCTCTACTTTCTGACCAATCTTTGTGTCATCAGAAAACTTTGGCAACCATACCTTCAATCTCCTTCATTCAAATATAAATTGTAAGCAGTTGAGGTCCCAGTACTGATCCCTGTCATCTTTTACTGTTCCTTCTATCCTGTCCAACCTTCTGACCTGTCACCTGTCTTCGCATAATTAGATGCTTTTTCATTAAGTTTGATACTATCTACATTTGTTCTGGTTAACCATAGATGGTGGGTCACCCTCTTAGGTTTTCCCTTGCTCGTGGAATGTATCTATTCTGAAATATCCTCTTAAATGTTTGATACTGCATCTCTATTGACCTAGCCCTGAAATTAATTTGCCAATTCACCTTATTCATCTCAGCTTTCATGCCCTTTAAGATGCCCTGATTTAAGTTTTAAAATATAGTCTCAGACCCACTCCTCTCTCCCTCAAACTGATTGTAAAATTCAATCATATTATGGTTGCAAATACCCTATGGACATCTTCACTACGAGATTGTTAATTGCCCCCATCTCATTGCACAATATCAGTTCTAGAATAGCCTGCTCTCTGGTTGGCTCCAGAATAAGCTACTCAAAGGAACTGTACCAAAAAACATTCAATGAACTCCTCATCTGGACTACCTTTGTCTACCTGACATTTCCATTCTGTATGTAAGTTAAAATCTCCCATGATTTCCGTCAAACCTTTCTTAACAAGCTCCTATTATTTCTTCCTTTATGTTCCATCCTACCATATGGTTACTGTTAAGGGGCCTGCACATGACTCCCACAAGTGATCTTTTGCCTTTACCATTTCTTATCTCTGCCCAAACTGTTTCCACATCCTAGTCCTAGTTTCCTGAACCACGTTTCTGCCTCCCTATTGTGCTGATACCATCATTAACTAAGAGAGCCACCCCTTCACCTTTTTCTCACTTCCTGACCTTCCTAAATATCCTTTATCTCTGAATATTGAGGTTCCAATCCATGTCCTTCTGCAACCAGGTCTCTGTAATGGTTATCAAATCGTACTTATTTATTTCTGTGTGCACTCTCAGTTCATCGGTTTTGTTTTGAATGCTGTGTGCATTCCGATACAGAGCTTTTAATTTTATCCTTTTATTCTTTATATAACCTCTAGTCTCATCTGTTGACTTACTGTTAGATTTGTACTCTCTACCCCTACCTGTCATGGTCTGATTTTTTAATTTCCCATAATAATACCTTCGCTTTTTCCTCATCTCTGCTCTTTGATTTACTACATCTTCCTAAATTCGATCCCTTGCCCTCACTATTTAGTTTAAAACTCTCTCTATTTCCCTAGCTATGCAGTTCGCAAAAACATCAGCCCTTGCATGGTTCAGGTGTAGATCGTCCCAACAGTACAGACCCCACTTTCTCCAGTGCTAGTGACAGTGTCCCACAAACCGGACCCACTCCTCCCACACCAACCTTCGAAATACGGATTCATCACTTACAGTCATACGCTCCTGTCCCTGACCAAATCAGAAGACCCTGTCCCAAGAGGTGTGACTGCCTCCTGGTATAAAGAATAAGTATAACTTCCCCTCTCCTTGATGTATTGCAGAGTCTTTAGTTCAGCCTCCAGCTCATGAACTCTGAATCAAAGCTGTTTGAACTTCAAACACTTACTGCAGACGTGCTTGCCTTGGATTAAACTGGCATCCCACATGCTGCAAATGTGACACATCACCAGTTCTGCCATCCTTAATGTGTTCTACTCAACTATTTAATTATTTTATTTATTTTATTTCCTTATGACCAGTTGCTAGAGTATTTGGAACATTAGAAATGTACTAAATTATAGGCACTTACCAGATACTCACTAAATAACTAGCTTCTTCTCCTGCAGCAGAGTAAAACCACTTTCATAAGTTCGAGAAAATTTAGATAACAAAAATCAAAAAAACTCTTTCCCTTCCTTCCCTAACTTCCCTTAATTACCCAACTTCCAGCACTCAGAAGTCGCACTCCTGAAACCTTACCTAAAGTACTTCAATGAGGATCAGGGGAAACCTCTCAGTTGGTTGGAGTCATACTTAGCACAAAGGAAGATGGTTGTTGTTGTTTGGTCAGTCATCTCAGATCGTACGGTGTAGGAGCAGAAGTAGGCCATTTGGCCCATTGAACCTGCTCCGCCATTCAGTGACATCACGACTGATCTGATACGATAATGCTCAATTCCACTTGCTCGCCTTATCCTCATTACTCTGGATTCCCTCATTGATTAAAAGTCTATCTCAGGCTTGAACAAACTTAATGAGCCAGCCTCTACACACCTCTATGCTAAAAAAATCCACAAATATGCCACCCTTGAAATTTCTCTTCATCCTGGCCCCTCTCTTTGAGATTATGCCTTCTGGTCCTCGACTCTCCCACAAAGGGAAACTGCTTCCCAGCATCTCGTTCTATCTAGCTCCCAGAGAATCCATATGTTTCAACAAAGTTGACTCTAAATTTTTAAACTCCAACGAGTACAGGCCCAACCTACTCAACCTCTCCACATAAAAACCACTCCATACCTGGGATAAACCTAGTGAATATTCTCAGCTCCAGGATATCATCACAAGCATTCATCAGGGTAGTGTCCTCGGCCCAACCATCTTCAGCTGCTTCATCAATGACCCTCCTTCCTTCGTAAGGTCAGAAGTGGGGATGTTTGCTGATGACTGCACAATGTTCAGCACCATTCACAACTCATCAGATACTGAAGCAGTCCATGGCCAAAGGCCGCAAGACCTGGACAATATCCAGGCTTGGGCTGACAAGTGACAAGTAACATTAGTGCCACCCAAATACCAGGCTCTGACCATCTCCAACAAAAGATAATTTAACCATGGCCCCTTGACATTCAATGGAATTACAATCGCTGAATCCCCACTATCAACATCCTGATAGAAAATCGACTGGACTAGCCATATTAATACTGTGGCTACAAGAACTAGGAATCCGGTGGTGAGTAAATCACCTCCTGACTCTCCAAAGCCTGCCCATCATCTACAAGGTTAAAGTCAGGAGTGCGATGTCATACTCCCTACTTGCCTGGATGAGTACATCTCCAAAAACACTCAAAGCTTGACACCATCCAGGACAAAGCAGCCCATTTGACTCGCACCCTATTTACAAACATCCACTCCATTCACCACTGCTAAAGTACTATCTACAAGACGCACTGCAGCAACTCATCAACGCTCCTTTAACAGCACCTTCCAAACCATTACCACCTAGATGGACAAGGGCAGCAAATACAAAGCAACACCACACCTGGAGGTTCCCCTCCAAGCCACTCATCAACCCGACTTGGAAATGTATCACCGTTCCTTCACTGTCACTGGGTCAAAATCCTGGAACTCCCTCCTTAATAGCATTCTGGGTGTACCTGCACCTCCGGGACTGCAGCGGTTCAAGGCAGCAGCTCACCACTACCTTCTGAAGGGTTAGGGATGGGCAATTATTGCTGGCCAGCAACACCCACATCATCTTGAATGAATAAAAAAATACTAGGCTAGTCTCAACAAATAACATTGATGCACAGATGAATAAAGTGAAACTAATATATTGCGAAATACTTGGAAGTGAAATTTAATTTTGAAAAACGCCCTATGTGCCCTCAGGTCTTATGTTAATGGCAATGGAGTGGGGCAGGAAAGTTTTGGCTGTGATGCAGAGCCTCCCTGTTTGTCTGGGAGGCTCTTTTATAGCCCACCTGTACCTGCCGACAGTGGATTCCACCACTGAGAGGCTTCCCCCATAGCAGAGCTGTAAGTGTCCCACACACCCAGTGTCAGCACTTAACATTTTAGTTCAATTGCGTGGGAAATGGGATAAGGCAAGAAAGCAGAAATGGCGCTTGACAGAACTCCGCCTGCTGTATTAGAATGGAACACTATTTCTGGCTGAATAACATTGTTGCATTTGAATTAGAAGGCAAAGATTTTTGATGTTGGAAAATGTTAAGAGTGACACTTATCGATTGAGAGCTTGAGACAGATCAGAGACATGACAAAAACAGGGAATTAGAAAATCTTTAACAGTGGGACTTATCAAAATGGAGGTGATGTTTTAAAATAAATTGAGTGCCAAATCTAGTGGGAGTTCTTTGCTAAAACTGTCTCGGCCACAGCAATAATAAAACAACAACGAAAATAAATTTTGTGCAAGTACCTGAAGAGCCTTAGGACAGAGACGCAGAAGTCAGCTACTCGACCTCTTTCAGCACCTCCTGGACACTCCCCTTGGATAAGTAGCTATTCTTGGCCTGCAGGCACTCCACATAGAAAGTCTTCTTCTCAGAAGCCAGGTGAGTCCATCGACATATGTCCTTTATAGTCTGGAAGATTTGCTGGAACCCTCCCTTAGCCATTGGAAGGCGGTTCATAATTCCCATTCACGTGTCCAAGCTCTGAGGTCTTCTGGCAGGTTCAAGTAAATCTTCACAGACCCGTCAGCCTGAGAAGCTCACAGGGCATTGTCAGCACATCAAGGTTAGGTCTCTTAATGCGTAAATCTTTTAATAACTGCATATAATCTGATGACAGCTTTAAGGGACTGGTTTAGCACAGTGGACTAAACAGCTGGCTTGTAATGCAGAACAATGCCAGCAGCGCGGATTCGATTCCCGTACCGGCCTCCCCGAACAGGCGCCGGAACGTGGCGACGAGGGGCTTTTCACAGTAACTTCATTGAAGCCTACTTGTGACAATGAGTGATTATGAAGAGATTTACAGCATCATACATAACAGTTTGCAAATTAACACCTGACATACACAGGAAAACACCATTCACCTGTCAGGATCCACCCGTTAAACAGCATGACAGCACTCTGAGAGAACTGGTCACCACCCGGGCAACGGTTGCACAAGTTACAACTGGCCCAATTATGATTGGTTCAGTGAGGTACCCAGAAGTCCCACTTCTGCTGTTGGTATAGGTGTATGTGGACATTGGGTGAGAGCAATTTCATTGTTGACCAAGGGTGAATCTTGTGGTTGCAAGTACCTCACCTGCAAAAGTGAATGGTTGCTTGAGTGAGGTACCATAGGGTATCCAATGTATAGGACTGCACACATAGCACAAGTCAGGCACCTGCTGGAGAGGAGAAAAAACAGTTTTAGTGGATGTTCACAATCCTGTAAACTATGGTTTAATTTGTATTGGAAACTTCTACAACCTGGGCTTTAGACAATAATGCAATCCTTGAAACCTATAGGTTATATCCTGGAATAGAAGCCATGCAGTCTGGGTTTCTAAGGGAGCCCATGTCAATTGCTCAAGTTTAATTTTTATAGAAAATAGACATCCATAGATTGCTGTAGTCATTGCATATTTAATCAATTGTACTTAGACCTATGGATAGCTGCTTGGATATACTTCTGGTGGAGATTGTGCTCTTTATTTTGTAGACTTGGGTAATCTGACAGCAAATTAACCTGGATGGTAAAATGATAGGTCTAATAGGGTTGGAATTCTCCTTTGATTAGGGAATTAGATAAATGCTTGAAAAAAAAAAAAATGCACGTTTATAGGGAAAGAGTGGGATTCATGTGAAAGCTCTTTCAAAGGCAACAGGTATTTTGGAAAAAATTATCTCCTTCTGCAATGTAAAATTCTATAATCAGGTAATTTGACTCATACTCTGAATGCCTTTTGGGTCATCATTGGAATGAGACGATTACTGATAAGGGGATTTGTTGAGTAGAATTTGTAGAGAACGGATGACATGGACCAGGCCTCGTTGATATATCTCATATATGAATGCGTTGGGAAGAGACATTCAGTTTAGAAGTGGTTGACTCCCAGTCGCCATTCAACATTGCACAGCATCAGCAATCTTGTGCAACACTTGCCCCAGATACACGAAAGGTAGAGATCATAGTCTGGGAATTCCTCCTGGCTGTACACAGGTGAATAGCACTCTGGGTTCTGGATGAAGTCCAACATGAGAATCTAGAATCCACTATGTGCACCAGCCTCTATTCTTTATTGTTGCCCCTCCGCAAAGGGGCGCATATTGTACAAAATCTCTCATTGAGCAGGTCATGGGATGAATAACAATAACTTACATTTATGTAGCACCTTTAATGTAATGAAATGTCGCAAGGTTTTTCACAGAAGGGTTGTAAACAATATTTGACACCCAGCCATGGAAGTAGATATTAGGGAAGATGGACAAAAGCTTGGTGAAAGTGATCAGTTTTAAGGAGTATTTTTAAGGTGAAAAGAGAGGTAGAGAGGTAATTCCAGAACTCAGGACCTAGTCAGCTGTAGGCGCAGCCTGCAAGGCTGGAGCATTTAAGGTCAGGGATGCTCAAGAGGCAATATTAAAGAAGTGGGATTATCTCAGAGCACTGTAGGGCCGGCAGAGATTAGAGGTGGGAGGAGCAAGGCCATGGAGGGATTTGAAAACAAGAATGAGAATTATAAAAGCGAGGGGTTACTTAACCAAGAGCCAATGTAGGTCAGCGAACACCGAGGTGATGGATGAATGGGACTTAATGCGAGTATGGACATCAGAGGCTTGGATTTGAAATTTATTGAACGTAGAATGTGCAAGCCCCAGGAAACATCAGAATTTGGATACAAAAGCATTGGCTGGAGGGACTAAACATATTATCTCTGTACGCTGGTAATTTTTGCAATTAAATAACTCACTCAGTTCTATAGTGAAAAGTATAATCTATGGAGTTTCAGAAAGTTTGGGGGTGATAAGCATCTAAAAAACATTTGATGAATTAAATACACTTTATTTCTTTTCTCTCATAAATAGGGATCCATCAGTGACCAGGATCCTTGTCTGGGAAAGCTAATATCTCTAATCCTACTTGTAATCAGCATCTACCTGACTCATCAGCCCCTGTATTACTGGAATAATTGTTCATCACTTGGCCTAGAACAGAATGTCCTGACAACTGTAAACCATGTGCAGTTATATAAATGAGGCTGAAAGAAGATTTAAGTGTTAGATCTCCCCCTCTTCCCACTGTAAAACCTCTTCTATTTTATCAATGCTTTTACACGGTCTGCTCCTTTGTACTTTCCCTTGTTCCTTCTAATATACTTTCTCTTCTCCATATTGAAATCAAGACAACTTGTCTGTAAAACATCAGACACTTCGACCAGTTTGTTATCCAGGTGCCCTCATTTGCAAAATGAACAAAGGACAAGTTTAATTCAACCAAATTTATTATCAAACACAGTAAAAACAGTTACCTCCCTTAAATTACCCCAAGTACAATAATCCCAAGATTTTTTTAATACAACCTGCGCCGATGAACTAAATTGAGCTGTGGGTCCGATTTGCTCGAGTCTCAGGACCTCAGTCTACCAAAGTGGGTCTTGCACTATGCTTCTTTCTGTTTTCTGGTTCCCCGTTGAATCTTCCCAGTGAGTCTTCGCTGGTGAGGGCCCTGGTGGCTGATTCTTAAATCCACACTTCGTGGCTTTCCAGAAAGATCTCTGGCCCTCAGCCAATTAGATCATGGGGCGGGGGTCACAACACCCAATGGAGTTGCCGATTGTAACTCTGTAGAGCACCAGGGACCCATCCCCAGGGATATAGTTCGCACGTAACCTTCGACAACTTATTTACTCTAGAGTGTCCAACATGTGCAACTCTCCCTTAATAATGCATGGCTAATCACTGCTTCCAGATCTCTTTTCTACCTTTGTGTTGTCCAGCACCATGGACATTTACAATTATATAGAGTTGCAGTGAAGAAGTGCAATAACGGACAAATCAAGAATGTGAAAAAGAGAGAAAGCCAGCCCTGAATGAAAAAGGCGTGTGGCAGCTGCAGAAAGCAGGACGTAAAGGAAATTGGGATTAGACAGAGAGATGCATTGTAAAAGTTAATGGAGAGGCTGGAGAGACAAAACTTCTATTTATTTAATGCCTTTTAACATTTAAGGTCATGGAGGGATTTGAAAACAATGTAGATCAGCATGCACAGGGATGAAGGACTTGCTACAATACATGGCAGAGATTTGGATGACCTCAAAATTACAGAGGATAGAACTCAAGAGACGAACCAGAAATGTGTTGAAATAGACAAATCTAGAGGAAACGATGAGGGTTTCGATAACAAATGAGAGGAGATCATATATCATATTTACAGTGCAGAAGCCCATTCGGCCCATCGAGTCTGCACCGGCTCTTGGAAAGAGCACCCCATTTAAGCCCACACCTCCACCCCACAACCCAGTAACTCCACCTAACCTTGTTGGGAGACTACGGACAAATTAGAATGGCCAATCCACCTGACCTGTACATCTTTGGACTGTGGGAGGAAACCGGAGCACTCGGAGGAAACGCACGCAAACATGGGGAGAAAGTGCAAACTCCACACAGTGACCCAAGCCGGGAATCAAACCTGTGACCCTGGAGCTGTGAAGCAACGGTGATACCACTGTGCTACCATGCCGCCCCTGATAATGTAGTGGTTATATCACTGAATAGTAATCCAGAGGCTCAGGCTAATGCACTGGGGACATGGGTTCAAATACACTCTGGCAACTGGTGGAATTTAAATTCAATTAATAAATTAAATTACAAAGCTGGCCTCAGTAATGATGACCATTAATCTGTCATTGATTGTTACACAAACCCATCTGGTTCACTAATGGCTCATTAAGGAAGGAAATCTGTTGACCTTACATGGTTTGGCCTACATTTGACTCCAGCCTCACAGCACAGTGGTGTGGTTGAGTCTGAGATGGCCTAGCAAGCCACTCATTGCAAGGGCAATTAGGGACGGACAACAAATGTTGACTTTGAAGTCCACATCCCATGAAGTAATAAAGAAAATGAACTGTTTAAAATGTTTAAGACCTGCACTACAGGACCCTAGAGCTAAAGAACAGGAGATGGGACATGCTCACAACATCACAAAGGAGTGTGTGATTGGATAACTTCGCTCTGGAGTCAAGGAATAGAAAAATAGATTTCAATTTTGGAAGTACTTTTTAAGGTCAGGATATTTCAGGAGCTTTATCTGACCCAGAGTACAATTCTCCACTTCGCCCCAAGCTAAGCTCTGGACATCATGCTTCAGGAAGGATGTGAAAGGCACTGGAGAAAAGATCCACGAGAATGGTTTCAGGGATGAGGAACGTCAGCTACATGGATTAGAGGAGTTGGGGCTGCTCGCCTTGGAAGGGAGATTTAAAAATTTGGTAAGAGGTGTTCAAAATCATGAGGGGTATGGACAGGAGCGATAGGGAGAATGTGTTCCAATTGCCAGAAGGGACAGATCCAAGGTGAGTGGCAAAAGTAGTACCAGCAACAAGAGGAATAGCTTTTTACCCAGCGAGTGTTTAGGATCTGGAAATCACTGCCTGAGCATGTGGTGAAGGCAGATTCAATCGTGGGTTTTGAAAAGGAATTGGATAATTATCTGAAAATAATTTATGGTCCAGGGAAAAGGCAGAGAAGTGGGATGAGATGGGTTGCTCTTGCAGAGCCGACACAGAAGGGACCAAACATAAATTATCCAAGTGACCAACGCGAATGGGAACCGAGGCGACAAATGATTCAAACATCAATACTACAACCATTTCTCTCCTCACTCAACATTCTCACACACACACTCCCTGTAGGATCAGGAATTGAGACCTTGCCCAATAGGTACATTGATCAAGTCCAGTATCATTGTTCATCAGCTGAGAACAGCTAACTTAGCAGAAACAGAGTTTCAAATGCACGCAGATCTGCTGCAGGGCCCAGGCACAATGAACCCAATGACCTGCTTCTGTACTATATCATTTTATGTCACCCAGTCCCAACACGAAAAACCAAGCCCTGCTGCTATGGGAGCTTTTAACCATGGAAGGGAAAAAGGAAGGCGAGGAAGACAATTTAACATCTTGACTCTCAAATTGCCTGAAGCTTTTATACACAAATTTAAACACAAGAGAAAACATCACCTGAAGTTGGAAAGGCAATTCAGAACTTGATGTAGCTTTTAGAATTCACTTTATTTAAAAAAAACATTTGTAACGAAGCAGCACTGGCAGATTTACAGAGCAAATCGGTGGTGATTACATGGGATTCAGCCATAACAAGTGAGCCAAATCTCAGCCAGGCAACGAGGCAGTTACAATGCTGCGCTCTTCAGAAAAAAAAATATAAAGTGCAAATAAGACTTTGTGGAGAGTACTCTTAAAGCGTCGATACACACGAGGTAATTGGAACATGTCACTCTACACACACAGAACAAAGGTTGGACCCTGCCTTCGTTGTTTCCTACTCCAGTTCAGGAGCACAAATCTAGTCTGCAGTCACAGTGCAAGCAATTTCTTAATAGGGCATTTGGTAAAACTGTAGTGGCTAGGGGAGGTTTTGGGTCCGAGAGTTCAACAAAAGGAGACAACACTTGTTTGCTCTTTCTCAACTCTGCCACGGGCCTCACTGACAACGGGCTGGACGTGCAATGGGCATCTGTAACAAAACTGAACCCTCTTCCATGTGGATCAGTAGTAATGAAAAATTCCAGATGTTTAAACATCTGATGCGCAGCTTTGAGGGGAAAATATGATGCCCTAACCTTACAGCGTGTAAAACAAACACACCTATCTCTCCAATCCTACCCCAATCTCAGCAGGTGTAAAATGCTATGCTTGCAGTGGATTAAAGATGGAGCCAGAAACTAGATTCAAATGTTGCTTGATATGAGGATTGTTACGCATGGAACAGAGCTACATAGCTGATGCTCATAGAACGAACAACTCCTTCAGCATTACCAAAACTCGTTGCGATGGACAAGCAGCAACGAACTAGCAGTTTGATGCATGCTCCTCTGGTGAACTCAGGAAGAGCATCTCTTTCAAGTAGACACTTTATAGCCTTCATGACTCATTTAAGTGTAACAATTTCAGACCATCATGTCGCTGCCCGTGTAGTTTCCTTTCCTTTGCATATTTCATTTTCCCCCCTCATCTTTTGCTTGCTGTCAGCACAACATCTGCTCTAAGCACAACTTATTTCTTTTCAAGCCCCATCACCATTTCCTATGGCCCTGGAAGACGAACTCTTTTGTCTTTCAATATATCCTGTCTTCCACTTTAACACAGACCTTCCCTTTCTACTTATCCCACCCATCCCTTGCTCAAACCCTAGTATATTTCTAACTTTTCTTGGTTCTGATGGATGGTGACTGGGCCTGAAGCATTAACTCTTTCACTCTCCACAGATGCCACTTAACCTGAGGATCCAGCTTTTTGTTTTTAATTCAGATTTTCAGTATTCTGCATTTTGATATATGGTAACAGTTGTTGGAAGACTATATTTTAATTGAATGTGGGTCAGCATGATGCAGAGGATTAACTCTTGACCTACATCATCATGACTTTGAATCCAGCAAGACTGATGGGATGAAAAATTGAAAGTTTGTCCTTTTTAAAAAAACTTTAAACTCACGCGAGCTGAATTTGTACGGTCTCAGTTTCTGATGAGAATTGGGCCCAGCTCAAACACTCTTCCAGCAGTGTGGTGAGCACATATCAGCTGAAATATACTAAAACTGAATGAGATTTACTGTGTACTTGAACCGTGTACTGGACCCAGCTCGGGTTCAATGTGGGCTTGATACGGAGTAAAGCTACACAGTTGCAACAAGCATTTCCAGGTTAAATACAGAGTACTGCCTCATCAGGCGTTCCGGTATCATACATAACTTGGGTTAGATGCACAATGAAGGAAGGTTTGCCTCTCCAATGTCCCCAGGTCAGATGTCATAAGTGTTATAGAGTAAAGCTCCCTTTACACTTTTGCACAAAGCACTCCTGGACTAGGTACAGCATTGGGCGAGTATGAATCAAATGATTTCCCCATGACCTCAGGCGAAGTACTTCTACTGTGCTGGTGAGAAGTTTTTCCATGTATCACATCAGGTTCTCGACAGGTCAGTTTAGTGCAAATTCTGGGTAATATTCTGCTGTGTCTGTGCACCCAATAACAGCTGGGTTGGGAGTGTCATTCCACACGAGATACATTCAACTAGCCCCCATCCCATTGGCTAGGACCAGATTCCCAATCCCACATGACAGCAGACTACAAACCGCTCTCCAGTAATTGTGTCCGTTATGGCAACGAACTTCCCCTCTGCTGCCGAAGGGTCTGCTGGTCTTTGCAGCTTTTTATTTTCATTTCCACCATCATTGAGTATCTGTACAAAGCACAATGTGTAGCTGTGAACACTCCTTTAGTCATAGTGCAAACACTGCTTGGTAACAGCACAGATTACTGGTTGTTCTTCAGATGGCCTGGGCTGTTAATAATGAGAGCTGGTGTTGGTGTGGATTACACACAGTAGCTCATTTAAAAACTTAGGCTGAGCTTGAGCCCCATGATGTTACAACGAGCGCATTATCTTGAAACTTCCTGCCCTATTTTGCTTTATATTTAGAAATGATCAATACCTATACAATATATGCTGTTTGAAGTTTGTGTACATTTATCTTAGGCACAAATTCCCTCTCCTCTTCTAAAGGTGGCAACTCTTGGCGCAGTTTCATAGGCATCTTCCTGGACCTTTTAGTGCTCAGTTTAAACGTGCTTGTCTAGACATAAGCATGTCTAGACAGCGAGTGCTGGCAGACCATGACATCAGCAAAGGTAAATGCTCTCCGCCCCCACTCGATGTCCATACTTTCCAATCAGGGTTACTCTGCAATTAGGCCTGGGAATCCTGGCTGCTCTTTCCTGCACCTAGCCCAGGAGCACTGATGACAACTTTATGGCTCCAAACAGATGCCTCAAACGCCAGCTAAGAACACAGGCTGAGAATCCATCCTAGCATCTTCCCATCTGTAGAGTTTAGTGTTATTCTGGCAGCGTCCTCGGTACTAAGTCTTCAGAAGAGACATTTCGAATATGAGATTGCTCTGACTGTGCCAGAGATACACATTCCAAAGTGCAAAACATGGGAGCTGCTCCTCTGTACAAAGAGTATAAATTAAACATACAGTGTTGGAAGTTCAGCTTACTGAACATAAACTGGGGGAAGAATGTCGAGCAATTATGTTGCTGAGTGCAAACATTGTAAATTTAGGACAAATTAAGGAAAATAGAATGCAAGATTAAATAGGGTGCGAGGAGGGAGATTGATCAGTGGTTATCGAACATAAACAGAGGCTGTGATTAAATAGGTTTGGGCAAAGCCCATCAGTGTGTTACTGAAGATAAACATAACAAAATAGTGTAGCTCGGCTACCAGTGCCATTGTGTACACATTCCCCACTTGTTGAGATTACTGACAGGAGGCTCATGACCTCAACTCATCACTCAAAGGATGCTGCAATTTAACTCGAGAGCAATTGGGGATGGACAGTAAATGCGGTCTTTCCATGGTCATCCACATGCAAAAGAAAAACAAATGCAGAAAGAATTGCTTGTTCTTTGGGTTGCAGTTACTAAATTGCTCTTTTGGGGAAACCTTCTCACACATGGTTTACATCTCCCTAAAGAAAAACGAACATCACCCTGCCCCATCGTTACAACACATCAAACCATCACTTCAAGCTACTTCACCAGAAAACTTAAATAATCAAACACATACCACCTGTCACCACTTCATACTATCAGAACATTTCTTTCCCATGTCATCCAAAGAAATAAAGATCAAAATATTTATCCAGGTCAGGGGAGAGTGTACAGAGGGAGGCAAAGCAGACACAATGGCAAAAACCACTACCATTGATATGACAGCAGGAAAATGGTAGCCACGGACAGAGTAAATAACTGGGCACCTTAGGTGGTTAACCCATGTCAAGTAGGATGGCCCCACATCCCAAAGTCGATCACAGCAGCTGATACACAGCACAGACCCTCCATATAGTTCCTAAAGCGATATACTCCAGCAGGAGGAGAGTGCGCTTCTCACAAATGATTGTAAATGTACAAGAGTTCACAGTCGTTGTCTGAATGCCTTTCCAGTGACGCTGATGTACGGGAGGAGGCTCACTCTGCCACGGCACGTTTCATAGCTTGGAGCATGCCACAGGCCAATCTCCTGCGTGGGGCTGGAAGTTGCATGTATACAAGTGCACCGCTGGCCACCTTCTGGTCACATCAAATTAAGTCTCGGACCAAAGTACCACACGGCTTCCTTTGTCCACACTGATCACATGCTCTCCAGACGGCGACCACGACACTGCATTTATAGAAGAGCTGAATGGGGGGAAAAAAAGTACGCGTAAGGATTAGATTCTGTCAGTACTTATTACCCCTTGTAGAGCTGGCTGGATCCCACCTTCCGCCCTTTGCTAGCCTGAGCTCACCTGAACATCGCCAGGAGGAGGAGGGGGAAAGTTTGGAAAATGGCACTTAAAAAGGAAATGTTGAAAAGAAATTGTAATACAATATTGCCTTCCATATCATTAGGATCTCGCAAAGCACATCACAAGCAATTGAATCGTTTTAGTTTTGGTACAAAAAATAAATTGGAGCTTGAACCCATGGCCATCTGACCCTGGGTCAAAGTGCTGTGAACTGAGCTTAACTAGAACAGTTTGGGAATCTGAAGAAGGGAAAGGTGTACTTTAAATATCTGCAGCTCCATCTGCCCCACAGTAAACAACACAATAGGAGGAGAGACAGTGAAAGCCACAGGGAGAAAATGGATTCTGCTGCTGCTCTGGACTGCCCAGTGATGTTGCTGCATAAAGCTCTTTGGGTTTTTTTGGGTGTAGGGCAAGTGGACAAATAAGATGTTTTTTGTCAAACAAACACCACTCGCCTAGGAGTTGAATTTGCATTCCGATGGCTGGAGAAAGGATTGGAAGAATTAACAGGATACCTCTGGGGCTCAGGCAGCTTCAACATGGCAAACCTGGGAGATCAGGAATTGTGTCAAACCCATGACAGACTGAGTAATCTTACTCAAGTAGGCTGACCTGGGCAATGCTGGCAGCTGACCTAACTTTCTGATGGAACTCAAAAATCCTGTCACAAATACCTGTGATAATAGAGTATGCAGCTTTATCTCCATACTCCAGTCATTTAACTCCAGTAGTGTCCTCAGAAAATACTTTCTGTGGAGCAGTGGGAGGTGATGGGATCCGAAAACCAATATCTACTAACTCTCTTTGGCGAGTACCTGTTATGGGACGCAAGTGTGGACAGGACTGGGGTCAGTTGTAATGCCCTTCACAGACTTTTGGACCATGGCAATGTAGGCTCACGCATGATAAAAGTCACTTGGGCAGGGTACTAGCACTGATGAAGACAGGTTATTGGAACACAACTAAAAATGGTGCAGGACAAACACTTTAAAACAGCTGAACTTATGACAGCTCAATTGCTCGAGGGAAGCAAAAGGTCCATCAAACAAGTATGCACTCGGGCAGGTGGCGAACACAGCATTACAAGCAACTATTACAGCACTTATTCAGTAGCCAGTCTAACAAACCTGTGGTGCTTTCCCAGAGTTCTTTCTGTCTTTCCAGATTCAACACCCCACACATAAAGCGTCCCATCCGAAGAGCCAGCAGCCACAAACTTCCCATCCGGGCTAGAAAAAGAGAGCATGAACTGGTTTAGAGTGATTTTACAGGGCTGGACTCGCATGAATACCTGTTGCACATATTACATTATAGGGCAATGCAGGGTTAATGATTGAGATCACGAGAGCGACATTAAGAAGCTCTTCTGAGTCATGCAGTTAGAGCTGTGACTTGGCTGTTTATTTTGCTGATGAACTGTATTCATGAAATCCTTAGGAGGACTTAATTGGACAAGGGGTACAGTAAGGGAAGGACTTGTTACTGGAATATAAATCAAGCAAATGAGAGTTCAAATCCCCGTAAACCGATTTGAGAATTTGAGTTCAGCTGAAAAATATTTTACAAATACAAAGCTGGTTATCAGGAAAAGGGACCACGAACCATGCAAGAAAAAACACTGCTTCACTAATGCTCTTCATGGAAGGACACCTGCTGCCCTTAAGTTTGGCTCAGATGTGACTCCAGTTTCAAACCAAATATTTAATTGCTTAAAGGCCAGGTAACGTTAGCCAGAAATGCCCACATCTGAGAATAAAGATAAAAAGTGAGGCTTTTGGTAGTGCGTGAAAGTAATGGGGTGGTGTTGCTGATTTTCAGCTGGTTGATACTCTTAAGTATCCATTAATCACCAGTATGATGCTCAAATTGGACTAAAAACCTTCAGAATGGACGCACGCACATCTGAAAATTTCAGGAGGCGAATTTGTCTGTTACATTACTGCCTGGACCAGAAAACACCTGTTCCTAAATTATTTAATTTACATTATATTTATTTATAAAAGCTAAGAGAAAACACAAGATCAACTCTACTTGCCCTTGTGGTTCTGACCATGATTCCTCAAGCTGTTGGGAGGGCCCACACAGGCAATTAGCAATTGAGTACATCCCTGTCTGGCGCCAGGTGGTCGATGGCTCAGATCTCAGGCGCAGGCACAAACAAATGTCAGTGGGACCTGCTTAACTTTGTACCAGCTATCAGCTTGGGTTGGAAGCAGGATGTGAAGAATCACTGATGCTTCCCATGGTATGAGAAGTGAGAAACTAAATCAAGTGCTGCCATTCAATGCTATCATCATCAGGAGCACAGGATATTTAAAGCAATGTGAAGACGATTTTAACTTATAAATGGTGGGGGGTCTCCAAGTTATATCCTGAATCTGGTCTGTGCACTTGTAAGATCAAGGCATAGAAATTTAGGAAATGTTACCTCATTAATATTGCCCTGACAGCGTCATTGAAGTTTTAGGATCAGGGATTCGCAAGAGCATTGGGGCACCCATTAAAAAAATGAATCCCTCATGGGTGGCATGGTGACAGTGGTTAGCACTGCTGCCTCACAGCACCAAGGACCTGGGCTCAATTCCAGTCTTGGGTGACCGTCTACATTGAATTTGCACATTCTCCCAGTGTCTGCGTGGGTTTCCTCCAGGTGCTCCAGTTTCCTCCCACCGTCCAAAGATGTGGATTGGCATGTTAATTTGCCCTTTTGGGTCGATGGATGTGCGGGTTAAGTGGAATTAAAGGTTTGCAGGGATAGGGTAGGAAACTTGTTAGGGTGCTCTTTCAGAGGGTCAGTGCAGGCCGAAAGGCCTCCCTCTGGACAGTAGATTTCTATCAAATCTTCCACTGTAACCGGATATAAATAGCACCCTGCTATATGCCGATGCCAACTTTTGACCCCCCCCCACCCCACCGTCCACCACCACCCACAACACAGTCTGCTGCCATCAAGGAACTGTCCATTCCACCCAACCCAGCACACTGACATTCCCTCCCAACACATCCACCCACTAGACACCTGATTTCTCCCTTCACTCCACCCAACCAGCGTCTCCACATCCCAAATATACCTGCATTATCCTCCATACTTCTATTTTTTCATTAAATCATAATGATCTGTGAACTAGCAGATATTCAAAGCACTTTAGAGATCAATTACCTGAACGTTACTCTTGTCCAATCAGACCCACACTTGAATCCTTGTGCGCTGTTCAGTAAAGAGATTGCACACGATCAAAGTCAGCAGTGGGAAAGGCACCAATCACCCACATGGGTTGACGAAGAAGCACAGTAACAATATTTGAGTTACTGGACTATTAATCCAGTGGCTGAGACAAAATTATTCACAATCACATTCTACCTCAGCAGCTGCAGCATTCAAATTCAGTTAACTAAATACAAATCACTGGTGACCTTCAGGAAGGAAATCTGGTATTCTTACCGGCCAGTCATGTACGTGTCTGCAGACTCCCTGTAATGTGGTTGACTGCTCACTGAAATGACCCAGTAAGCCACTCAGCTGTACCAAACTGCTACAAAGGTCACTGAAGGAGTACCTTCACCAATCAGACTGCAGTGATTCATGAAAGCAAGTCACCAGAATCTTCTCAAAGGCAATTAGAGATGAGCAATAAATGCCGGGGTGAGTGCAGCTCCAGTAACACTCAAGAAGCTCAACACCATCCAGGACAAAGCAGACTTGATCAGCGCTCCATTTTCACATACCTTAAGCATTCACTCCCTCCACACTGGCAGAAAGTGGCAGCAGTGTGTATTTAGAAGCTACGCTGCAACAACTTGCCAAAATACCTTTGACAATACATACCAAAACCGTGACCTCTACCACCTAGAACAAGGGCAGCAAATTGATGGGAACACCGCCACCTTCAAATTCCCCTCCAAACCAAAATGCAGACTTGGAATTATGTTACCATTCCTTCACTTCCATTTGGTCAAATTCTGGAACTCCCTCCCTAAAAACACTGTGGGTGTGCCTGCACCGCATGGTCTGCAAAGGTTCAAGGCGGCAGCTAACTATCATCTTTCCCAAGGACTACGAATGGGTAATAAATGCTGGCCTTACCAGCAACACTCGTATTGCATAAGCAAATGGGAAAAGATAAACGGAACGATCCTTAGACATAAACAGATGGAAACCTAACAGTGCTTCCTAAACGTAAACAGCCTTACATTGCAATTCTTTGGCATAAAGAGAAAGACAGATTCTGATTGGCAGTTATAGAGTTAAAGCAGTCTGGGCCACCCCTTACAATTACCTGAAGGACTGTCTGGTGACATTTGTGCGTAGGTCAATAATCTTTAACAAGTCATCTCTGGAGCAGGTGAGTAGTTCTGTGCGCTCTGGGTTGAGATCGAGTGCTGTGATACGACCCTGCAGTTCCACCTCACGCACAATACTCTCCGTCCTGGAGAAGGGTAGGCACAAAAAATGTAATGCACATGATTTAATACTATTGTGGAGGTGTGGCATTAGATTACTCATGGAACTCTTAGTCTCACACCCTAGTCATTCAAAACTGGTATTGCTTCTATCTCCATAGAGACGATGAACCTAGAAAAAAGATCTGGGGCACGATCTACCAGCCATGTTACGCCCGAAAGGCAGCGCGGCACGGTGCAACGCAGCCAGGAGATCCCTCTTCCGGGATATACCTGGCTCACCACGCCTCGTGAGATCTAACGCGATGTGAATCTCAGCCCTTGTGGGTAGATCACTTTTTGGAAAATCTTCATATTAGAGTGAGACAACTAGTCTCACTCTAACATGCATTCCCACAACCTACCCAAGTGGTAGGATTGCATCCCTTTGCCTTGGAGATCTCGGGCGAGCGCCATTCAGTGCTGGTCTCCACAAACGGGGACCAGATGAAACGTTACTCGTGGGGGTCTCCCAGGGGATCGGAGGCTTGCCACCTATGTGCCAGTCTGGCACTGCCAAGGTGGCACTAGCAGGGGCACTGCCAGGCTGGCACTGCCAAGGATCCAAGCCGGCATTTTTCCCACACTGTGGATTGGGCCTGGGGTACCCTGCATGGGTGGGCCTGGGGACTCACTTATAGGTGAGTTGGAGCGTTCTGAACTCCTGCACTGAGGAATTCCGATGAGCGGAGCTCCTCAGTGTAGGAAACGGGACTAAGTGTGGGCTCGCCAGGAAGTTCCCCGCTGAGGTGGTATCTACCCGACTACGAGTTCCATCACAAGGTGTTTCTCGTCACTCTGAGCGCCAGGAAACACACGGTTAAAGCGCTCGCTATGGGACTCTGTTCCCAGTTGGGTAGATTGCACCCCTGAACTTCCAGTTAGTAGCTGAAAGAATGGCACCTGGGTTGGCCACTTCCCGACTTAAAATGGAGAACCGCAAAGACTAAAGGGAAATTCAGCCAACACAGGCAAAAACGAGCAAGTGCAGAAATCCTGTGTATTGGAACTTGCAAAAACCAGACAGCACTGAAACCAGCAGCCATCTGCATAGTAATGAGCGATTCCAATACACAATTGCAACAGTTAAGGTGAATAAAGCCAAGCCAGACTCCTCGGCGCCAGCAGGAGCCAAGACAAAGGAAGACCAACGGACATTTAGGGACCGCCCAGCGATCAGGGAACAACTCCAGTATTGGAGAAATCGATCCAAGTGATTGGGACGCAGTCCAATCATTTGGAACCAGGTACGGGGTCCGCCCCGAAGGGCGGGAAGCCCCTGGGGACTGTAGAGTAGAGCCCCAAGTTCAAATCGGTCTTCTTGGCAGGGTCACTCAGCAACTCGAATCAACCCCTGAGAGTGAACTGCCCAGCTGCCGCACCAACCAAGTAAGTCTCCAGTCAACGCTCGCTACGAGATAGGCACTCCTAGCTACAAGTCCATACCAGCTTTTGAATCCTGCAGACTCAGGACCTGAACGAAAGGCCATTTGTTCCCCTGACCTGGTGGGCCAATTCCGAAGCTAAGTATAGGCCTTTTAGTGATAGAAATAGTCTAGAAAGTAGAGTTATATGCATAAGTAGTGACTTACTGTACATAATAAATGTGTTTTGATTTGAATCTTACTAATTGGTGTGATCAGTACTTGAACTTGAACCTCGTGGCAGTATCATAGAGATACCTGGCGACTCTAGAGCCAAGGTTAAACAAACAGAGCAAATTGCGAATGAAGAGCCAACCAAAAGTTAGCAACAGATCTTTAAAAAATGGCTTCTTATGGCATTCCCTATGGCAATGTGATACACACTATGTTTGCATTTAGGTAGAAATATTAATTAGCTATCTTTGATCCCAACTGCCTTCCATCTTAGAATTAATGGACAATCTAGGCGCAACTGTTCACAACCTGGTACCTTCAATGCCTCCCGAGGACTTTAGGAGATTCTATCTACTCATTGCAAACTCAAGAGACTGCTGCCATTGTCTCCAAGAGTAAATACCTTGTATGTTCTTCCAAGCGAAAGAATCTAAGACTTCCCTCCATGTCTCGCAATCAAACCACTCAGGCTTGTCAGGCAGACTGCATAACAGGTCACATTGCGACCTTCATTCATCCCAAATTTAAATCTAGAGAGCCAAAATATACTCCTACAAACCTCATAATTGTAACAATATCCAAACTGTTGTGTGTTGTTATATATGTTATATATAGGGGCGGCACCATGGCACAGTGGTTAGCGCTTCTGCCTCAGCGCCAAGGATCCGGATTCAATTCCGGCCTTGGGTGATTGGCTGTGTCTAGTTTGCACTTTATCCCCGTGTCTGTTTTGGTTTCCTCCGGGTGCTTCGGTTTCCTCTCCCAGTCCAAACATGTGCAGATTAGGTAGTTTGGCCATGCTAAATTGCTCCGTAGTGTCCAGGGTTTGGGAGATAGAGCAGGTAAGTGGGCCTAAGTAGAGTGCTCTTTCAGAGGGTCAGTGCAGACTCAATGGGCCGAATGGCTGGTCTCATTCTACACTGTAGGGATTCTATGATATGGCAAGTACAGAACTGAAAGAGATCTTGCAGTCTGCCAATACCAAAACTAAGACTTCTCAGTTGGCCATTCCGTTAAATAGTTATATAAATGGGCATCTCACAGGCAGTGAGAAGAATGAGGGATGAACTTTAGTGGAATGTGTAAAATCCGAAGAGGGCTTGACAGAGCAGATACTCAGATGCTGTTTTCCTGACTGGAGTGTCTAGCATCTCAGGCTAAAGGACCAGCCAGTTAGAACTGAGACATGGGGAAATTGTTTCACTCAGAATTCTCTCCCAAGAATACCATGGATGCTTGGTCATTTAGTATGTTCAACCCTGCGATTGATCTGTTTTTTAGTCACTCAGACAATCATAGAAATAGATGGCAAAGTGAAATGAATGCTAACGTTTAGCCTGATAATGGCAGAATTGGTTCAATGGACCATACTGCCAACTCCTGCAATTTATTTCTTCGATAAACCTGCATAGAATTCTCCAGACTATCTGCGCAGACTATCTCACTCCATGGGCAGCTTCCTCCACATGTTCACTAAGCTCTGCACAACTTTCTGTGCAGCCTCTGAACAATGTTCAAAGTTTGAACCTTTGGCCCCACTTCTGCAGTTTGTGGGAAACACAAATGCATACTCAATCTACTCCTTGAAGGGCTTGATAAAAATCTCAGTGAGTCAACAGTTGCATAAACTGTCCAGTCTACAATACTTTGCCTTTTGGCATTTGCGGCGATAACATGATAAATTTTCAGAAAGATATAAATGATTCAAGGTCGAAAAACCCATCATAAACATCTCACCTGATGTCCCAGAAGCGAATCTTCTTGTCAAAGTGTCCACTCATAACACATTGCTCAGTGCAAACAATGTCATTGCAGCTCGAGCCAGCAAATACAGTCTTGATACCTGGAATAGAAGAGGTGAACACTGAATAAGGAGATGGAAATAAGACGAAACAATATTCTGTAACAGCTTGATTTTGTTGTTTCCAAATGACGTGTGCGCTAATACATGCACATGTCAACGTGTCAGGGAACAATACACTTCCACACTGTTTTCTATAAATCATTGCGCTACACTCTGTTATTTTGATATGGCTCCCCATCTGCTGTTCACATTGATAAGCTGTGTACTTAATATGCGAGTGAATCTCATTCTGTTGGGTTGTGGATGGCGGGTAGAAGCAGATGTGGGAAGGGGCAATGAGCTGGTAAAGGAGAGGAAGGCACATTGTGTCCAATTTTTCTGAAAAGGAGGCAAAAATACCAGATATTTGAACAGAAATTGCTGGAAATGCACGAAAGTCAAAAGAGGTTAACAATTCGCCTTTGAGTTGTGTTAAAGTTTTTCCTCTTGGAATGTCTTCTCTCTTTGGGCAATGGTCGGCTGCTAGAAATTTCATTTCTCCCCCTTTATCCTCCAGTGAAATCGGTACACCTTCTTGAGGTAACATTCTACCTGGTCCAGTGGTTTCCGAATTCCTTACATGCCACAAAGCCGGAAGGAAGGGGCGACTGAATCACGGATAACACATGCCCAATTGCGCTCTTCAGCCCATTTTTACGCAAGGGTTTACTGAGAAAATAATCAGGAATAGAGATCCTTGGTTAGTTTTCTCGATCCACAGCTGAGGTATGTCTCCGATTGCTGAAATGAGCTACTTTGACAATGGATGTGAAGGAAATTAGTGACTTTCTGTAGGTTATGGCTCACTGATACAGTGGTCAGTAGGTCACTCAACTTCTGACTGAGCCATCTTAAGCTATTTCCAAACAAAACACAACTTGGTCTGTGGCTGCAATGGATTGGAAGGAGAAGCTTTGCACTGCACTCTGTTTCTTGCCACTTCCTCTTCACATTGCCCTGACAGTACTTACAGATCTTACGGCTCAAGTCCCACAGCTTGAGCGTCCGGTCATGGCTACCCGACACTACCCGAGCATTGTCCAAAAGGAATTTTGCAGATAGCACCTTCCCACTGTGTCCTGTCAATGTGTGCTGTTCCAGAAAGAGAAGGCACAAGGAGCAAGAAGTCAATGTTACAACTATTACGCATAGAAAGTGCGATCAGCTTTCTGCATTGATTCAGAACCTTCTATGACTACCAGACATAAAACTGTTTCACATCCAAATACTTTAAGTGCAGTCACTGTTGTGACTTTAGGAAAGTCTGTCGCTAACTTGTGGACAGTAAATTCCCCCAAACAGCAATAATGACCAGATAAGTTGTTTTTGTGATGTTGATTGAGAGATAAATAGTGGCCAAGGCACCAAGGAGAATTCCCCTACTCTTCTTCAAAATAGTGCCATGGATTCTTTGCAGGAGAGACCTTGGTTGAATACCTCACCTGAAAGAATGCACCTCTCTCAGTACTGCACCACAGTGTTAGCCTTGATTTTTGTGCTCAAGGCCTGGAGTGGGGCTTGAACTCCAAACCTCGTCTCTCACAGGAGAAAGTGGCATCCTGAACACAGCTTTGATTCCGAAGAAATTTAAGATTTGCTTGAAAACCAAAACTTAGAACCATAGACCCACATCTTGCTCAAAGCCACTTGCAAAAGTGATGGGACAATGGGCCGATTCCAGCCCGTGTAATTCCAGCACTGAGCCCTATTTTAGTCATACCACCAAGAGGGCTCATTGTGTGGGAGTCAGGTACTTCTCCACGGGTTAAAACAAAAATGAAAGCTCTCATGCTATTTTAATGGGGTTCTTTTACTTGGAAGCTGGAGTGGCCCAGGCACCAAAAGCACTCCTGTCCCGGGCAAGAAGAAAACAAAAGAGAATAACAATGATTCTTAATTTACTCTGGCTGCGAGTGGGAGTTAGGAGACACATGAAGCAGTAATTCAGCTGGAGATCACTGGTAAAAGACAGGTGTGCTGCAAATGGTTCTCAGGTCAATTCAAGAACAAGACTGCTTTAAATAAACCCATACTGCCCTCAGCTACAAACATGGAAGACACATAATTACACTTCAGTGGAAGTGTTTTCAACGTTATAATGGATGCTCTTATAAAACAGGATATCCTCCAACTTAGCACAAAGTGTTGTGCAGGCCAACCACTTCCTGTAGCACTTTCCCATCAAATCATGTGCCATAATCGAAGCTACCTATTTTCTAAGCGGTTTACATTTTCCAGTTCTGACGAAGGATCACAGTTCCGATATGTCATCTGTTTTTCTCTCCATAGGGGGTAGGCCAGGACTCCACCCACTGCTCTCCATGAGCCACCTCTTTTTCTTTCAAATCCATAAACACTTGTTGCACCTAGTTAATAAAAGCACAATACTTCGGATGCAGGAAATCTGAAATGAAAACAAGAAAAGTGCTGGGGAAAAAACTCAGCAGGTCTGGCAGCATCTGCACAGAGAGAATCATTTTGAGTCCGTGTGACTCTTCTTCGAAACTAGACTGCACTGAACAGAACACTTCACATGCAGGCACTGCATCCCCTGCAGTTTATCCATTCCTGTGGAGTCCAGCAACCAGCATACCCCGCTCCCAACGCACCCATGTCTACCATCATCATTCCATGGCCTCTCCCCAACGAGGAGTCAAATATTGCTCAGTAAAATCAGCACAGTGAGGCAGGGCAGTGTTACCGGAAGTGTATGCTGCCCACAAAGCTTAAAGCACATACAAAAGAAATTTTGAGGTCACACTACAGACATCATGCTTGGTTAGATGCAAAATTTCTTCTAATACAAAGTTTAGTACGCGAGGTCTCAGTTTTCAATTTGCAGTCAGGCAATAGAAACAAACCTCACAGCCCTAAACACTCCTGAGGTGAGTAATTATGTCAGATGCACATTGCAGACACGCTCCAAATCTCTCAAACGGACTAAAGCAACAGCATCAATTACTGTCAGGAACCCCTGTGCCATCGCAGCACATCTACAGCAAGAATGGAAATGTCAGGGTTTCCTGGGAGCGAGGATGTGGGGTAATGCCTCATGCAGTCAGACCTTTTACCTATCATCATTGACCTCCGGCTGGCAGCTTTACCTGGCCTTGAAATTAAGCATGATGGCCAGATAAACACAAATCATTGGCCAAAGCATGGTTAGAATAATTGCTGCTTTAGGCCACTGAAGGGTGCATAAATAAGGGAGGCTTCAGCTTTAGGAGATTAAAGGGTCTTTTCATTAGAATAAGAGAGGTAAAGAGGTGTTAAAAATTCCAAATTTATGATCGCCTGCTGTGGAACCATCTACAGACACTGTTCATTAAGCATTACTCTCCTTTAGAAACCAAGTAAATGTTTATCACATGAACATGAATCTCACTTCAAATTTATTTCCATTCCCAACAAAAATAAAACATCACAAGACACTATACACAGGGAGGATATGAAGGAACTTAGTCAGCAGATTGAGAGAGCAGGCTCAAGCAACTTTAACTTACCCGCAGCCGGGAATCATCCACAGTCCAGATTCTACTAGCAAAGTCGTTGGAGGCGGCGAGGAGGTACGCACCCTGGCAAAAAAAACATCATCTTAAAACTGTACGAAGAAACTGAGCTAAGTCATCATAACAGAACATGCCACGGCTAATACGGAGTGTTGTTAACCACAACTATCACCTACAGTCTGTATTGTTAATTCAACCAGGTTAGTAGGCGGAACTAAAATTATCCTCAATGCACAGGCATTGAGCTTGCATGTGCCTATATGACAAAGAGGGGGCGACACACTTAATTTTGAATAATCCTTGGTCAATTATAACACTGGCCTGCTGCGTAAGATCTCTCCACAAAGTCCCATCAACCATTGGCTAGATGCACACCAGATCTCCCTTGACATTGCCCCATTAAGTACTCCCAGACCCTTGCCATGATCTTAGTGAAAGCTAATAACAGCCAATTATTTGAGGTACTGAAAGGTTGGCAACACTTACAAAATCTATTTCAAAATAAGATGGACATTTTTGTACAAGTAAATGAACCTGTAGCTTTGGCAAGGACTGAGGAAAAGTCATTGAAATAGATTAACTCTGACTTACCATGCTGTCAAATTCAAGGCTGGTAATTCCAGCATTACTGCCAGTTAGTGAGCCCTTCAGTTCACACCTTCCTGTACAAAGCAAACAGTATCAGTCAGTATGCAGTGTTACAACCGCAGTCTTGGCAAGACACTTCTCTCTCTTTAATTTCATATTTCTGGATGAATTGTATTCATGATGTAGGATCTCAATGCTGGAAATGCAATCTTTCCATTGAAGACATCTAGTTTCAGAAACAAAGTCACAGGCCAGGCGGAGGATGTGCTCAATAGAGGTATACTCTGTACAATCCCTTGGGCAGCAGGGGTGTTGCAATTGTACTCAGTTCCCTAAGTTAGGGTGCTAAAAACTTTCCACTCTGCTGTTTGTGATCATTGCGTACGGGCAGGACTGGGCAAAGATGTACTCCACTCACTCACTGGCCTAACCTGTGAAGAATGATCATGTGAGCAAGAAAAACTGAGAATGGAGGACTCTGCACCTCAGTGAAAGCCAATACTTTTAAGGGAAGAAAGAGAAAGCAACTTTAAAAAAATTAAACCTCATCTCCCAAAGTTGGCCATATATGTAATACCTGCAGCTCCAAAGCACTATGACGATGTGAGATTCCCAAGTGCAATCTTCCAAACCATTGACATTGGCTGCCAGCTTCAGACACTTCTTCATTGGAATGGAGAGCAAAACTATTAAAAATTAATTGGAGTGAAGCATCCCTGAATGGCTGATCAAGAGTGTTCAATTGCAAGTCTTGAGTAGCACAATATTGGTATGCAAATAGCAATCAGTCAGGTTAATTATCACTAGGAATTCATATTAGCATCTAGACCAATGCATCACACATCTAATTTTCTGAATGGAGGTCTCAGCTTGAAAACTTGCAGTCACGCACCAGAGATAAATCCCACAACACTCAAAAAGCTCCTGCGTGTCTAATTTTGTGAGATGCCCACTGTAAAGACATTCCAAATCTCTGCAAGAACATCGATTGAAACAGCAGCATCAGTTATTGTCAGGAACTCCGCTACCATCACAGCGCACTAGTGCAGGATGGTCTGGGAGGGTGTATGTGGGCATTTAATAAAGTGCCATCAGACCGTTTACTTATCATCACTGACCTCTGTACTTTAGACAATTACAAAGACACCATTAGCCTATGGAAAAACGGAAGTATTATAGTCCCCATCGCATACTGAGGCAATGAACAATACATCGAGCAGGACCCAGGTTTTACCCTCAGTTAGTGCTGTGAAGTCAGCATCTTAGTCTCCCTGGAATGATGGAATGGTGTAATGCAAAAATTAGCTAAGGTTCCTGATCACTACCTGGAGAGCGTTCTTGTCTGAAGGTTTAATGAGGACAGTATCAGGCTCAGCTATGATATGTCCCAAAGTGAAATAGTCCACCGATACTCGCTGTCTAGATTGGCTATTGGCAAAGCTCTGGAAGAATGTTTGGCATCTGTGAAAAGGTGGAAGTTAACACCCATAGGCAGAGAGAGCAGGGAATAGGAAACAAGGGCAGCTAGGGTCTCAAGGCTTGTGACATGAGCGCTGATGGTATAAGGATAAAATCCCCAAAATGATACTGTGATTGACCATAGTGTTGATAATCAAATGGCCACAGGCACAAGAGCCAGGTTCAGCTCTAGACCAATTACCTGGCTGCAGAGTAGATTTTTCTCACATACCTGATGAGACATCCCAGAGTTTAACTTTCCTGTCTGTCCCACCTGTCACCACCACTCGGGATCCAGGACTGAACTGGACTGCGTTCACCTCTCCGTCATGAGCATCCTAAAAAAAAGAAAATCCAGGGTGAAAGTTGAAGAAAGCAATGGATTATTCTGGGATCAACTTATTGATATGACACTCTTACCAGGCAGTTTTAGGCATTAGAACCCCACCATTGTCACCTGCTTCAGTTGGCCAAGTGATGATCTTCCCAAGGTCAGGCTTTCTACTCATTTCTCCACACTCGCAGTCCTGTGCTTTCCCTTTTAATTGCTCATAAGAGACTCCCATTTTCAGCTTCAATGACTACTGAGCAACATGACTAGGGAAAACAATACATGGTCATTTTCATGTTGCTTTCCTCATGTGTCCATAAAGGAAGCACAAGTCATCTTTGTGAATGACCCTCCACCTGTAAGCAGCTGTCACCTCGAGGTTCTAATTCATCCACTTTCACCACCAAAAATTCACTGGTTCCACCTTTGGCCATGGCTCGTAACTGAGCATGGGGCCCTTACCTGGGCCAACTCGCAGAAGGGCAGGGATGACCACCCCTTGATGTATGAAAATACCCTGCTACCCTAAAATTGACATAGATTATAAACAGCGGAGGTCCTAGCACTGCTCTTTGTAGTAACCCCCCTCCCCTCCTCACTAGTTGCTTACTACCTGACAACCCAAAATTAAATCACTATTCCTCTTCTGTGCTTTCTGTCCATTAATAAATCATCAATCCAAAACAAAGTGCCATTTGATCTCTCAACTGATTGTAATAAAATCCCGCGACACGATTCGAAGAATAGATACGTTTCCTTGGTGATCTGTTCCATATTTATCCTTCAATCAACACCACTCAAACAGATTATCTGGTCATCTATCTCATTGCTGTTACATGGCCATTGTTACATGCAGGTTAACTGCTTTGTTTGTCAGATCAAAACAGTGACTATTACTAAGTATTTCACTGGCTGTAAAGCACTTTTGGATACCCCGGTGTGGTGAATGGCATAATACAATTGCAAGTTATTTTCATTCTTTCAAACAAGTACTGCCGCAGAACCCTCCCAGCACTGAACAGGGAGACATGGTGGGTCTCGGTCTGCCATCCGAGTCATGCAGCACAAACAGCCGCAGACCGCCCAACCTGGCCATGATTCGTTCAGTCAGACATCCTCCATGGACTCTCTCCGAAACATGGGACTGAAGTCCCATTAAATAATGTCAGGAACCCATCTACCATCACAGCCTACCTAGATTAGGATGGGAAATATGGGGGTTTCGGAGAATAAGATGGGTCAATTCATGCAAAGGACTCCTAGATGGAGCAAGGGTATCATTTAACAGCTGGATGCAATGACAGATTAAATTGTACGGTCTTCCTGGCAGTAGTCTAGTGGTATCGTCACGGGACGAGCAATCTAGAGACCCAGGTTCGAATCCCAACACGGCAGACGGTGGAATTTGAATTAAATAAAAATCTGGAATGAAGAGACTAATGATGACCAAGAAACCATTGTCGATTGTTGTAAAAGCCCATTTGGTTCATGAATATCCTTTAGGGAATGAAATCTGCCACCGTTACCCAGTCTGGCCTATATGTGACTCCAGACCCACAACAACGTGGCTTCTGAAATGGCCAACAAACCACTCAATTCACGGGCAATGAGGGAATGGGCACAAACTGCTGGCCCAGCCACATCCCGTGAATGAATTATATTTTTTTTTAAAAAGAGGCAAATGGAGCAATCGTCATCTGTTTCTTCTGAATTTCATTCACAATTTACACAATGCAAATCCACTCATTTACTCTTTAGACATGCCCAACTGTTAAAAAATCAGAACGAGGATTTTAAGAATTCAAGTGCTGAATGAGACATGGTCATTAAGTTTGAGATGCCTGGTCTTTCCAATATGTTGCGTGGGCCTGTAAAGACTCAAAAAGCACTCCACCTTCTTTTCGATGTGCTAAAAGCATGTAAAAATATTTTTAAAAGTAGCCAATAATGTACAGAATGCAATGATGTTCAAGTCTATAGATTTCATTGCACTTCAAAAGGTACTTAATGAGAAGCACTTTGTGATATTTCAGACAGATATGATAAAATACAGTTTAGACAAGTGATTCTTTAGTCACATTTCAATCAACTGCTGTCAAGTCAGGATTTTATCTTGGCTTTCCAACTTATATTTTGCTCAATTAAAGGAAATGGATACATCATTAGTTTGACCCACTTGAGTCAGTATTGTAGCCGGTAGTAAGCGTCAGTATTGTGCAGCATATTCCCTAGTCATTAAGACCAGTCAGGTGGATTGCAACGGTCTTTTTATTCTTGTGCACTCCCATACAAAACTCACAACTAGCCTAAATGGACACCATGGTGTTAATTCAATGGTCCTGCAGAGCCAGTACTGAACAGGGACTCAGTCCAGTCGGAAAATTATTAAAATTCTGAGACCCAGCAAGACTCCGAGGGAGGACTCACGAAAATTGGCCTTTGTTTTTATTGAAGAGCCAGAATGCATAGAATTAACAACACAGAAACAGAGCTTTTCGCCCAATGAGTGCTTATGTTTATGTTCCACATGAGCCTCCACCCATTCTACTTCATTTAACCTTAGTAGCACGTCCTTCTATTTCATTTCTCTCCATGTACTTATCCAGCCTTTTGTTTGAATACTCACAAATACGTGGCGTGCCGTGGTGGGAAGTCGCATCTCATTGCATGGTCCCGTACGGACATTGGGGACATCAGTCACAGTTCCGTGCAATGTTGGCGAACGTTTTCTAAAGGTAGCAAATACAGAATCTCTGATTTACTCAGCACTGGCAGAATCTGTAATCGGGTATCAACATACATTTGGAACAAAATGTGTAACTATACAGGGGTTCTAGGATGGAATAGTAAGGGGGTAGAGAAGCAAGATGCATTAACTGATCTTGAACACATTATAGACCATTGAAGAAATAATGATACATAAATATTGAGATACCAGTAGCTCTGATGGCTCAATGGACAAACAAAACTGAGCTACACAGACGAAAAGGTCCCATTCCATTGCTATGCAGGTTTAGTTGACATCATTGCAGGCAACAATTGATCTAAGGCTGGAGTGGTGAGGTGATGAAAATCGGCCAGACTTTCCTCTCCTGATCACTAGTCAATGACTCCTGCCGGAGACTGAGCATGTGTATTTGAGGACAAAGTCCCTGCCCTACATCAAAGTCATCTGTTGTCACTCATTGCCTAGGGTCACACATGAAGATTGGCCACGCGCGTTGAGGTAATGGAGAGCAAATGGTGCTTAAAGCACTGCACCCAAAGAGGGAGAGAGAGCAAAATGATTGAGACAGGTAAGGGTGCAAATAACCAGTTCTGCGGCAGGCTTAGTGCTCATGTTTGGGATGTGGCCAATGGCAGATTCACAAGATTGAAAATAAAACAGCTGGGGGTTTTTGAGGAAGAAGAGATTGTTTTAAATTTTTTTTAAAAGATAGAGTACCACTAAATATGTACTGGCTGCGGAACATGCTTTACTGTATATTCACAAACTTAATTTCTGAAAGTCCTCTCCAATTTTCACTGCTGCCGGACTTGTGGCTTAATCTTGGGTTCACTGCTGCAGACAGGTAAAAAGCAAGAACTTAGCCCCATGAGTAAAGTGCTCACCGGATTAGCATCATTAGTAGAAATAGTTGAATGGAATAGGAGAGTATGGCACAGAGTAGGATGGATAGAGATGCATAATTGTCAGTGAGAAAGAAAGAAAAATAACAGGTCTTAGGTCAAGTCACATTTTAAATACACAACGGTGAAAAATAAATGTGAGGTGATCCTAACCTACCCAAAGATACTACCGATAGAATCCAAGAGACCAGACGTCTGCGAAGTCCTTCTACACAGAACAGAGAAGAAATGACCGTTCAGTGTGAGACAGTGCAGTTCAATCAATGTCCACTCACCTTCAGAGCATTAACTGAAACTCAAAGTGATGCTCACAAATCTCTTTCAGCCCCGACACTGCACCCCAAACACAGAGGCACACAGCTAAGTACCCTGAACACACAGCAATGAAACCTCTTCCTATGTTCACGTAAAAATCCGCCATGCTATTCATCACTCCAATCCTCCTCAACCATTGTCACGCTGGCTGAAGCGCATCGTTCATACATCCCAGAAACTCAGCAAAGTGGCATTTATTTCATGTGCATGACCAATAAGGAGCTTCTGGAAACTATTTCCTAAACTGGGTGGGGGCTTCAGAGTCTAGCCTGATCCTATCCTCACTCATTAACCACACAGGGGCATCCACAGAGGTCATGTTCTGCCATGAACAGCAGAAATATTGCAGAATTTTTATCGTCTGATAGGACAGTGGGTCAGACACTGTCCTTTCACACTCTGGGACTGGGTGGAACAGTGGGTCAGACACTGTCCTTTCACACTCTGAGACTGGGTGGAACAGTGGGTCAGACACTGTCCTTTCACACTCTGGGACTGGGTGGGACACTGGGTCAGACACTGTCCTTTCACACTCTGGGACTGGGTGGGACACTGGGTCAGACACTGTCCTTTCACACTCTGGGACTGGGTGGAACAGTGGGTCAGACACTGTCCTTTCACACTCTGGGACTGGGTGGGACAGTGGGTCAGACACTGTCCTTTCACACTCTGGGACTGGGTGGGACAGTGGGTCAGAAACTGTCCTTTCACTCTCTGGAACTGGGTGGGACAGTGGGTCAGACACTGTCCTTTCACACTCTGGGACTGGGTGGGACAGTGGGTCAGAAACTGTCCTTTCACTCTCTGGAACTGGGTGGGACAGTGGGTCAGACACTGTCCTTTCACACTCTGGGAAAATCACATTTCCATTTGCCATGCCAATGTATGACCTCTTCAAATGCATTTGCTGGCTTAACGCCTCCCTGGACCTGCATCGAGACAGCTAAAATACATTTTGTGTCGGGCACATGCAGCCAAGAGTGTACTTAGTCTGGATCCTCTTCACAATTTACCGTACCAACTTGGCCAAGTTTTTTGTCCTCAGGAGAAACACTGATGGCGGCTGCTGAAGGAAGAGGAATATGAATGGTGCATTGTCGAGAAGGGAGGAATATGAACAGTACCCGGGCACCTTTTCACTGCAAGTGGAAATACCAATAGGCAAGTTCATCCACCTGTAGTTGAAAAAGTGGTGGTGGATCACTGTCAATAGGATATCCAACCAGTCTCCACTCAAGGTGGCTTTTGGTTTTGTGAATCAAGAAGTGGCAGTCAGTGAATTACAAAAAGATGCAAAGCGCAATTAAGTTTAGTTTGCTTTGGCTCCTCAGCATGCATTTACACTACTGCTGTACTCATTGCAAAACTACGAGAGATCTCCGCCAACATATACCTTCACCGTTTCCTCTACACACTCAAAATGTAAACAGAGCGACCCTACCCTGTCATTGCGTCTCGGTGCCCCTTGCATCCCACCATGAATGTGTGACTGGGTTACACTTGAAGCTGAACTTCAGCATGAACCACCCCCCATCATTTTATAAAAGCAAATTACTGTGGCTGCTGGAATTTGAAGCAAAACCAGAAAATGCTGGACAATCTCAGCAGGTCTGACAGTATTGATGGCGAGATACTCCACAGATGCTGTCAGACCTCCTGAGATTGTCCAGTATTTTCTGCTTTTGTCCCATCATTTTATATCTGTTGCGGTGATACGCATGCAAGGGGCCACTTTACCAAACCGCAATGATAGCAAGGGAGTCTTGCTTGCTTACAGTACTGTTGAAAATTCAGCCACATGCTGCCTACATTTTCTTTGTCTTTTGTATGTACAGCAGCAGTGATAATGATAAAAGATACTGGAGAGGCAAAGTAACATTGGACAGATCCCGGTGAGCGAGGACAATAGCAGCATCCCACTGCAGCTAAGAGTGGCTACCTCTGCACAGACCAAGACCTGAAGCAAATGCCTCTCTGATGTGAATACGTCAGTCCCTTTATCTACTAAAACTTGGCACAATTCATGAAACCCTCCAAATACTATCCCACTCTGCAGGGTGGACCCTTCAGGCTAATATGCTCCCCTCAGCAAACAAATTGTGCATTAAGTGGTGACTGCTGAACAATTTCCTTCTGAATTCCAAGCATCGGGAACTTCAGTTCGGAGAAAAGGTCAAAAGTCTGGCGAATTGCATGTTTTTTGTGGAGGGAATAAAGAGGAAACTGGGTTGCATTTTACAAGATCATGAAGAGAATTAACAAAATTGATTTGAAGCAAATTGTTCCCTCGGATAAAAGGCTTGAATTGCAGAGTCAATGTTGGCACAAGGGCCCCGAGTGACTTCCTTCTGTGCTGTAGCCATTCGAAATGGTTAAAACGGCAAAGAAAGGAGCAAGTTAGGAGGAGTTTCCTGCCCCCAAAGGGGAATTCAGCTGATGTAAGTTGCCAGAAGAGGCTGTTGAAATGGACACTGTTAAGTGGAATTATTCAATGCGTTTGAGGCATGAGAATGGATTGAAGATGTTGAGCAGGCAAGGCTGATCAATGGAAACAGATGAAGTTTGTTATGCTTTGTCCATTCCTAAAAAAATCTTGTTCACACATTCTTGCTGGGACAGAGTTTGGAAGTATTCTCCTATTATCAAAAAACATACATTTTTGAAGAACTGCACTGATCCTGAAGTGTATAGTTCAGGAAGAAAACATTTGCCCTCCATTTGCAGAAACCATCATAAACAACCAGCAGCATAGCTGCAGATTTTGTCTTTCCAATTTTGTTTTGAAGACCTGCACAATAGTGTAATTCTGGCGGTACAGGTCTCTTACTCGTGGTACTGATGGGAAAATCTGATATGTAGTTACATCAATAAAATAAAATATATAAACAAAATAATTGAAGAGTGTGGTGTTTTGGTCAATTTTCTCTCTTAAAGACTCCAGTGGCCAATCCACATGCACGAATCTTGACAACAGAGTGGATTATTGCCACCAACACAATTGCACCTTCATCTATGTCCTCGCACAAATACATTTTCCAGCAGGGGTCACCAGATAGTCATCAGGAGAAGGATCCCCAACTATTACTTGCCGTCCAGACCTCTGAATGTGTACACCAACCACCACCTGGTCTGAAATTAGCTGCCTAATCAAAATTAAGAGTTTGAACCTTCCTACGTCTTCCTGGGTCAGTGCTACACTGGTGAGCACATTCAATCCCAGAGTAATCAATGGAGCTAAAGAAATAACCATAAACAATCACAAAACACACTGAACTCAATTATCTGTTACCAAGCTGTAACCCAGTCTGTCAAATATCCTCATTTTCTTTATAAGTCCCTGCACCGTGTTCCCTACAACCCTCCGAGACTAATGCTCTCACCTGGGGGTCCTGTGTGTTGCTCGCACCGGTGACGTTTCTCCAGATGCGTCGGGTCCTTCCTCACCTAGCACCTCTATATCATCATCACTTGAGAGTCAGAGAGCAGAAGGAAAGCAAATGTCAGTCATTAACTCCACTAAGGACAAGTACAACTGTTCTTGACAGAGCAGCAGAAACTCACTCTGCACCAAGATTGACACACAGCCATGCACAAGTACATCTCAAAGGGACTGTTTGTTGCACTGCGCATTGTGTTTCCGATCGCTGTACAATGCGTGGTTTAGAGGGAACATTGCAGGAGATCAAGTTCATGCACTAAAAAAAGATACTACAAGAGAAGCAACTCACGGGTCAATATTCAACGGCTCTTTGGCAGCCTCAGCAAGATCCTTTTTCAGCTTTGCCTGCCGTCTCCTGAGAGGTGGAAAAGGCCCAGGTTATAAAGGTGAAGAAAACAGGTGACAAACGCCGTGCATACAGTAGCGAACTTCAAAGTAAAAGTCAGATCCGACAGAACTACGAGGGAGAAGGGCAATAGCTTGGTGTAGTGGAACAAATTCAACATCAAGCTTCAGTTTGAAGCAATTAAATGGAAAAAGACATCGCTCAAATTGACTTGTTTCCTCTTTTATTTTTAAGTTCACAGGATGTGAACTGGCTAAGCCAGCATTTATTGCCCATCCTTAATTATCCTCAAGGTGTTGGCGGTGAGCAGATACCTTGAACTGCTGTAATGTGGAGTATGTACACCCACATTGTATGTTAGGAAAGGAGTACCAGGATTTTGACCCAGAGACTGCAGGAACTGAGATTTATTTCCAAGTCAGAATGTCATCAGACTGGAAGGGGAACCTGCAGGTGTTGGTGTTCCCATGCATCTGCTGCTCGTCCTTCTAGGTGGTAGAGGACGTAGGTTTGGAAGATGCTATCAAAGGCGAGTGGTTGCAGTGCAAATTGTAGATGATATACACTGCTGCCTCTGGAGATGGATGGACTGCTAATCAAGTGAGCAGCTCTGTCCTGGAGGGGGTTGAGTTTCCTGAGTGTTGTTGGGAGCTGCACTCATCCAGGCACATGGAGAATATTCCAACTTAATCCTGACTCATGGCTAGTGGACAGGTGATTCACACGAGTACAATTACCTAGCCTCTGACCTGCTCTTGTAGCCACAGTATTTATATGGCTAGTCCAGTTCAATCTCTAATGATAACCCCCAGGATGTAGATAGTGGGGGATTCAGTAATGATAATGCAATTGAATGCCAAGGGAAAATGGTTTGATTCTCTCTTGTTGGTGATGGCCTTTGCCTGGCATTTATGCAGTCCAAATGTTACTTGCCACTGATCAGCCCAAGCCAGGATATTGTCACGGTCTTGCTGTATTTGTATATGGGCTGCTTCAATATAGGAATGGTGAATGCTGCTGAACATTGTGCCTTCATCAGTGAATATTCCTGCATCGGACCTTATGTTGGAGGGAAGATCAATGTTTAAGCAGCTGAAGATGGTTTGCCCTAGGACATTACCTTAAGGAACTCTTGCAGTGGTGTACCAGGTTTGAGATGATTGACCTCCAACAATCACAACTATTTTCCATTATGCTAGTTCTAAATCCATTCAGTGGAGAGTTTGCCCCCTGATTCCCATCAACTTCAGTTTTGCTAGGGCTCCTTGATGTCACACTTAGTCGAATGTTGCCTTGATGGCAAGGCAGTTGCTCTCGCCTCAACTCCGGAGCTCAGCTTTTTTGTCCATGTTTGGATCAAGACTGTAATGAGGTCAAGAGGCAGAACCCAAACTGAGCGTCAGTGAGCAGGATATTGCTCAGTGTCACTTGACTACACTTTCGACAACCCCTTCCATCAATTTACTGATGATCAAGGGTCGACAGTTGGGGCTGTAATTGGTCAGACTGGATATGTCCTGCTTTATATGAACTGGGCGTACCTGTATAATTTTTCACCTTGCCATTGTTGTAGCTGTACTGGAAAAGATTGGTTGGAGGTGCGACTAGTTCTGGATTACAAGTCTTCTGCACTATTGCTGGAATATCGTCAGGACCCATTGCCTTTGCAGTAATCAGTGCCTTCAGCTATTTCTTGATCTCACATGGAGTGAATTGAATTGGCTGAAGACTGGCATCTGTGATGCTTGGGACCCAAGGTGGATCATCCATTTGGCACTTCTGGCTGAAGGCAGAACAAATGCTTCAGCTTTGCTCAATAGAGAGGTCAAACCAAGTCCTTATTTGGCACTAAAGCAAACCCAGGCTTGACCTCAACTGGTAATCCTTATATTAGAGTCCCATGCCACACCAGCTGTCCCTTTGGTTACCAAGGATTAAAAAAATGAATGAATCAAGAATGTAGGACACAGGTTGAATAAATCATACAACAAGGTTGAGGCACATGGAGCACAGTACACGAACAGTTAACTGATTTCCCCTTCCAGAGTCTAAATACAGCACAGAACCAGTTCAAGTAATTGCCCAGAGGCCAGCATGGAACCAGTTCTCAGTAACAGCAAAGATGCCAACCTTCCCCGTGCCAATGCAGGTTGGTCCCTTCAGAAGTTATTACTTCACCTGAATCTCACCATTCAAACTCCTGAAACCCAGAATGTGGCTTTGATTCTCGTATGCACTTAACATTTAGAAGCAGTTTTTATTCCTAACACACACCGTCCTACTTATGTTGAAAATATGTCCTATGTGAGAATCCATTAATGTGGTACTCACATGTGCAGTAAAGCACCAATCTACAAAGTCAACCGGTTTAATACGAAGAGTATCTACAGTTTGTACTTGGGAGACTCAATGACATGGAGTTGAGTCAGTAGACAATGGCCAGATACCTAGTGTTTCCATGTATGGTGCTCAATCCCAAACAGCATGTGGTCCAGATTCAGACCAATGCCAGCAAAAGCTCCAGTTAGCTTTATATCAGTGGGAAAATCTAACAACATTACAAACTTCTTGCAATCAAAAAATACGAACAGGTCATGGCGCTAACAGGCACATCCATTCAACCATGAAAGATTTTGGAGCAGGTCCCAGATTTCACCCTCAGCAACACTGGTAAAGGACTCGACACAGAGCACAGTAGTTCATCATATTGAAGCAGGTCATGAGATGTGAAAGTCAATTCAATAAATCTGGTCAGTTCTGCATTGGTTAAGAATAAAAAACACTAAAGCTCCAGAGGTGATTCACTGACACCCTGGAACTTCTCAGTTGACCTCATCTGGCTGACAGATGACTCGAGATTACACAGTTAACTCTTGTATAGGCCAATTCAGAGCACATTAAGTATTTGTTCAAGACCGGTAGCCCGTCAGTGAATTAGGGATAACCAATATCTGCATTGTTGCCATAATCAGAGAACAATTGATTAAAAAGGCTAGCCTGTGTCACACACACCCTACCCTAACCCCCCCCCCCCCCACCCCACCCCGCCCCCCCCACCCCGCCCCCCCTCGGTGCTGGCTACTACCAGTGGAATGACATTGACACTGTGCAGAAAGCTATAAGCTTTAACAGACTAAAACGTACCAGGTATCCTTCTCATTTTCTGCGTTTAACCGATTAGCCTCCTGTGCTTTCTCGGCCATCCACCGCGAGATTAGCTCTCGGTTTTCATCAGAGGTTTTCCGCAGCTTCTCCTCAAGAGCAGTGAAAGTGATCTGAAGGGCATCGTATTCATCCTTCAGCGTCTGATTGGCTTGCTCCAGCTCCTGGAGCTTGTTCCGTAGCTCCTGGCACTCACTACTCAGCTGCTTTATTTGCTTCTCATATTCCATCATCCTGAAAATTAAAAAACATAAAGGCTAGGCAGATTAAAGCTCACAGCATGACGATACAAAAGCTTTAAGGCAGGAAAGCACAGTTTCAGTTCAAGGTACCATCCCATCTTCTTAACATTATTCCAAAAGCCCTTACCTACAAAACTTCAAAGGCTCAGTATATGCTCAACACCTTTCTCTCCTCTGGATGGTGGCTGGGATGCATTGGAACTGCTCTTTCACATCTCAATGTTTCACAAGTTAATTCAGTGAATGGCCAAATCACAGAGGAGGGGGTCCTGTGGTCAATTCCCAGTTACGTCCAAGTTATCCGATCTCAGGCATGACAGCAGCTGGTCCTAACATCCAATACTGGGCAAGGCAATCAAATCTATCGGTGTTTGAGTTCCAGATCACTACCCAGCGAGATCCACTGTAAGGTTAATGCATGGCTGCTGTCACACAAGATCAGGCTTGGACATCTTGCTTGTGATACAAAAATGGCACACTGGCACTTGTACTCAAATAAAGTACAAAGAAATCTCAGAACGCGGTAAAGAATAGGGGAATTTCTAAATTCTTGCTGGTTGCCACTTACTTTGCTTCATTTGCATGGATCTCTTTGTCCTTTTGCTGGAGTTGGCTATTGAGTTCAATCACGTTCTGGGCAAGCTGAAGGAGGATCAAAAACATTAGGTGAATAAAAAGCTAGCAGACCCAAGTATGGTGCAAACCTCCTCATATCACACATACACCAAGCAGACTAACCAAAGGCCATTCAGGCCAGGAAGGCGTTCCCTACACTGATAATTTGGAACTTTTACAAGTGAAATGACCAGTACAGGCATGAAGATATTACAAATTTTAAAACTGTATTTTTAAAATGGACAGAGCTTTTAAGATGGTCGACAATATACCATGTGACTTTGGCAATAGCGTCTTCAGGCAGACAGGAGTATCAATCAAGTACCTAATTAAAATATGGACGATCACAGCCACTTGTGAAATTCACAAGCCTCTTTGTTCAGGATGAACCATTAACAGAACACTGTCCCACATCAACCGACTCGCCTTTGAACTTTACACTGGGGTAGAAAGACATCAAGACTCTGTCTTTCCTGAAACGCATTCAAAAGGGTAATTTAAACTGAATGGAGTCATTCAAATACAGAAACCACAGCTGTGTGAAAAGCTGCCTGTGTGAGAAAAGCTAAAACACAGAATGTGGAAAAAACTACCCGCTACCGTTTTTTGGGAAGGATTTTGAATTCATAAAAGATCACATGATTAAGGGTGCCATGTTTGTTATCTGTTTGACTCGAGACAACAGGAGATATCCATCTGAAAAATCATTAAACCAGCTCCAAGACACCATGCAGCGAACATGAAATGGTTACATTTTGAAAGTGGGAGAAGGCTTCTCCAAAACTGACCAGGAGAGCTGACCCCCCTGGCAATTCAACGACAAGAAACTTGCAGCTTCCTAAGAATTCTCTGCTTTACAAGACCTCCACTCCAGCTAAAGTATCAATTTACCTTAGAAAACTACAGGGCCGTTACAAAAGCTGTGAGAATAAATAATCCTATTTCTTTTAAATTCATCTTATTTAAATTAGGACAAACCACTCTTGGAGTTAAGAAACCACACTACCGTCTCACATAAAAAAACTTTGATCGTGGACAATCAGTAAAGATAAACAACACCCCCTCCACGATAGTCCTCAATACCGGGGCCCTGTAAGACTACGTACTTAGCCCTCTGCTATACTCCCTATACATACATGACTGTGTGGCAAAATTTGGCTTCAACTCCATCTACATGTTGGCTGCTGACACGAGCGCAGCGGGTCGGATCTCGAACAACGATGAGTCAGAATACAGGAGGGAGATAGAGAACCTAGTGGCGTGGTGTAGCGACAACAATCTCTCCTCAACGTCAGCAAAACTAAGGAGCTGGTCATTGACTTCAGGAAGCAAAGTACGGTACACACCCCTGTCTGCATCAATGATGCCGAGGTGGAGATGGTTGACAGCTTCAAATTCCTAGGAGTGCACATCACCAACAATCTGTCCTGGTCCACCCACGTCGACGCTACGACCAAGAAAGCGCAACAACGCCTATGCTTCCTCAGGAAACTAAGGAAATTCGGCATGTCCATATTGACTTTTACCAATTTTTACAGATGCATCATAGAAAGCACCCTATAGAACATAGAAAAATACAGCACAGAACAGGCCCTTCGCCCACGATGTTGTGCCGAACCTTTGTCCTAGATTAATCATAGATTATCATAGAATTTACAGTGCAGAAGGAGGCCATTCGGCCCATTGAGTCTGCACCGGCTCTTGGAAAGAGCACCCTACCCAAGGTCAACCCCTCCACCCAACACTAAGGGCAATTTTGGTCACTAGGGGCAATTTATCATGGCCAATCCACCTAACCTGCACATCTTTGGACTGTGGGAGGAAACCGGAGCACCCGGAGGAAACCCACGCACACAAGGGGAGGATGTGCAGACTCCGCACAGACAATGACCCAAGCCGGAATCGAACCTGGGACCCTGGAGCTGTGAAGCAATTGTGCTATCCACAATGCTACCGTGCAGCCCTTAAGAACAAATTAATCTACACTACATCATTCTACCATAATCCATGTACCTATCCAATAGCTGCTTGAAGGTCCCTAATGTTTCCGACTCAACTACTTCCACAGGCAGTGCATTCCATGCCCCCACTACTCTCTGGGTAAAGAACCTACCTCTGACATCCCCCCTATATCTTCCACCATTCACCTTAAACTTATGTCCCCTTGTAATGGTTTGTTCCACCCGGGGAAAAAGTCTCTGACTGTCTACTCTATCTATTCCCCTGATCATCTTATAAACCTCTATTAAGTCGCCCCTCATCCTTCTCCGCTCTAATGAGAAAAGGCCTAGCACCCTCAACCTTTCCTCGTAAGACCTACTCTCCATTCCAGGCAACATCCTGGTAAGTCTCCTTTGCACCTTTTCCAAAGCTCCCACATCCTTCCTAAAATGAGGCAACCAGAACTGTACACAGTACTCCAAATGTGGCCTCACCAAAGTTTTGTACAGCTATATCGTCACCTCACGGCTCTTAAATTAAATTCCTCTGTTAATGAACGCTAGCACACCATAGGCCTTCTTCACAGCTCTATCCACTTGAGTGGCAACTTTCAAAGATGTATGAACATAGACCCCAAGATCTCTCTGCTCCTCCACATTGCCAAGAACTCTACCATTAACCCTGTATTCCGCATTCATATTTGTCCTTCCAAAATGGACAACCTCACTTTTCAGGGTTAAACTCCATCTGCCACTTCTCAGCCCAGCTCTGCATCCTATACAGCCCTCCTCACTATCCACAACTCCACCAATCTTCGTATTGTCTGCAAATTTACTGACCCACTCTTCAACTCCCTCATCCAAGTCATTAATGAAAATCACAAACAGCAGAGGACCCAGAACTGATTCCTGCGGTACGCCACTAGTAACTGGGATCCAGGCTGAATATTTGCCATCCTCCACCACTCTCTGACTTCTATCGGTTAGCCAGTTTGTTATCAAACTGGCCAAATTTCCCACTATCCCATGCCTCCTTACTTTCTGCATAAGCCTACCATGGGGAACCTTATCAAATGCCTTACTAAAATCCATGTACACTACATCCACTGCTTTACCTTCATCCACATGCTTGGTCACCTCCTCAAAGAATTCAATAAGACTTGTAAGGCAAGGCCTACCCCTCACAAATCCGTGCTGACTATTCCTAATCAAGCAGTGTCTTTCCAGATGCTCAGAAATCCTATCCTTCAGTCCCCTTTCCATTACTTTGCCTACCACCGAAGTAAGACTAACTGGCCTGTAATTCCCAGGGTTATCCCTAGTCCCTTTTTTGAACAGGGGCACGACATTCGCCACTCTCCAATCCCCTGGTACCACCCCTGTTGACAGTGAGGACGAAAGGATCATTGCCAACGGCTCTGCAATTTCATCTCTTGCTTCCCATAGAATCCTTGGATATATCCCGTCAGGCCCGGGGGACTTGTCTGTCCTCAAGTTTTTCAAAATGCCCAACACATCTTCCTTCCTAACAAGTATTTCCTCGAGCTTACCAGTCTGTTTCACACTGTCCTCTCCAACAATATGGCCTCTCTCATTTGTAAATACAGAAGAAAAGTACTCGTTCAAGACCTCTCCTATCTCTTCAGACTCAATACGCAATCTCCCGCTACTGTCCTTGATCGGACCTACCCTCGCTCTAGTAATTCTCATATTTCTCACATATGTGTAAAAGGCCTTGGGATTTTACTTGATCCTACCCGCCAAAGAGTGTTCAGGCCCTCTCTTAGCTCTCCTAATCCCTTTCTTCAGTTCCCTCCTGGCTCTTCCCTCCAGCGCCCTGTCTGAACCTTGTTTCCTCAGCCTTACATAAGTCTCCTTTTTCCTCTTAACAAGACATTCAACCTCTCTTGTCAACCATGGTTCCTTCACTCGACCATCTCTTCCCTGCCTGACAGGGACATACATATCAAGGACACGTAGTACCTGTTCCTTGAACAAATTCCACATTTCACTTGTGTCCTTCCCTGACAGCCTATGTTCCCAACTTATGCACTTCAATTCTTGTCTGACAACATCGTATTTACCCTTCCCCCAATTGTAAACCTTGCCCTGTTGCACGCACCTATCCATTACTAAAGTGAAAGTCACAGAATTGTGGTCACTATCTCCAAAATGCTCCCCCACTAACAAATCTATCACTTGCCCTGGTTCATTACCAAGTATCAAATCCAATATTGTCTCCCCTCTGTTCGGACAATCTACATACTGTGTTAGAAAAGCTTCCTGGACACACTGCACAAACACCACCCCATCCAAACTATTTGATCTAAAGACTTTCCACTCAATGTTTGGGAAGTTAAAGTTACCCATGAGTACTACGCTGTGACTTCTGCACCTTTCCAAAATCTGGTTCCCAATCTGTTCCTCCACATCTCTGCTACTATTGGGGGGCCTATAGGAAACTCCTAACAAGGTGACTGCTCCTTTCCTATTTCTGACTTCAACCCATACTACCTCAGTAGGCAGATACTCCTCGAACTGCCTTTCTGCAGCTATTATACTATTTCCAATTAGCAATGCCACCCCCCACCTCTTTTACCACCCTCCCTAATCTTATTGAAACATCTATAACCAGGGACCTCCAACAACCATTTCTGCCCCTCTTCTATCCAAGTTTCCGTGATGGCCACCACATCGTAGTCCCAAGTACCGATTCATGCCTTAAGTTCACCCACCTTATTCCTGATGCTTCTTGCGTTGAAGTATACGCACTTCAACCCATCTCCGTGCCTGCAAGTACACTCCTTTGTCAGTGTTCCCTTCCCCACTGCCTCACTACACGCTTTGGCGTCCTGAATATCGGCTAGCTTAGTTGCTGGACTACAAATCCGGTTCCCAATCCCCTGCCAAATTAGTTTAAACCCTCCCGAAGAGTACTCAGAAAACCTCCCTCCCAGGATATTGGTGCCCCTCTGGTTCAGATGAAACCCGTCCTGCTTGTACAGGACCCACCTTCCCCAGAATGCGCTCCAATTATCCAAATACCTGAAGCCCTCCCTCCTACACCATTTCTGCAGCCACGTGTTCAGCTGCACTCTTTCCCTATTCCTAGCCTCGCTATCACGTGGCACCGGCAACAAACCAGAGATGACAACTCTGTCTGTCCTGGCTTTTAACTTCCAGCCTAACTCCCTAAACTCGTTTATTACCTCCACACCCCTTTTCCTACCTACGTCGTTGGTACCAATGTGCACCATGACTTCTAGCTGCTCCCCCACCCCCTTAAGGATCCTGAAGATACGATCCGAGACATCGCTGGCCCTGGCACCCGGGAGGCAACATACCTTCCGGGAGTCTCGCCCGCGACCACAGAATCTCCTATTTATTCCCCTAACCATTGAATCTCCTACTACTATTGCTTTTCTATTCTCCCCCCTTCCCTTCTAAGCCCCAGAGCCAGACTCAATGCCAGAGACCCGGCCGCTAGGGCCTTCCCCCGGTAGGTCATCCCCCCCAAACAGCATCCAAAACGGTATACTTGTTTTGAAGGGGAACGGCCACGAGGGATCCCTGCACTGCCTGCCTGTTTGTTTTCTTTCCCCTGACTGTAACCCAGCTACTCTTGACCTGTACCTTGGGTGTGGTTACTTCCCTGTAACTCTTCTCTATCACCCCCTCTGCCTGCTTGGTCCAAGACCGTCCAGAAACAACAGAGGTCATGAACACAGCCCAGTCCACCATGTGAAACCACCTCCCATCCATTGACTCGGTCTACACCTCCCACTGCCTTGGGAAAGTGGGCAGCATAATCAAAGACCCCCTCCCAACCAGGTTATTCTCTCTTTTACATCTTCCATCGGGCAGGAGATACAGAAATGTGAGAACACGCCCTAACGGGTTCAAAAACAGCTTCTTCCATGCTGTTACCTGCCTCCTGAATGATCCTCTGATAGACGGAACTGATCTCTTCACACATCTTCTCTATTGACTACACTCCGTATGCTTCACCCAATGCCTGTGTCTATTTATTTACATTGTGTATTTATGTATGCCCTACATTTTCTCATGTATGGAACGATCTGACTGGACTGTACGCAGAACAATACTTTTCACTGTACCTCGGTACATGTGACAATAAATCTAATCCAAATCCAAACTCGGCCCACGACACAAATGCCTTTAAAAAACGCTATTAGAGGAGCTGCACCAGGCAGTTCAGGGGATTGTCCAGTCCACGACAGGAGCTACATCAAAGTGGGACAGATGAGTAGCGTGTTGTTCCACGCATACACACACCTCACCACGCTTCTTGTGAAGTTCCGTGAGCTCTTCCTGGTGACGGATTCGCATTTGGGCAACTTCATGTGTCGTCTCGTTCCGTGCCCCATCGGAGGCTGGGCTGGAATACCAAGGAAGCAACAAGAGTACACATACTTTAATTTGGGACCAAAAAAAAAGGTATAATTCTCACTGCAGCACACATTTTTCTAACCCACTTAAAACATCCCAATTTCCCACCGGGGCACAGGTTCCACGGGTGATGTTTGCCCATTTCTCGATGACACCCCACCATTTAAATGGCAAGATAGTTGGTGTCAACAGGGTCTTTGACCCAGGGAACAGGGATTAGGGGTAGGCATCTCAGTCTGATCGGTCCTCACCAGACATCCAGACAGATGCAATTCTCAGTATGGTTAAGCAAAAAGCAGGAAGGAGCAGGAAATCTCTCCAATTCTCCCACCTCCACTAATGGAGGGAATGATAGCCATGCCAATGCTTCCTACAGGACGGAATTACTCAACATACAAGAGCTCAGGGATCAAAATTTCTTCTATTCCCTGTGGCTCAACCATTAACTGAATATTGTCCGCTTCACTAACAGAAACAGCACACTTTAAAATTAAATCAGAATTGCACTGAAATAATGTTGGCTGATTTCGAGGGGATCTACACCTGAATGAAGAGTAACCGCAGGAGACGCCCCTTGTTTGGACATTCTCAGTCAAATCGCATGATTTAAAGAGTTGGGGACAGAGTGGAGTGACCACAATCAGCTGCAGTTCTTGTATCATCTGCAAGATGCACTGCGGCAACTTGCCAAGTTTCCTTCAACAAAACCTTCAAAACTTGTGACGTTTGCCACAGAGAAGCTCAAGAGCAGCAGACAGGTTTCCCCTCAAATCCTGCACCGTCCAGACCTGGAGCCAATCCCTCTTCCTTCACTTTTGCTGGGTCAACCATTGGTATCCACTCTCGAATGCTGTGTACGCCTATACCACATGGACTGCAGTGGTTCAAGATTTTTTGCCACTACCTTCTGAAGGACAACTAGCGATGACCAACAAATCCTGGCATTGCCAGCAATGGTTTGATCCCATGAACAAATAAAAAATATTCAGAAAATACCTACATTATTTCGACAGCAAGGAAGGGGGGTGGGGGAGGGCTATTGGGCCCAGTGCCCAGATCAGTGCTAATTTTGTACCTGACGGTAATGACTCAAACTCAATTTTTCAGCAACGTCTCTTCTGGGGTTCACTCTCTCCACCCCCACCCCTGCAGCTGCAGCAGTAATGTCCCCCCTGACCATATTGCCAACGCTACTTGCAAATTGACATTGGCAATGACCCAAGATGGGACCACTACGTGATAGGAATGATGCTAAAGGCCTTAGAATCAGTACACAGGATTATCAGAATATAACCAAGGATTTAAGTAAAATGGAGAGCCTAGAGAAGCTGAGCTGCTAACCTTTGAGCAGAGAAAATTAAGGGGAAATGTAACACCGGTGTCCTAATGATGCAAAGTTTAACTGTTTCCATTGGCAGGAGAGTGCGTAACAGACTTAAGTTAAGTTATAGTCAGAATCATTATCAGAATCGTGGGCGGCATGGTGACACAGTGGCCAGCACTGCTATCTCACAGCGCCAGGGAACTGGGTTTGATTCCGACCTCGGGCGACTGTCTGTGTGAAGTTTCCACATTCTTCCCGTGTCTGCGTGGGTTTCTTCTGGGTGACCCGGTTTCCTTCCAGTCCAAAGATGTGCAGGTTAGGTGGATTGGCCATGCTAAATTGCACCTAGGTGGGGTTACGGGGATAGGGTGGGGGATTGGGCCGAGGTAGGGTTCTCTTTTAGAGGGTTGATGCAGACACAATGGGCCAAATGGCCTCTTTGATCTAAAAGCAGGTGGGAGAGGGGAGTCAACTCAGTCCAATTTAAAAAGAGCAACTTGTAAACTCACTCCCAGTGAGCCAGAGAAGACACAGCCAGAGTGAGACAGCAAAGAGTGAGTTTGGGAATTTGAATCTAGGTGGGAATTCGAAGCTGGCTGGGGAGGAAGTGCTTTTTATCCCTGGTAAGTGACTGGTAAGTAGTTTTTCTGTTTTCTTTTTCTTTTCATTGGTAGATTTATTTATTTTTTCTTCGTTGTTTTTTTTTTTTGGGGGGGGGGGGAATTGTAGTTGTTGAAGTTAACCGAAGGTTTAAGACATGGCAGGAGATCTCAGACCCGTGTCATGCTCCTCGTGCGCGATGTGGGAGCTCAGGGACACGTCCAATGTCCCTGGCTCCTTCACGTGCAAGAAGTGTGTCCAGTTGCAGCTCCTGTTAGGCCACTTGACGCTCTGGAGCTGCGGATGGGCTCACTTTGGAGCATCCGCGTTGCTGAGGACTTTGTGGATAGCACGTATAGCGAGTTAAGTCACACTGCAGGTGAAAGGTATTGAGGGAGATAGAAAATGGGTGACCAAAAGACAGAGCAAGAGTAGGAAGGCAGTGCAGGTGTCCCCTGCGGTCATCTCCCTACAAAACAGATATACCGCTTTGGATACTGTTGAGGGAGATGGCTCACCGGGGAAGGTAGCAGCAGCCAGGTTCATAGCACCGTGGCTGGCTCTGCTGCGCAGCTGGGCAGGAAGAAGAATGGCAGGGCTATAGTGATAGGGGACTCAATCGTAAGGGGAATAGACAGGCGGTTCTGCGGATGGAATCGAGACTCCAGGATGGTATGTTGCCTCCCTGGTGCAAGGGTCAAGGATGTCTCGGAGCGGCTGCAGGACATTCTGGGGGGGGGGGGGGTGAACAGCCAGCTGTCGTGGTGCACATAGGCGTCAGCGATATAGGTAAAAAACGGGACGAGGTCCTACAAGCTGAATTCAGGGAGTTAGGAGTTAAACTAAAAGGTAGGACCTCAAAAGGTAGTAATCTCTGGATTGCTACCAGTGCCACGAGCTAGTCAGAGTAGGAATGTCAGGATAGAGAGGATGAATGCGTGGCTCGAGAGATGGTGAAAGAGGGAGGGATTCAAATTCCTGGGGCATTGGAACCGGTTCTGGGGGAGGTGGGACCAGTACAAACCGGACGGTCTGCACCTGGGCAGGACTGGAACCGATGTCCTAGAGGGGGGTGTTTGCTAGGGCTGTTGGGGAGAGTTTCAACTAATGTGGCAGGGGGATGGGAACCAATGCAGGAAGTTGGAAGGTAGTAAAACAGGGACAGAAACAAAAGGCAGTAAGGGGGAAAAGTGTAAGGCAGAGAAGTCATAGTCAAAAATCAAAAAGGGCGACAGTACAAGGTACTATGACTGAGGGGAGCTCAGTGAATAGGACCAGGAATACCAAATGGAATAAAACTGGAAGTAAAAACATTAATGGTAAGCGACGCGGCAGGTTGTTACATGAAGATATGGGTTCAACGACAAGGAAAATTAGGAGAAAAGTTAAGAGGATATATAATTTAGGGGAGGTTACTGATCGAGGTGTTAAGATTCAGAACAGAGGTTAAAAAAAAACATAAGTGTACTTTACCTGAATGCCCGTAGTATTCGGAATAAGGTAAATGAGGTAAATGGCGCAAATCATCGTGAATGACTATGATTTAATGGCTATTATGAAACATGGTTAAAGGATGGTCACGACTGCGAGTTAAATATCCGAGGGTATCAAACTATTCGGAAGGACAGTGGATGGTAAGGGAGGTGGTGTAGCTCTGTTAATTAAGGATGACATGCGGGCAATAGTAAGGGATGACATCATGCTATGGAGGATAAGGTTGAATCCATTTGGGTGGAAATCAGGAATAGTAAGGCGAAAAAGTCACTGATAGGAGTAGTCTATAGGCCACCAAATAGTAACATTATGGTGGAGCAGGCAATAAACAAAGAAATAACTGATGCATGTAGAAATGGTACATCAGTTATCATGGGAGATTTTAATCTACATGTCGATTGGTTTAACCAGGTCGGTCAAGGCAGCCTTGAGGAGGAGTTCATAGAATGTATCCGCGATAGTTTCCTAGAACAGTATGTAATGGAACCTACGAGGGAACAAGCGGTCCTAGATCTGGTCCTGTGTAATGAGACAGGATTGATTCAGGATCTCATAGTTAGGGATCCTCTAGGAAGGAGCGATCACAATATGGTGGAATTTAAAATACAGATGGAGGGTGAGAAGGTAAAATCAAACACTAGTGTTTTGTGCTTAAACAAAGGAGATTACAATGGGATGAGAGAAGAACTAGCTAAGGTAGACTGGGAGCAAAGTCTTCATGACGAAACAGTTGAGGAACAGTGGAGAACCTTCCAAGCGATTTTTCACAGTGCTCAGCAAAGGTTTATACCAACAAAAAGGAAGGACGGTAGAAGAAAGGGAAAATCGACAATGGATATCTAAGGAAATAAGGGAGAGTATCAAATTGAAGGAAAAGGCATATAAAGTAGCAAAGATTAGTGGGAGACTAGAGGACTGGGAAATCTTTAGGGGGCAACAGAAAGCTACTATAAAAGCATAAAGAGTAAGATAGATTATGAGAGTAAACTTGCTCAGAATATAAAAACTATAGTCAAAGTTTCTACAAATATATAAAACAAAAAAGAGTGGCTAAGGTAAATATTGGTCCTTTAGAGGATGAGAAGTGACTGATAGAAATGAGGCGATGACAGGTGAGGACCTTGAGAGGATTGTTATCACTAAGGAGGTAGTGATGGGCAAGCTAATGGGCCTAAAGGTAGACAAGTCTCCTGGCCCTGATGGAATGCATCCCAGAATGCTAAAAGAGATGGCAAGGGAAATTGCAAATGCACCAGTGATAATTTACCAAAATTCACTAGACTCTGGGGTGGTCCCGGCGGATTGGAAATTAGCAAACGTGACACCACTGTTTAAAAAAGGAGGTAGGCAGAAAGCGGGTAATTATAGGCCAGTGAGCCTAACTTCGGTAGTAGGGAAGATGCTGGAATCTATCATCAAGGAAGAAATAGCATGGCATCTGGATGTAAATTGTCCCATTGGGCAGATGCAGCATGGGTTCATAAAGGGCAGGTCGTGCCTAACTAATTTAGTGGAATTTTTTGAGGACATTACCAGTGCGGTAGATAACGGGGAGCCAATGGATGTGGTATATCTGGATTTCCAGAAAGCCTTTGACAAGGTGCCACACAAAAGGTTGCTGCATAAGATAAAGATGCATGGCATTAAGGGGAAAGTAGTAGCATGGATAGAGGATTGGTTAATTAATAGAAAGCAAAGAGTGGGGATTAATGGGTGTTTCTCTGGTTGGCAATCAGTAGCTAGTAGTGTCCCTCAGGGGTCAGTGTTGGGCCCACAATTGTTCACAATTTACATAGATGATTTGGAGTTGGGGACCAAGGGCAATGTGTCTAAGTTTGCAGACGACACTAAGATGAGTGGTAAAGCAAAAAGTGCAGAGGATACTGGAAGTCTGCAGAGGTATTTGGATAGGCTAAGTGAATGGGCTAGGGTGTGGCAGATGGAATACAATGTTGACAAATGTGAGGTTATCCATTTTGGTAGGAATAACAGCAAAAGGGATTATTATTTAAATGATAAAATAAGGGCAGCATTGTGGATAGCACAATTGCTTCACAGCTCCAGGGTCCCAGGTTTAATTCCGGCTTGGGTCACTGTCTGTGCGGAGTCTGCACATCCTCCCCGTGTGTGCGTGGGTTTTCTCCGGGTGCTCCGGTTTCCTCCCACAGTCCAAAGATGTGCGGGTTAGGTGGATTGTCCATGCTAAATTGCCCTCAGTGAACAAAATTGCCCTTAGTGTTGGGTGGGGTTATTGGGGATAGGGTGGAGGTGTTGACCTTGGGTAGAGTGCTCTTTCCAAGATCCGGTGCAGACTCGATGGGCCGAATGGCCTCCTTCTGCACTGTAAATTCTATGAAAACATGCTGCTGTGCAGAGAGACCTGGGTGTGCTAGTGCATGAGTCGGAAAAAGTTGGTTTACAGGTGCAACAGGTGATTAAGAAGGCAAATGGAATTTTGTCCTTCATTGCTAGAAGGATGGAGTTTAAGACTAGGGAGGTTATGCTGCAATTGTATAAGGTGTTAGTGAGGCCACACCTAGAGTATTGTGTTCAGTTTTGGTCTCCTTACTTGAGAAAGGATGTACTGGCACTGGAGGGTGTGCAGAGGAGATTCACTAGGTTAATCCCAGAGTTGAAGGGGTTGGATTACGAGGAGAGGTTGAGTAGACTGGGACTGTACTCGTTGGAATTTAGAAGGATGAGGGGGGATCTTATAGAAACATATAAAATTATGAAGGGAATAGATAGGATAGATGCGGGCAGGTTGCTTCCACTGGCGGGTGAAAGCAGAACTAGGGGGCATAGCCTCAAAATAAGGGAAGTAGATTTAGAACTGAGTTTAGGAGGAACTTCTTCACCCAAAGGGTTGTGAATCTATGGAATTCCTTGCCCAGTGAAGCAGTAGAGGCTCCTTCATTAAATGTTTTTAAGATAAAGATAGATAGTTTTTTGAAGAATAAAGGGATTAAGGGTTATGGTGTTCGGGCCCGAAAGTGGAGCTGAGTCCACAAAAGATCAGCCATGATCTCACTGAATGGTGGAGCAGGCTTGAGGGGCTAGATGGCCTACTCCTGGTCCTAGTTCTTATGTTCTGCACTGTAGGGATTCTATTCCTAATACGCTGTCTGAAAGGGTTCCGAGACAATATGTTGGGGGCTATATGCAATTAGTCAGAGGGACAGTAAACAGAAAAAGTGAGCACTTACACATGCTACATACCTAACGTCTTGCCTGTTGTGAAGGTCATACTTCTCCCCCTGAAACCTCTCGGCCAGGACAGTCTGTAGGTCCGACTTCTCCAAGAGCTTATTGTCTGTGTAGACATAACATTAAATGGTGAAAACAAACATACAACACACACATTCTCTTTATGACTTCACTTATACAAAACGGCCTCATCAAGGTGTTAAGGAGTGAAATACTTCCCATTTCAGAAACCCAGTACCAGTTTCAAGCAGTTTCAGTGGCCCCATCAGGAATTGGATTTTTCTTGTCCACAGGCAGTTTATACACAAAGCTTACAGCCTACAGACAGCAAACATTCCAACCATTTAAGTGTGGGTATAGCTGAATGAATGGGCATTAATTACAGAAGGTATCATCAGACTGGGTGAGGAACTGCTAAGAGGACATCATTTTGATTCAACTTACATTTTAGCTCACTTCAATTTAAAACTAGTTTTGGGGGAAGATTTAATGGAAGGCTGCTCTCAGTACCAGAATCCCTACAGTGCAGAAGGAAACCATTTAGCCCATCGAGTCTGCACTGACCCTCTAAACGAGAACTCCCCCGCCCTATCCCCTAACCTCACCGAACTTGCACATCCCTAGACACTAAGGGGAAATTTTGTCATGACCAATCCATCTAACCTGCATAACTTTGGACTGTGGGAGGAAACCGGAGTACCTGGAGGAAACCCACGCAGGCATGGGGAGAAAGTGCAAATTCCACACAGGCAGTCACCCAAGGCCGGAACTGAATCTGGGTCCCAGCGCTGTGTACAGCTACAGTCTATATTGGTGTTTATCCCCCCACAAGAGCAGTAGTTCTAATTCCATATCCCTGCGCTGTTCCCATCTCCCAAGCTATAAATGCTGTTTCCAATAGACTCTGCCACATCACTATGTTTGACTGTATTGAAGTAGATTCACCAGACAATTTCCTAATTCAGTGGTTCTCAACATTTTGTGGTTGAAGGGCCCATTTTCAAATGGATTTGTAACTACAGACCCATGGAACAAAGAACAATACAGCACAGGAACAGGCTCCTCCACCCTACCGGTATCACCCTTGGTCAAAACCCTCAGAACCTCCTAGCGCCATATCCCTCTATACCCATCCTATTCATGTTTTTTGTCAAGATGCCTTTTGAACGACATTAATGTATCTGCTTACATAACCTTCCCTGGCCACGGGTTCCAGGCACTCACCACCCTCTGAATAAAAAAACCTGCCCCGCACATCTCCTCTAAACTTTGAACCACGGACCTTAAACCTATGCCCCCTAGTGACTGACTCCTCCACCCTGGGAAAGAGTGCCTACCCATCCAATCTATCCATGCCTCTCAATCTTGTAGACCTCTATCAAGTCGCCCCTCAATCTCTGTCGTTCTAATGGAAACAGTCCAAGGCCATTCAGCTTCTCCGCTTGGCTAACACCCTCCAGACCAGGCAACATCCTCTGGTAAACCTCCTCTGCACCCTCTCCAAAGCCTCCACATCCTTCCGGTAGTGTGGCAACCAGAATTGTGCGCAATATTCCAAGAGCGGCCTTCCAAGGTTCTATACAACAGTAGCATGGCCTGCCAGTTTTTATACTCGATGCCCCATCCAATGAAGGCAAGCTTTCTTGACTACCTTGTCCACTTGTGCTGCCACTTTCAAAGATCTGTGGCTCTGTACAACCTGATCTCTCTAACTTTCTATATTCCTAAGAGTTTTGCCATTTACTGTATGTTTCCCCTCTATATTAGACCTATCAAAATGTATTACCTCACATTTGTCTGGATTAAACTCCCATTTGCCATTTCTCTGTCCAGGTCTCCAACCTATCTATATCCTGCTGTATCCACTGACAATCCTCAACACTATCTCCACTCTACCAACCTTGGTGTCATCCGCGAACTTACCAATCAGACCAGCGACATTTTCCACCAAATCGTTTATGTACACTACAAACAACAGGGGCCCCAGCACCAATCCCTGGGGAACCCCACTAGTCACAACCTTCCATTCTAAAAACACCCTTCTTCCCCTCTTTTTCTGTGACCGAGCCAGTTCTGCATTCATCTTGCCACTTCACCTCTGATCCCATGTGACATCACATGGATTTACTGAAGTCCATGTAAACAAAATCCACCGCCTTCACCATATCAAATATCTTTATCAACTCCTCAAAAAACTCGACAAAGTTAGTCAGGCATAACCTCACCTTTACAAAACCATGCTGTCCATCGCTAATGAATTTATTTGTTCCAAATGGGTATAAATCCTGTCCCTAAGAATTCTCTCCAATAATTTACCGACTATCGACGTGAGGCTCATCGGCCTATAGTTTCCTAGAGTATCCCTGCTACCTTTCTTAAACACCGGTACAACATTAGCTATTCTCCAGTCCTCTGGGATCTCACCTGTAGCCAATGAGGACACAAAGATGTCAGTCAAGGCCCCAGCAATTTCCTCTCTTGGTTCCCTCAGTATTCTGGGGTAAATCCCATCATGCCTAGGAGACATATCTACCTTAATGTCTTTTAAAACACCCAATACCTCCTCCTTTCTGATGTCAACATGAACACACACCCTACCCAACAATCATCTTCCACAAAATCCTTTTCCTTGGTGAACACTGATGCAAAGTACTCATTTACTACCTAACCCATTTCCTATGGCTCAACACATAGATTCCCCCCACTGTCCTTGAGTGGCCCACTCCTTTTCCTGGCCACCCTCTTGCTTTTTACATATGAATAAATAGCTTGGGATTCACTTTAATCCTATTTGCCAAGGACTTTTCATGACCCCTCCTAATTTCCCACTTAAATACCTTCCCACTTTCTTTATACCCAAGGGTTTTGACTGTTCTCATCCTTCTAGACATACAGTACAGAGGAGGGCCTTCAGCCCATCGAGTCTGCACTGACAAAACTACACTAAATTTGCACTAACCCCACTTTCCAGTACTTGGCCCCTAGCCCTGGAATGTTATGACATTTCATGTGCTCATCCACGTACCTCTTAAAGGTTGGGCAGTTTCCCGCCTCTACTGCCCTCCCAAGCAGTGCATTCATACTCCCACCACCCTCTGGGTGAAAAGTATTTTTCTCAAATTCCCTCTAAACCTCCTGCCCCATACCTTAAAATGATACCCCCCTCCCCCCATTATGATCCTTCAACTCCATCTCCTCCACCTAAACCTCGATACTACTTCATATTTATATGTTGCATGTATCTAGCTCTGCCTTCAAAATATTCACCGATTCTGCTTCCACTGCCTTTTGAGGACGAGTTACACAGAAAAACATTTCTCCTCCTGCGAGTCTTAAATGAGCGACCCCTTATTTTTAAACAGTGGCCCCTAATTCTAGATTCTTCGACAAGTGGAAACATCCACTCCATACCCTCCCTCAGAATCTAACCTCTTTCCTCGCAAGGCAACCCAAACACATTGCACAGCACTCTGCTCCCACTTTCACATTATTTTGTAGACATTCTGCAGACTCCCATTTGAGAACTGTTTTACACTTTCGCACTTTCTCTGGGTCTCTGAACTACAGACCTCAGGTTTCCTTCTTCCTAAAGATAACAGATCTTTAAAACAAGTGCTTTGCATCAACTAACCAAACCTCCTAATTTACCTAATCTTTCTTCTCTTTCACTTTAAAAGTTTTTAGAATCATACAATGGTAACAGCAGAGGAGGCAATTCAGCCCATCACCAGCTCCGAGGAGCAATTTAGCTAGTTGCACTCCCTGCCTTTCTGTGTAGCTGTCTGGACCTCAAAACCTTGTAATTATTCTCTTTGAGGCTGCTTATCTGGTTTGAAAGGCATACTTCAATTAGCCTTAATCACACACCCAGGCCCCAATATGCTCTCACCCCACTGAAATTAGCCCTCTTCCAATTAAATATTTTTACTCCAGATTGGTCTTTGTTCTTTTCCGTTGTCAAACTAAATCTTACAATACGATCATTTTCCTCCAGTGACACTTGCCTCATTCCCCAGAACCATTTTCAACAATGGCTCCTTCCTACTTCGGCTGGCAGCATTTTGATTGAAAAACATCCTCCAAACACACATTTCAGAAACTCCCCCCCCCCCCCCCCCCCACTTTACATTATTACTACCCCAGTCTATATTAGGATAAGGCGAGTCTTCCATTGAGCAGCATGGTAGCACGGTGGTTGGCACTGTCGCTTCACAGCGCCAGGGTCCCAGGTTCGATTAATGGCTTGGGTCACTGTCTGTGTGGAGTCTGCACGTTCTCCCCGTGTCTGTGTGGGTTTCCTCTGGGTGGTCTGGTTTCCTCCCACAAGTCCCTAAAGATGTACTGTTAGATGAACTGGACATTCTAAATTCTCCCTTTGTATACCCAAACAGGCGCCGGAGTGTGGCAACTAGGGGCTTTTCACAGTAACTTAATTGCAGTATTAATGTAAACTTACTTGTGACAATAAAGATTATTGTTATTATTGCTACTATGTGGGATTTGCACCTTTCTGGAAGTTCCTGGCAAACTCTCCTTGGTTATCTTTCCCACCAGTTGGCGGCCTGCAGAGTGTACAGTACCAGACACCAGTTTGCCAGTGGAAGACTGGAGGCCCACATTGCAGAATGTTATGGGTGATACCAGAGAGCTGGCTCAGAAGAAGGCAGAAATGGGCACTAAATGTTGCTGGATGCTTGGTGTTCAGGGAAGCGAGGCAAGGAAAGGGTGGGCAGTGCTGGTTAAGGAGATCACGGTGCTTCAGAGAGAGGATGCCCCAGAGGGATTGAGGACAGAGTGCACTTGGTTCGAGTGAAGAGGAGCAGGAGGTGGGTGGACGCCGTGTGCCTGGGCCTTTCACCTGGTGTTCAAGGCTAGGGTTCAGGTTGGCTGCAGCCACCCTCTCCCGGGGAATCCGCACAGAGGGTAGAGTTAACCCCCTCCCCCCGCCGGCTTAGGCCACCCTGAGCCGAGCACTCCGGGCCCAGCCTTCCCCTCCACCGCCACCACACTCAGGCCGTGCCCGGCGCTCCTCCTCGGGCCGGACTTCACACTCACACGCCTGGATCAGCTCCTCGAAGGCCTGGCGCTGCAGGCGGTCTCGGAGCCGCAGCTGCTCGCTGATGTTCCTCCTCCACCCCCCCGCCGCCGCTGCCATCGCTCCTCCTGCGGAGCCCACTCGCCTCCTCGCTCCCCGCCCGGGGCCGCTCACTCGTGCGGCCTCGGGATGCTGCACATGCGCAGAATGAAACACGAACTGTGTCAGTTACCGGCGCCGCCATGTTTGATAAAGGCACCAGATGGGCCAACTTCGACCCAGTAACCTTTACCCACCGAATTTGCACACCACTACTACTTATACTCCACATAGTAATAATAATCTTTATTAGTGTCACAAGTAGGCTTACATTAGCGCTGCAATTAAATCACTGTGACAATCTCCCTCCCACTGTATTGACCTGATGTTAATCTACATCCAAATCCCATAAACACCTTCTACTTTAAGCTTCAACAGAGATTCCCCTTAATTACACCGATACGATTAGGGAGTCAGCCAGGGTGACAACTGTCCCATATGTGCCCCTATTTTGACTATTTGTCTAATGTCCTTTTGATCAGGTGGTGGGAGACTGAAATAAAAACAAAGGATCTTGGAAATGCTCAGCAGAAACAGGGTTAACAGCCTGGAACTTAATCCTCAAGGAGGGTCGGGAAAATTCCTGGCTTTGCCCGTTCGCTCAGGGAGAAAGTGCCCGCAAAGGTGGGATCTTAATTTCTGGAGGACAGGTGTGGGTTGGAGACTGACCAGTCGATTTGGGAGGAATTGCAGAAGCAGGGCCCAGATAAGCGGTTTAAAAGACCCACCACAGTTCCATGGGACTTTGTGCTAGTGAGAATATAAGCACAAAGGTTCCACCCCTCACACACACCCCACTCATGCCACCATATATCCTCTCCCATGGGCCCAATGTCAAGCTTTGCCCTTCCACCCAACCCCTCTCTCTTCTCATGCCCCATGTCAAGCTCTGTTCTTATCCCCTCATGCCCCCATGCCAAACTCTGTCCTTCCACCCACCCTCTCAGGTCCCTCATTGACCCTATGTCCCTCTACCCACCCCCAATGGTCCCTCACATCAAGCTACGGCAATTCACTGCCCACTGACCCACTGTACAAATTTGAGAACTAATGAACCCCAGTGTAGTCATTTTCAAAGTCAGGGTCGCAACCTACGGGTGGGTTGTGGGCAGATGCCGAGAGTGTCGCAGAGCCATCCATCACGGCGTTCCCGATCATGGGAATTAATGTGCAACAGCCGCAGCAGCCAGCTTCAAAGAATGCCGGCTGCGACCGGCTTTCAGAATGCGGGCACGCTGCGTATGCATGCCCGCTCATCAGCGCATGCCCAGAGTCCAGCAAGAAACACTGCCTCTTCCTGACGTCAGCGTGCAGACCCAGATTTTTTTTAATTCAATGCAGCCTTCCTGCCTGAAGCGACGGCGGAGAACAGGGTCTCACGCCCCGAACACTGACATCATGTGCCCTGGGCGTGATTGCGATTCCTCCATTTTGTCAGCAGCAAACAAGCAACATGACCTGTAAAATGGATCGTTTTGTAGTAAGGAAGAGAGTGCCAGAGACACAAACAGGCAAGGATCTCACAATTAAATCTGCTGGAGAGAGTGGCTCAGGAGAATCCACAGCAGAACAAAGCAGTGGTGGTGTGAGCTGTTCAGAAGAGTCCACAACAGGACAAAGCAATGGTGATTGAGCTCCAGGACCTCTGATGAACAACCCATACAGAAATGTAACATTGAATGACAAAACAAGTGAGACCGTGAGGAACAAGCAGGCATGGTAGCACAGTGGTTAGCACTGTTGCATCACAGCTTTTCACAGTAACTTCATTGCAGTGTTAATGTAAGCTTACTTGTGACAATAAAGGTTATTAAAGCAGTCGCATTAAAGGTAGGTGAAAATGGCGGGTCGCGACGGTCGGCCGGCATGGGTCCCAAAGGTTGGCCGGTTGGTAAAAATGAATTCCCAGTAAAAAAGTTTGAAATACACTGCCATAGTGTATAGTGGAATGCATACAAAAAAAGTAATCCATTGATAACTTTCTATGCTTGAAAAACGTCTCGACTGCAGCAAATACAAGTGTCAATCATTCAGGCCCTTTGAAGTTTCAAAAAAACCCATCTACATTTAACTTTTGTCAACAAATACTGTTAAATTAACCACAGAGGTCAGAGGGCCTATGTTTTCAATCAGAATTTCCATTGAAAAACAACGCAGGTGTTATTGTATTATAGTTATATTATAATAACTGTCTGGGCTCTTAGATGCAGTATTTTGCTTATGTCCTGGCTTGGGTCACTGTCCGTGTGGAGTCTGCACGTCCTCGTGTGTCTGCATGGGTTTCCTCCGGGCGCTCCGGTTTCCTCCAACAAGTCCCGAAAGACGTGCTTGTTAGGTGAATTGGACATTCTGAATTCTCCCTCGGTGTATCCGAACAGGCGCCAGAATGTGGCGACTAGGGGATTTTCACAGTAACCTCATTGCAGTGTTAATGTAAGCCTACTTGTGACATTAATAAAGATTATAATACTGTTGGAGATTGGGCCACTTTGGTTTACTTGTGAGGATATGTATTGTGATATCAGGGGAGATTATGGTCACCAGCACATATCCTCCTCCCGCCCGCGCCCCCGCGCCCCCCCCCCTCCCCCTCGAATCATAAAATAATGGCTAACTCTTTCAGTGCAGTTGTCACAGGTGCCATCTTTAAGACATTAAACCAAAGCACCATCCTTGGATGGATGTAAAAGATCCCATGGCCCTATTTCAAAAAAGAGACAAGTTCTCCTTCGTGTCCTGGCCAATATTTATCCTTCAAACAACATCTCAAAACCAGATCAGATTGCAATTTGTGGGAATTTGCTGAGCACGTTTTGGTGGACACATTTCCTACATTACAATGACTACACTTTCAAAAAGTACTTCATTGGTTGTAAAGTGCTTTGATAGAGTGGTCGTAAATGCAAGTCTTTCTTTTTAATGCTGTCTGCTTCAGCCACTGCATGGGCCACTGAGTTCTATGTTTCTCACCTCTCCGTATAAACAACTTGCTCTCAAATTCTTTATTTGTTCTGTGAATGGCTTTATTATCTATGCCCTCACATCCAGGAATCCGATCTCATATCATCTTCAAATAATGTTATGGGAACTTTTACATTCACTCCTCAGTGTTGCATTGAATGGTCAGCAGGGATAACATGTTGAGTGTTTGGAGTTCGGATTGGACCCATAACTTCCTCAGGTGAGAGTGTAACTACTGAGCCAAGGGCAACAGTACATAACAGTACATAACAGTCGTGCTGCTTTTTGTTATGAGGGGACTCAGCCTCATACCACAGAGATGTATCAGCTTTCTGTATATAGGGAACCAGGAAAGCATCAATAGAGATGTAGCTATTATCTACAAATAAAATAAATTTGCATAGTATGTATTTTCAGTATAGAATGTTCTCACTTTTTACCCCCTCCCCATCTATGATTTAAGGATGAATTCACAATAACCTATCTTGTTTCTGTGAGCAAAGATTGCTCAACAGACACCTCTCCCACCTCATTATACTCTCCCCATTCATACAATCTGCTGAGGGAAATTTCTGGACAACTGCTTCCCAATTCAAAAAGTCAATTCAGTAACTCTTAAATTTACCGTACTGGACCCAGCCCTATTCCCACCCTTGGCCTGACATTGAATCAGCCACTTGTGTTCCATACAGCGGATTATATCTATCCCATACTTAACATTCTAACCCCTAATCCTGTTGTTGATCAGGCATTTATCCAGCTTTTCAACACCTGTGAATCAACTATTTATTATGGTATATCGCACAAACTCATTACCTTAGGAAGAAATCTTTACTTGTACAATGTTGGAGCTCCACACAAGCCTCCGTCATATGGTCCGGTTGGCAAAACCTTCTGTTCCTTTCCCCCTTGTGTATTTATCTAGCTTCCTCTTAAAGGCATCCATGCAATTTGATTTCACTACTCCATGTGGTTGCAAATTCCATATTTTAGCCTCTTTCTGGGTAAAGAGGATTCTCTTGAATTCCTAACTATATTTATTCATGACTAACTTATATTGTTGGCCCCTTGGGGTGGATTTAACCCCTGCCAACAACGGAATTTTTCTATTCTATTCCTGCCGAAGTCAACGATTATACAGTTCAGATGCTGTTGCAACAGGGCCGTAAAATTCTGTCCCTAGTTTCGGATTCCCCAACAAGTGCTAACATCTTCTTTATAGCTTTATAAACAAAGAAATAACGGATGCATGTAGAAATGGTACAGCAGTTGAAGAGGGTGAGGGGGAAGATGAGAGGCAAAGGAGGGGGGGAGGGGGGGGGAAGAGGGTAGGGGGTGTCAGAGGAGGGAGGGGAGATATCCGATCGGAATTGGGAAAGGGGGTGTGTGTGTAATGAAGCCGGGAGGCAAGAGGAAGCGGAAAGGTGGTTGGAGGGAGAGTGACACAGGCCGGCGCGGAGTTACAGGAAACACGAGGGAGGCGATGGAACGCAGAGACACAAAAAGATACAGTGGCCGCATTCCAAAGTGTCTCCGCGTTCCAAACGACAGCCCGGTGTGTGGGGGGGGAGGGGGGTGAACACGTGCTGCACCTCCTGCTGCCCATACCCCCCCCTCCCCCCCCAAAAAAAAATACAGCCCTGAGTTGAGACACTAGATGAGCTGGCCTTGTGATCCCCCCCCCCCCCCCACCCCCCACCCCCACCCCCACCCACCCCCCACCCCCACCCCAGCAATCAGCATGAGTCCTGCCTGTGTTTTGAGGGACACACATGCATTCGAGCGACCTCCATTTATTTTCTGCCTACTCTATATGATCTAGCTGATGGAGTGGCTGTGACAGCCTAACGTTTGGGATGGGGATGCAGCTTGCTTCCCGTTTACCCCCGTCCCTTCCCCCGTCCCCAATCAGCAGGACCCTTACAAAAAAAAAGAAATGGTACAGCAGTTATCATGGGGGATTTTAATCGACATGTCGATTGGTTTAACCAGGTCGGTCAAGGCAGCCTTGAGGAGGAGTTTATAGAATGTATCCGCGATAGTTTCCTAGAACAGTATGTAATGGAACCTACGAGGGAACAAGCGGTCCTAGATCTGCTCCTGTGTAATGAGACAGGATTGATTCATGATCTCATAGTTAGGGATCCTCTCGGAAGGAGAGATCACAATATGGTGGAATTTAAAATACAGATGGAGGGTGAGAAGGTAATATCAAACACTAGTGTTTTGTGCTTAAACAAAGGAGATTACAATGGGATGAGAGAAGAACTAGCTAAGGCGGACTGGGAGCAAAGACTTTATGGTGAAACAGTTGAGGAACAGTGGAGAACCTTCCAAGCGGTTTTTCACAGTGCTCAGCAAAGGTTTATACCAACAAAAAGGAAGGACGGTAGAAAGAGGGAAAATCGACCGTGGATATCTAAGGAAATAAGGGAGAGTATCAAATTGAAGGAAAAAGCATACAAAGTAAGATTAGTGGGAGACTAGAGGACTGGGAAATCTTTAGGGGGCAAGAGAAAGCTACTAAAAAAGCTATAAAGAAGAGTAAGATAGATTGAGAGAGTAAACTTGCTCAGAATATAAAAACAGATAGTAAAAGGTTCCACAAATATATAAAACAAAAAAGAGTGGCTAAGGTAAATATTGGTCCTTTAGAGGATGAGAAGGGAGATTTAATAATGGGAGATGAGGATATGGCTGAGGAACTGAACAGGTTTTGTGGGTCGGTCTTCACAGTGGAAGACACAAATAACATGCAAGTGACTGATAGAAATGAAGCTATGACAGGTGAGGACCTTGAGAGGATTGTTATCACTAAGGAGGTAGTGATGGGCAAGCTAATGAGGCTAAAGGTAGACAAGTCTCCTGGCCCTGATGGAATGCACCCCAGAGTGCTAAAGGAGATGGCAAGGGAAATTGCAAATGCACTAGTGATAATTTACCAATATTCACTAGACTCTGGGGTGATCCCGGCGGATTGGAAATTAGCAAATGTGACACCACTGTTTAAAAAAGGAGGTAGGCAGAAAGCGGGTAATTATAGGCCAGTGAGCTTAACTTCGGTAGTAGGGAAGATGCTGGAATCTATCATCAAGGAAGAAATAACGAGGCATCTGGATGGAAATTGTCCCATTGAGCAGACGCAGCATGGGCTCATAAAAGGCAGGTTGTGCCTAACTAATTTAGTGGAATTTTTTGAGGACATTACCAGTGCTGTAGATAACGGGGAGCCAATGGATGTGGTATATCTGGATTTCCAGAAAGCCTTTGACAAGGTGCCACACAAAAGGTTGCTGCATAAGATAAAGATGCATGGCATTAAGGGGAAAGTAGTAGCATGGACAGAGGATTGGTTAATTAATAGAAAGCAAAGAGTGGGGATTAATGGGTGTTTCTCTGGTTGGCAATCAGTAGCTAGTGGTGTCCCTCAGGGATCAGTGTTGGGCCCACAATTGTTCACAATTTACATAGATGATTTGGAGTTGGGGACCAAGGGCAATGTGTCTAAGTTTGCAGACGACACTAAGATGAGTGGTAAAGCAAAAAGTGCAGAGGATACTGGAAGTCTGCAGAGGGATTTGGATAGGTTAAGTGAATGGGCTAGGGTCTGGCAGATGGAATACAATGATGACAAATGTGAGGTTATCCATTTTGGTAGGAACAACATCAAAAGGGATTATTGTTTAAATGATAAAATATTAAAACATGCTGCTGTGCAGAGACCTGGGTGTGCTAGTGCACGAGTCGCAAAAAGTTGGTTTACAGGTGCAACAGGTGATTAAGAAGGCAAATGGAATTTTGGCCTTCATTGCTAGAAGGATGGAGTTTAAGAGGAGGGAGGTTATGCTGCAATTGTATAAGATGTTAGTGAGGCCACACCTGGAGTAGTGTGTTCAGTTTTGGTCTCCTTACTTGAGAAAGGACATACTGGCACTGGAGGGTGTGCAGAGGAGATTCACTAGGTTAATCCCAGAGCTGAAGGGGTTGGATTATGAGAGGTTGAGTAGACTGGGACTGTACTCGTTGGAATTTACAAGGATGAGGGGGATCTTATAGAAACATATAAAATTATGAAGGGAATAGATAGGATAGATGCGGGCAGGTTGTTTCCACTGGCGGGTGAAAGCAGAACTAGGGGGCATAGCCTCAAAATAAGGGGAAGTAGATTTAGGACTGCGTTTAGGAGGAACTTCTTCACCCAAAGGGTTGTGAATCTATTGAACTCCTTGCCCAGTGAAGCAGTAGAGCCTCCTTCATTAAATGTTTTTAAGATAAAGATAGATAGTTTTTTGAAGAATAAAAGGATTAAGGGTTATGGTGTTCGGGCCGGAAAGTGGAGCTGAGTCCACAAAAGATCAGCCATGATCTCATTGAATGGTGGAGCAGGCTAGAGGGGCCAGATGACCTACTCGTGCTCCTAGTTCTTATGTTCTTATACCTATCCTATTAAACCTCATAATTTTAACCATTTGCATTAGGTCACGCCTCAGCTTTTTCTTTTCTAGAGAAGAAAAAAACACCCTGATAATTATGTCCTTTCAGCATTTAGAAACCTGAAACATGTCCCCTCTCTACTATGCCAGAGCAGTGTACAAGATGATCAGAGCTGAAAAGCCATTTGTTTGGAGACAGCCAGCATTAACAATACCATACATTCACTCAAACTCACTGCAAAATCCCTTATAGCCCAGCTTGGTGTCAGAGACAGCAATTATTGACAGTGCTATTTATGGGACTTGCAACGGTCAGCTACATCCTCCCTGGGGCCTGGATCACCAGTTGAGTCAGCAGCAGTATTTGTCGTGATATCATGGTTGTGTTGTAATTCACCAACTGACCACTAGGAGTTTCATTAGTACATAAGTGAATGTTAGAGTCAGGTAACCCCAGACTGACTAGGGAGCGGAGAGAGAGAGGTTGCTTGTGCGTGTTCATACTGGGGAGGCGGTGGCGTAGTGATATTGTCACTGGACTAGTAATCCAGAGACCCTGGGGTCCCAGGTTCAAATCCCACCACTACAGAAATTTGAATTCAATAAAAATCTGGTGATGGCCATCAAATCATTGTCAATTGCCATAAAAACTCATCTGGTTCTCTAAGGAAATCTGCCATTCTTACCTGGTCTGGTCTACATGTGACTCCAGACCCACAGCAATGTGGTTGATTGTTAACTGCCTCTCAAGGGAAATTAGGGATGGGCAATAAATGCTGACACATCCTGCAATGCCCACGTCCCATGAACAAACTTTTAAAAACTGTTATTCATCTGTTGTTTTGTATATAATTTGACCCACAGTTAATGTTAATAGTTTATAGCTTTAGTTATAGGTGTTCTTGAAATATAAATCAGACCATCTGACAACATTACAGTATTTACTTTACATCCGTTTACCCAGCAGTGACTCATAACATCTTCAGCCATCTGCAAGGGTTTCCCAAGAGAAATAACCATCACCCATTCCCACCCTGTAAACATGTTGCTGGGAGTCTCGCCTGCATAGGGGTCGCAGTAATAGATTAACAAAGGCAATGCAGCTCTGTTGAGTTTTTAAAAAGTATATATTTTTTAATTAAAGTTTTGCAAAGTTTTTCATAATAGTAATAATCCTAACACAGCAAAATAGAGTGAACATTAACATAGTGCAAAAAGAGAATATACAATCGCAATTGACTCGACGTGACCCCACGTGCCTCAGTCTTCCCACACCCTCCCAACGGAGCACTCACCCCCACTCCCCTACAGGTCGCTGCTGCCGCTGACGTTTTAATTTTCCCTGAGAAGCCATCGGACGGTATTATGCCCCCCACTCAACAGCAGCAGCTCTGTACACTTGGCAAAATTATTTGCACACATAAGTAGGCATCTGTTCGTGGTGTTGTCGTCCCTTGCTTCACCCAGGCGGAGTTTGCTGTCGTTGTCGTCTCGTTCCGCTTCTGCGGCCCTCCAGTCTTCCCCGTTTTCTGTTCCTTTGGACGTTAAGTTTGTTAATGTTTCCCTGCCTCCCCCCCTCCCCTATTGTTCCCCGTCTCTTCCCTCTACCCCCCCTCCCCTATTGTTCCCCGTCTCTTCCCTCTACCCCCCCCTCCCCGCTCCTGCCCCACCCCCGTGGCTCGCCTTTCCTTCCTCTTAGATTTAACTGTCCCCCCCCCTATTGTTCCCTGTCTCTTCCCTCTACCCCCCCTCTACTGTTCTCTGTCTCTTCCCTCTACCCCCCCCCCCCTCTCCCCGCTCCTGCCCCACCCCCCTGTGGCTCGCCTTTCCTTCCTCTTAGATTTAGCTGCCCCCCCCCTATTGTTCCCTGTCTCTTCCCTCTACGCCCCCTCTCCCCGCTCCTGCCCCACCCCCCCTGTGGCTCACCTTTCCTTCCTCTTAGATTTAGCGGTCCCCCCCCCCACCTCTCCCGGTCTATCTCTCCCTCTCATGCTTTGGCTACTCTCCCGTTTCTTGGCTACCTGGCTATTCTTCTGCTTGTTTGTTGGCCACAAACAGGTCTCGGAACAATTGGGTGAATGGCTCCCACTTCTGTGGAAGCCGTCGTCTGACCCTCGGATGGCGAATTTGATTTTCTTCATTTGGAGAGATTCCGAGAGGTCGGACAGCCAGTCTGCAGCTTTGGGCGGTGCTGCTGACCGCCAGTGGAACAGGATTCTACTGCGGGCGATCAGGGAGGCAAAGGCAAGGGTGTCCGCCCTCCTCCCCAGGAATAGATCTGGCTGGTCTGAAACCCCGAAGACCGCCACTTTCGGGCATGGATCCACCCTCAGCCCCACCACCTTGGACATTGCCTCGAAGAAGGCTGTCCGGTACTCCACAAGTCGGGGGCAGGACCAGAACATGTGGGCGTGGTTGGCTGGGCCTCCTTGGCACCGCTCACATCTGTCCTCCACCTCTGGGAAGAACCTACTCATATGGGTTCTTGTTAAGTGGGCTCTATGTACCACTTTTAGTTGCATCAGGCTGAGCCTTGCGCACGTGGAGGTGGAGTTGACCCGATGCAGTGCTTCGCTCCAGAGTCCCCATCCTATTTCGATCCCCAGGTCCTCCTCCCACTTCATTCTTGTTGCGTCCAGTAGGGTGTCGCCCTTTCTACCAGTCGGTCATACATGTCACTACAGTTTCCTTAGTCTAGTATGCTTACGTTCAGTAACTCTTCCAGTCGTGTCTGTCGTGGGTATGTCCCGGTCTCCTTTCGTAGGAAGTTTTTTTTAGTTGCAGGTACCTTAGCTCGTTCCCCCTGGCTAGCTGGAATTTCTCTGTCAGTTCGCCCAGTGTTGCGATCCTGCCGTCCGTGTATAGGTCCCTGACTGTCAGTGTCCTTCTGTCCTGTCCCCACCTTTTGAAGGTGGCGTCTGTCAGCGCTGGCGTGAACCTATGGTTGTTGCAGATGGGAGCTTTACCCGACATTCTGGTCAGGCCAAATTGTTGCCATAGTTGGTTTCAGGACTGGAGGGTGGCTCTTACCACCGGGCTGCGGGAGTGTTTTTTGGGTGGGGATGGGAGCGCCACCGTGGTGAAGGCCCGGAGGGAGGTCCCCATGCAGGAGGCCTCTTCCGCGCGCACCCATTCGGCTTCTGGCTCCTTGATCCATCCCCTTATTCGCTCGGCCAGTGGTAAAGTTGTAGGTTTGGGAGGGCAAGCCCCCCCCCCCTGGATTTTGTTTTTTGTAGGACCTTCTTTGGGATCCTAGCATTCTTCTCCCCCCCACCCCTCACCATACGAACGCCATGATTAGTTTGTCCAGTGCTTTGAAAAAGGCCTTGGGGATGTAGATCGGGATGGATCTGAATAGGAAGAGGTACCTGGGCAGCACATTCATTTTGATCATCTGGACTCTCCCCGCGAGGGAGAGTGGGAGTGTGTTCTATCTTTGCAGGTCCTTTTTTACTTCCTCGGTCAGACTGGTGAGGTTCCATTTCCAGTCCCCAGGTAGCTGAATTTGTGTCGGGCTTGTTTAAACGGCAGTCCCGTTAGGGCTGCCCCACCTACTTGTGGGTGTACCGGGAAGATCTCGCTTTTGCTCATGTTGAGTTTGTAGCCCGAGAAGGCGCCAAACTCTTTCAGGAGCGCGATGATTCCATCCATGCTGCTCTGTGGATCCGAAATGTAGAGGAGCAGGTCATCTGCATAGAGTGAGACTCTGTGCTCTCTGGCTCCCCTTCGGATCCCCCTCCAGCTTTTTGCTGCTCTGAGCGCGATTGCTAGTGGTTCAATCGCTGGAGCGAACAGCAGCGGGGACAGTGGGCATCCTTGTCTGGTGCTCCTGTGCAGCTGGAAGTATCGGAGGTTGGTATTGTTGGTCCGTACGCTCGCCATGGGAGCGTTGTATAGGAGCTTTACCCAGGAGGTGAACCCTGTTCCAAGTCTGAACCGCTCCAGTACCTCTATGAGGTATTTCCATTCGACTCTGTCGAAGGACTTTTCTGCATCTAGGGAGACGATCATCTCTGGTGTTCTCTCCCCGGAGGGGGTCATTATCAAGTTCAGCAGGCGTCTGATGTTCAAGGTAAGCTGTCTATCTTTGACAAAGCCCGTCTGGTCCCCTGCGACCACCTCAGGTACAGAGTCTTCTAACCTTTTGGCTAGAATTTTGGCCAGTATTTTGGCGTCTGCATTCAGCAGTGAGATGGGTCTGTATGACCCACATTCCGTTGGGTCTTTGTCTTTCTTAGGTATCTGCGAGGTTGAGGCCTGTGCTAGCGTGGGCGGCAGTGGGCCCCTCGCTAGCGAGTCTGTGAACATCTCCCGCAGGTGCAGTTGCAAATCTTTTGTAGAAGTCCGCCGGTAACCCGTCGGGTCCCGGCGCCTTCCCCGCCTGCATGGAGCTAATGCTGTCCACGACCTCTCCCAGTGCTCGTGGTGCTTTCAGGCCCCGTTTTCTGCCCTCCCCACGACTGGAATGTCCAGTCCATCAAGGAACCGTTTCATCCCACACTCCCTCATTGGGGGCTCTGAGGTGTACAAGCCCTTGGTAGAAGGCCTTGAAGGTTTTGTTGATCTTTTCTGGTTCTGTTTCTAGCGTGCCTCTGGTATCCCTGATTTGTGCAATTTCTCTGGTGGCTGCCTGCTTTCTCAGCTGGTGTGACAACAGGTGGCTGGCTTTGTCTCAGTGTTCGTATAGGGTCCCACGTGCCTGGCGGAGTTGGTGCACTGCTTTCCTGGTGGGGAGCAGGTCAAATTTCCTTTGTAGCTCTTTCCTCTCCGCCAGGAGCTCTACGGTCGGGGCCTCGGAGTATTTACGGTCTACCTCCAGTATGGAGTCGACCAGCTGCTGCCTAGCCACCCTTTCCTCCCTATCTCTTTGCGCTTTGAAAGCGATGATTTCCCCTCTTAGTACGGCCTTTAGTGCTTCCTAGAATGTGGAGGGTGACACCTCCCCGTTCTAGTTGTTCTCTGCCCGTGATAACCTTTTATTGAAGGCCTTGTCCGCTAGTAGGGCGACGTCCAACCTCCATGTGGGGCATTGGGCCCTGCCGGTCTCCAGGCTCACGTCCATGCAGTGTGGAGTGTGGTCTGATATCACAGTATTCCACCTAGTCTATCCCCGGAAGCACCGTTTTCCCTACCACAAATAAGTCAATTTTGGTGTATACGTTGTGTACTGGGGAGTATACGTTGTCGCCCGGGTGGGTGAACCTCCAGGGGTCCACCGCTCCCATCTGCTCCATAAAGTGACTGAGTTCCCTTGCCATGCTTGAAGTTTTCTCCATTTTGGGGTTTGATCTCTGTCTTTGGGTCCTACACACAGTTGAAGTCCCCCCCCCCCCCCCCCGCCATTAGTTGATGCGTCGCTATGTCAGGGATTTCTGCCGTGGTCTTCTTGATGAAGCTCGTGTTGTCCCAGTTGGGTGCGTACGCGTTAACTAGTACTACCGGTGCCCCATCCAGGGCCCCGCTGACCATGACATATCGTCCCCCTGGGTCCATAACCGTCTTTGTCCCCCTAAACATCGTCCCCTTGTCGATCAATATCGCCACCCCCCTGGCCCTTGTTCCATAGCACGAATGGTAGGTTTGTCCCACCCAGCCCTTTCTTACCCGCAGTCGGTCCTGCTCTCTCAGGTGTGTCTCCTGGAGGAAGACTATGTCGGCCCTCATATTTCTTAGGTGGGTGAGGACTCTGGATCTCTTCACTGGGCCGTTGAGTCGCCTTATGTTCTAGGTGACTATCCTGGTGGGGGGCTTCTGCCCCCTCGCTCCTGTGGGATTAACCATACTTACCTGGTGGACGCGCCCCTGCCCTCCGGGGTTTCTCTTTGTTAGGGGGCCGTCCAGGATGGCCGCTGTCACTGCTCTCTCCATGCAGTCGGGTCCCTGCGCTCCAGGGTTTCCCTTTGTCCCGGGGGCACCCGACATGGCCGCCCACTGTGCATCTGCCATGCGGGTAGTCCCCTGCACTCTGGGGTCTCCCTTCGCCCAGAGACCGTACTGGGTGGGTGCTTGCAGCGATTCCTTGTTTCGAGCCCTTGGTTGTGGCACTTTGTAGCCCTATTCCTTTTCAAGCCTGGTTTGTCCCTCCTTCCCTGTGTCGCCCCCCCCCTGGTCTCTCCCTCCCTGTGCCTCCCCCCCCCCCCCCCCCCGGGTCTCTCCCTCCCTGTGTCTCCCCCCCCCCCTCCCCTCCCGGTCTCTCCCCTTTCCTCCCTTTCCCTTGTACCCCTCCTTTGTCCCTCTTTCCTCTGTTCCTGTCCTAGTTTGCTTTCCCGTCTCTGTTGAGTGGTTCCCCCCATCTCCAGCCTGGCGTCTTCCCACCTGTTGAGGGCGCGCTGTGGCCCTGCTTTGTTGCATGCCCCCGGCGCTAGCTTTAGCTCTGTTGAGTTAAGGTGTACATATTCATTCAGGCCACCTGATAGAGATAATATTGCAAACAGTCTAGCCTAGCATGTGTCAATGTACACTTCAGTTGATGTCAGTGTCAGGATACTCTGCTGGTGCTTCACCCAAGTGGCCATTGATAATGTAAACGCAGACAGTGAATTTTGACTGTTTGAATACAATCTCATTCCAATCGGTTGTTGCAGATCTGAACTATTTTCTGGTTGTAAAAGGTTTATAATTGAACCAAGCGGCCTGGTTAAAAGAGGACTGCGACAACCGTTTGCCAGGTATGGAGTATCCTCACCGTTTTCATGTTACTGATGAAACAGGATTCCATGCAACTTCAACATTTATCCAGGTTTTAGCTGAGGGTTCAAAAACTCTGGTCAGATTTTCAAGAACGATTTAAACTATTGGTGTAAGGTTAACACATTGCTGCTGTTTAATATGTTAACTTTTGCCTATCTAAATACACCCATTGTAATAAACTCAAATTGTAGATTAGTCTGAACCAAAAGCTCTTTGTGTTTATACATCCAATCAATGCATAACTCACTAAAGCAGCCATACTGTTTCAGCAGACCAACTCGTTCGCACCACGCATGAAGTGTGTAAGTATCAGTTTGTTGGGAGTGTGGGCCAGCTGCTATGGAAGCTAATTGTTGTTGAGTGTGAATAAAAGTATTGGAGGAAGACAAGTTGCAACATTGGCTGGGGACCATCTGCATATATGTCACTAAAATTCAATCCAAAAGAGTGTCCGGCATCAATTACTAAGTGACAAGTCTGTCAACCAGTTTCCCATGCAACCTCACTTCCATAGAAACCATCAAATCCCTCCAGTGCAGATTGCCACACCAAATAGCTCCATTTGTTTAATTGGGTTTGAAATCCATGCAAAATCTTTTCTCTTTCTATATCTCAATCTTAGTTCTTCAGTGTCAACAGCTCGACACTGACACATGGATCATAAATAACGTGCAATTTACTCCAAGCTTAAGACACCGTACTACTTTATTGTATGAAGTGGGAACAGCACCAAACATTCAGTTACAGTTACACCACAGTGCAATTGGCCTCACGCTATCTAGGACATGGCAACAGAGGCAACGGAACACTGCCACCTCCATGTTCACCTCCAAGCCACACACCATCCCGACTAGGAAACGTATCGCTGTTCGTTCACGGTCACTGGGTCAAAATTCTAACAGTACTGTTGGTGTACCTAAAGTACATGGGCGGCAGCAGTTCAAGAACGTAGCTATCTTCGCCTTCCCAAGGGCAATTAGGGATGGGCAATAAATGCTGGGATTGATAGCATTGCCCACATCCCATGAATGAATATTAAAAAAAACATCAGCTAAGACCATTCCATGCACACCTCTGGTATAATACTGCCAATGTTTCTATTCTTGTAAGGGTGGGGGGTCTGTTCAATTTAAACTGTAGTGTGTAGTGCTTTTCAGTCCAGCATGTAGTCTAGCAGTTTGCACACACAATGTGGTACTGAATTGAACATCTGTTTGACACCCTTACAAACGTTAAACCCAGGTAACGTCGTGACTCAATTGTATTAAATGTTAAAATGTAGCCTGCATAAGACTCAGCTACCCGTTTATCATTGTAAATATAAAAAAAGGTTCCGCTAAATAAATTAGTGGAGTTTATTTTCTATATAATACAACATACTTTCAAATCCTCACTGCTGTTCAGTATATAAAGTATCCCAGATACATGTATAAAAACTATTAAGAAATCAGTTCAAGTTGGAAATCGAAACAGAAATCACCAGAGACGCAGTGAGTCAGTCAATTCTCTCCCAGATGTTGGTGTTACAGCTGAGATCCATCAACAACAACTTGCATTTATATAGTGCCAATGTTCCTAATGCAATTAACAGAAGTACAATCAAACAAACTCTGATACCAAACCACATGAAGCTCAATCAAAGAGGTAGGTCTTAAGAAATGTCTTAATGATGGAGAGAGCGAGTGAGAAAGAGAGAGAAAGAGACAGACAGAAATCCAGGCCAAAAATTCCAGAGCTGAAACCACAGCTGCCCATCAGAACTGAAAACCTTTTGTAAGAGTTTTCTACCTTGATCGTTTCTTTTTCCAGTTCTAACAAAGTGTCCCAAAAGGTTTCTGCGTGGATCTCACCCCCACAACCCAAAGATATGCAGGGGTATGTGGATTGGCCACACTAAATTGCCACTTAAGTGGAAAAATTAATTAAAAATATTACAGGTTCATTTCCAGCATCCCAGCTTTTTGTAACTTCCTTTTCAACTCCGGCACACCCAAACGTCTACCTCAGGGAAGTTGCCACTGCAGTCTGTATGTCCCGTAGCATGCACAGCATTGGCTCATAAATTCCTGATGGTCCCTGAAGTTGAAGCCAGTTTCCCAGCTTGCTCACGCACTCTAGAGCCTCGTTGTTGGTGACCGCAGAGGCCGTGTTTGGCAACACTCTGCCAACCATGTGCGCCTGCACCAAATCCTCCAGTCGGGGCCTCTTGGCTGTGACACAATTGTCTTCAGACTGGAGTTGCAGGCCAGGCGACTCCTCCTGTTTCATTGGGAGCAAAAGAGGACAAGAATTGGCTGAGCTTAGATCACCCCTAGGGAGCCTGGGACCCATGCAGGTCACGTCCTTTTTCTGGGCCCCATGAGGGGGGTCAGCACAGGCAGTCTGCTCCATGTTCCCATAGGCCCGGTACAGCATTTGGATTGCATCGAGCAGGGTCACATTATGGCCAATATCAGTCACTCTGGTTCTGACTTCGCCCCTCTCTGGAGTCCGGCCACCTGCTGCAGGACCATCATAATCGTGTCGCTCGCTGGAGTCCTTCTTAAAAATAATATTGTTCCGGGCCTTCCATCGCGAAAGCCACCCATCAGTCGGCTCAAAGTCATCGTGGCCCAGGTCCTCTGCGAACTCCTTGGCTTTCGTCTTCAGCATGGGGCCCGAGACGCGGACTCCGTCAGCCACAGCCTGTTGGAACCACAACAGAAGGGCATCCTCCACCTCGATGTCCTTCCCCTTCCTCTTTCTCTTGCGGTTGGGGTTGGCATTCTGTCGCCATTCCTCCAGAATCCTCTCCCTGTTCTGGCTGATGCGCCCGACCTGACTCTTTGAGATGCTGAACATCTTGGCCACAGAGGCATAGGAGGCTTTTGGGCCTTGTAAGGCTGCAACGACTTTCACCTTCTCAGCAAGTGGCAGATCTGTGCGTTTGTGATTCGCGGGCATCACAGGCAACATTCCGACTCCTCCTAAGAGGATAAATGATCTGCCATAAAAAGAAGCATCGGTCAGATTTTGTACAGGGAACAGATACCTGGCTAATGACAAAAAAATAATTAATAAATTGAACAAAACATGAATGGATAACTGAGCATGTTAGAGCAAAGAATGAGTACAAGGTATTCTATCCGACGAGGAGATTTCTATCCCACCTTCTCTTACTGAATCAGATTCTAACACACCGGCTCCTAAAGCCATAAAAGTCACTGAGCTCAGCAGGGGTTCAATGGACCAGGAATAAAAGCAGAAAATACTGGAAATACTCAGCTGGTCAGGCAGCATCTATGGAGCAACCAACTGAAATGTCAACTCGACTTCACTCCACAGACACTATCTGACCTGCTGACTATTTCCAGCATTTTCGGTTTTCATTTTAGATTTCCGGCATCCACAACATTCGGCATTTCATTCAATCGACCAAATGGCCTCATGAACCAGGAGGCTGTGTATCCAAGAGTCAATTTGCTTCAATGTGTATCAGAAGACAAGTTGCCCGTGAAGGTTCACAAATGTTGACCCAGCTAACACCAAACACGTAAGTAGTTTGAAGATTATGGGAGGTTGAGAAGTTCAATGCTTGATGGCTGTCAGAATCCCCAGTGCAGAAGGAGGCCATTCAGCCCATCGAGTCCGTACTGACCCTCTGAAAGAGCACCCTACTTAGGCCCACTTCCCCACCCTACCATCGTAACCAACCTAACCTTTGGACACTAAGGTACAATTTAACATGATCAAACCACCTAATCTGGGCATCTTTTGACTATGGAAACTGAGGCACCCGGAAGGAATCCACGCAGAAACTGGGAGAACATGTAAACTCCACATAGATAGTCACCCACGGCTGGAATTGTGGGGAGGCAGTGGCGTAGTGGTATCTGCACTGGACTAGTAATCCAGAGACACAGGGTAATGCTCTGGGAATCTGGGTTTGAATCCCACCAGGGCAGATGATGGAATTTGAATTCAATAAAAGTTTGGGATTAAGTCTAATGATCACCATGAAACTATTGCCGATACTTGTAAAAACCCACCTGGTTTACTAATGCCCTTTAGGGATCCTTACCTGGTCTGGTCTGCATGTGACTTCAGATCAACAGCAATGTGGGTGACTCTTAAAATGCCCTCTGGGATGGGCAATAAATGTTGACGCAGCCAACGATGCCAAGATCCCATGATCAAATAAAGAAAAAACAAATTGAACCCAGGTCCCTGGTACTGCAAAGCAACAGTGCTCAGTGTTAACACTGTGCTGCCCTGAGATGCAATCTGAGATCCTGGGAAAGTGTCATTTAGAATAGGATTCGGAGCTAATTATATAACGATTGTGTTAATTATATGCAGATCAAGGACACGGATTGTGGTTTCACTTGATCACATACAAGAGATGTATGGACACTGATGTATGGACGCACATCCAGACATAGGAACAGCTTCTTTCCCACAGCCGACAGACTCAACGACTTTCCCTTGGACTGATTTGTTCTCTGTATTCACGGTGCCCTATGCTGCCCTTGTTTCACACTGTAACCAATCACTATTTGTCGATGTATCATTGTAAATGTACTCTTGTCGATTATTCTTTTGTCTACTATGTACGTACTGTGTGCCTTCCCTTGGCCACAGAAAAATACTTTTCACTGTACTTCGGTACATGTGACAATAAATATCAATCAATTAATGTGGTTGAGTTAGGAGGTATATGCTTGTAATGTTTTCTCTGTAAATAAGTGTAAAATTGAGTAAAAATATCATCCAAATAGCTTTGGGAAAGAGGATTCAGACAGAAGAAAGTGCATGCAAAGCAGCTAATTGCTGTAAACAATGAGCACAAAAGCCATGTTCTTAGGAGGCTGACTGTCATGACATTAATTATTGACAAAGATTGGAATCTATGGTTGATATTTTGATCTTATTGGTGTCATTTACTCAGTCTTACATTTATTTACAGAGAAAAAATTATAAGCACACATCTCCTAACTCAACCACATTACTGTTTCCATTCATGTCTTTGTATGCGATCAAGTGAAACAACGGTTGATAGAAGAACTATCCACGGTAGCACAGTGGTTAGTACTGTTGCTTCACAGCGCCAGAGTCCCAGGTTCGATTAACGGCTTGGATCATTGTCTGTGCGAAGTCTGCACATTATCCTCGTGTCCTTGTGGGTTTCCTCCGGGTGCTCTGGTTTCGGCTCACAAGTCCCGAAAGACATGCTGTTAGTTTAATTTGGACATTCTGAATTCTTCCTTTGTGTACCCAAACAGGCGCCAGGATGTGGTGACTAGGGACTTTTCACAGCAACTTCATACTTGTGACAATAAAGATTATTATAACTGTGAGATTACACAGAATTTACTGTTGCAGAAACAGGCATCTTGCTCAATAAGCCAAGCTGGTGTTCATACCATTATTTTATCTCACTCTACAAATGGTTAGTTTTCCTGTACCCCATTCAGGAGTGTATGAGAAGTATTAGAAGAACTGAGAGTAGGAATCAAACCTTGAACAGACTTGTAGTTTGTCGAATTAAAGGCTGCTGAATGGACATTACATGTTTCATTTTACAGCAGAAGTAAGCATTGTGCACGCAACTTTAGCAATGGAAGAGATGGCGAGACCAAGAGGGAAGACATGTTGAGAATTAAGAGTGTTGTATCGATGGTAAAGGAAATAGTTGGGTTTGTGTGAGGCATGGAAGGACCGTACCTTTGAAGAATGGGAAGAAACAAGATTTTGAAGCATTTGACTCATCACTAGGTTGATTCCAAAGATGAAGGGTTTGTCATATGAAGAGAGATTGAACAATTTAGGCTATATTCTCTAGAGTTCAGAAGATGAAGGGGAGATCAAATTGAGCTATACAAGATGATAAAAGATATGGATAAAGTAGATGTGGAGGTGATGCTTCCTCTTGTGGAGCATTCTAAAACGAGAGGTCATAATCTTAGGATAAGAGGTAGCAAATTTTAGAGTTGAGAAAATACTTTGCCAAAGGGTTACAAATCTATGGAATTTACTACCCAGAGTGTGGTGGATGCAGGGACAGTGTGTAAATTTAAGGACGAGTTAGACAAATTTTTAATTGGTAATGGGTTGAAGGGTTATGGAGAACGGGCAGGACAGTGGAGTTAAGGCTAGGATTAGTTCAGTCATGATCGAATGGCGGAGCAGACTCGATGGGCCAAATGGCCTTATTCTGCTCCTCTACCTTATGAACTTATGAAAATGCAGTGATTCTGCCGCTAGACTGGGAGAGAGATAAAGCAAGATGAAGTAACCAAACCATTTGTTTTTATCCTGTTATGATTTCACCTTTTACACAACAGTAGCAAATCAAATCACAATTGAACTGCAGCATTTACCTGGAGTCTTTCTCATTCTCCGTATTCAGCCTGCTTGCGTCCTGTGTTTTCTCACTCATCCACCGTGTGATTACTTGACGGTTCTCGTCAGCCATTTTCTGCAGCCGTTCCTCGAGGTTGCTGAAGGTGACGTGGAGAGTGTTGTATTCATTCTTCAGTGCGTGATTGGCTCGCTCCATTTCCTGCAGGTTAGTCTGCAGCTCCCTACATTCAGCTTCCAGCTTCTTAATGCGCTTGTGGTACTCCACCATTCTGAAACCATCAGAATACAAAGTACAGGCTTTACTTGCATAGTTTACAGAGATCACGTGTGAAGTAGATGGATCATAATTATATTTTTTATGCAAATTAATGGACAAAACCACAAGAGGTCACTTATAGCTCTGTACTTTAGCTGGTCAGATTACAGCAGAGGCATTGATAATACTAACAGAAACTGTTGTTACTCTCAATCTATTGGTAAAATGAAATGATGAAAGATGCGATCTAATGAGTCAGCGCATTTTATCCATCAGAGAAATGGTAGACCCAGCATTCACATCATGTCTGTCACACTCAAGTGAAGTGGTAAAATAAATTTTCTATGCCATACTCCAAAGAAAAGACTGTCTAGGAACAGAAAGTACTGCAGGCAGACTACCTGTACCGTAGTCATGTTGCATCCGTATGAATTTTCCTGCCGTTTTATTTAATAGTAGCAACTTCAAAATTGGCCTCTGTATGAACTCAGCACTTAACAGCAATTTGACTGTAATTTTAAAGACCAAAACATCCATACTTTGAGTCTAAAATTCCTCTGCCTAAAAAGTGTACCGTGCAAGATAAATTGGCTCGATAATAGATTAAATGTTGCACTATCAAACACTCCTCCATCATACTTGATCTCAAAACTTGATCCTTCTGCGCTGTAAATTCTATGATAATTCTATGATAATTCTATGAAAATTGTTCCATTATTTATTGGATTAAACGTCCCACAGGATTGCCTCTGAACAGGGGTGGCATGGTGGCGCAGTGGTTAGCACTGCTGCCTCATGGCACCGAGGACCCAGGTTCGATTCCGGCCCTGGGTCACTGCCCATGTGGAGTTTGCACATTCTCCCCGTGTCTGCATGGGTCTGACCCCCACAACCCAAAGATATGCCGGGTAAATGGATTGGCCACGCTAAATTGTCCTTTAATGGGAATTTTCTTTTTTAAATTTAAAAAAAATTGCCTCTGAACTTCTCAAATCTGCCACAGACCACAGACAAGCAAGTTAAATAAATGTAAAAGCAATTAAGCAACATCAAGCAAGGTGTCAATGTGGAAAAAGATTAGCTATATAAAATAATAATTGTTACAGTTAGTATAACTTTACTTTTTAATTTCCTGTGCATTCTTACTGGAGCAAAGCAGTCTTAACATACTGTGTTTCAGCTGAATCTCTCGAAACGACATACAGTTTCCGCAATGGCTCCATCATGTTAACTGACCTGCCAATCCAACAGGCTTAGAATGTTTATCTGCACCTTGTCCAACTCACATCATCTTGAGAATAGATGCTCTCTTGTCAAAAAGTGGGATGGCACCTAATTCTCCAGTCAGGCTGATTATCATTCAATGAGGCAAGGCTTAATATGAGTCTTTAAGGTGCCATATTTCAGAGATTGGTGAAATAACAGAGCAATTGTAATGATCAGATTCACTTATTTCCATTAACACAACTCGCCTTAACGTAATCAAAAAGATGTTAATAACAGAGTTATCACATTTATTGGGAAAATAATATATTTCAAAGCCATAATGTTAAGCATGGAGGGACATTGCATTATGTGGACCCTTAGATGCTGACCTGGAGTTTTTAAAAAGGTTATATATTCACCTTGGACTGGGAGCAAGCCAATTTTTTTCCAAGAAGTGACCTAACCTACATGGTACTTGAGGAAGATTGTTTGTTTGATTTGAACTGCAATCATTTTAATTGATGGGGAAAAAACTTAAAAGGCAAAGGCTAATGACTTCCTGAAAAATCACAGAGAGAACATTTAAGTTTTGAACCTGCTGGTTGTGAAGGCCATCTTGTTGGGGAATAAGCAGAAAAGGGAAGGCTATTCTACCAGACTCCCTTTCTCACTGCCTTGCTTGAAATTGGGTGTGGTTGTCAATCTGCTGCAATGAATTCATAATAATAATCCTTATTAGTGTCATAAGTAGGCTTACATTAACACTGCAATGAAGTTACTGTGATAATCTCCTAGTTGCCACAGTCCGGCGCCTGTTTGAATACACAGAGGGAGAATTCAGAATGTCCAATTCACCTAACAAGCACTTCTTTCGAGACTTGTGGGAGGAAACCGGAGCGTCCGTAGGAAACCCTCGCAGACACAGGGAGAACGTGCAGACAAACCGGAAATCGAACTTGGGTCTCTGGCGCTGTGAAGCAACAGTGCTAACCACTGTGCTACAGTGTCGCCCCACCTCATCTGGACTTGAATGGCTGAGACAAGAAGAATTGATCCAGCTCTTTATTCTCCTGTGCCAAATTCCCATTGGTGAGAACTTCCAGACATTCGCCTGGTCTTCACACAAGGGAACTCCACATTGACTATTGAGGCCCTGTTAAATTTATCCTTTATTTTATAATGCCGATTCTCTATGACCCATTTCTGCTGAGACTGTATGACCCATTTCTGCTGAGACTGTTTATCCTTTGTTATTCTGTGTGTATGCGCTGGGGGACATTTTTAGGAAGAGATAGATAGTAACACTTGCAGATTGCCATTGTTAACCAGTACTTGCAACTTTTTATAAAGACGTTTTGTTTTATAATAAACTAAGACGTTTAATGCTTATTTATTCTAGGTAACAAAAGAGAAGGTAAATAATGGCCATTTTGGTGAGTAAATTAAACTTTTAAATTAATGGTACAACCTGCGGAATAGTGGGGCTAGATAATACATGCATTCCTCCCATCCCATAACGCATTTAACCTAAAAGCACATCTCGGTGTTCCATCCTGCCTGTAGCCCTTAATACCCGATTGCCATAGTCTTCGCATCTCTCCATTTACAAAATCCTGTCTGTCAATGTTCGTGCGAGTGACTCTGACTGAAGTACTATCAGAAATAAATTTAAACCTTTTTAAGGCAATGTATGTGAACCAGTCATCAAATACGGAGTAGAGCTAACAGAATTATTATTTGCAATCCATGACAGATCAAAAATATCTCACTGGCATCGTGAGTGTCCGCTTTTTCAGACCCCCTTTTATTTTGCTTGCAGCTTACACAACGCTTTCCAGCACAATATGGAGGGAACTGAGATGATTCAACAAATATTCAGAGGAAGCTACTTTATTTGAGGAAGTGTAAATATACAGGGCAATTTGAAAGATTGGGCCTGTTTTTGTTACAGCCAAGGAGATTAAGGGATAATTTGAAAAAGTTCCTTTTGGTTTTTACAGATATTTAAAATAATGAAGGGAAAGGGCAGGGTAAACAGATACATGTAGGGATTGAAGGATTTGGAATGAGGGGAACATAGCTACAAGATTAAATGCAAGGGGTTTAGGGCAGAGTATTCGTTAAAACGAACAGTGGGTTTTAGGAATACACGTTCGGAGCTAGTGATTTTCTTTTTTGACCTCAATCAGCTATTGAATTGAAAGCTCAGACAGGAAAAGACAGCCCATCAGCTATCGACATTTTGCAGGAGCAATGAACAGGCCAAAATTTTCAGATTCTTGTTCCATTTAGTTTTTTAAATTACTTCAAAGTAATACTTTGGAATATTTGAACTAAGAACTATAACACCGTTCCTGGTGTCAACACTCTAGCCCCTTCGGTGTCCATTAGTCACGGAATGGATCTAGCATACTAGTGGACGGTCCATCTTCAGGGTCACCTGTTTGTGAACAAGGCCATGGAAGAGAGGCAGGCAGCCAAAAACCCAGGGCCATATCGATCCTGAGCCTATAGTGGTCACCTTGGCCAGGCCCAAACAGAAGTAGATCCTCAGACTCAATTACCCCCATCTACACCAGGTGGCCAAAAATCAGGAGAGGCCCTGAAGTTGAAGCCAGAATTTGAGCAGCAGCCCCCTTAAATAATAAAACAGGGACTGCACCTTCTTATACTTCACATTACATGAAACACGGACCCAGGGTGCAAGCGTTACAGGCAGTCTGTTTGTTGGATTTTCCCTGTGCAGCGGTGTATAGCCCAAATCACCACCAAGTAAAAATTGACAGACAATTTAGATTGGCCACTAAAACAGTTACATGAGGAAACAAATTTAACGTCATCAAAAACTTAACCATGGTTATAAATTATGGGGCTCAATGACCCATTTGTGTCATGTAGGTCAATGCAAAATGTGCCCAAATCCAAACAGATGACATTTTAACCATTCCCTCTTCACTCTAAAAAGAACCAGTGTCTGAGCAGCCCACTAACTTACTTGGCCTCGTTGGTCAGGATCTCTCGGTCCTTGTGCTGTAGTCTTCTATTGAGTTCGACCATGCTTTGTGCAAGCTGGGCAAGAGAGATAGGAGGAAAAATATTGTCATAAAACTGCACAAAAGTGCAAAACCAAAGCTTCTATCACACACAAATTTTAAACCATATAAATAAATCCACCATTGATACATTTGACTGATGTAAATTAAGCAATAAATTAAAGAAGTTCTCTGTTTAGAATCATAGAATTTACAGTGCAGAAGGAGGCCATTCGGCCCATCGAGTCTGCACCGGCCCTTACAAAGAGCACCTTACTGAAGCCCACAAATCTACCCTATCCCTGTACCCCAGTAACCCCCACTTAACATTTTTTGGACACTAAGGGCAATTTAGCATGGCCAATCCAATCCACCTAACCCGCACATCTTTGGTCTGTGGGAGGAAATCGGAGCACCCGGAGGAAACCCACGCAGACACGGGTAGAACGTGCAGACTCCGCCCAGACAGTGACCCAGCCGGTAATCAAACCTGGGACCCTGGAGCTGTGAAGCAACTGTGTTAACCACTATGCTACGGTGCTGCCCTTTAGTTTAAATAGTGAACTTTCGGATCGAACACTATCGAGATTGTGAAGGGTTATAAGGCAAGCAGTGACGGGCAATTTTGACTGACCATCATAACAGTTAAAGGAGGGAACAAATTTAATATCAAAAAATTCTGGTTATGACCTAGTTAGAGTGCAAATTTGGATTGCAATCTGTTGTTGAAGCACAGTCCATTCTCTTGAAGTAGAATTAAGTAGTTATTTGATAAAGGGAATATTAAGCAGTGATCAAGGCAATGGGATAACAATGATTCAAGTTGAGTAGAACACCAGCACAGATCTAATGAGCCGAATGAGCTGTCTCTCTGTTATCTTAAGATTCTACAGTGGCATTTTTTAAAAATTCATTCATAAGATGTGGCCGTCCCATTTCAGGGGGCAGTTAAGAGTCAACCACATTGCTCTGCGTCTGAAGTACATGTAGGCCAGACACAGTAAGGAAATTAGTGCACCAGATGAGTTTCTAAAATGATCAATGATAGTTTCAACCTTCACTGAGATGACTCTTTGTATTCCAGACTTATTAATTAAATTTAAATTCTACTCGCTGCCATGGTGCGATTTGAAAATTTGCCCCAGAGTGTTAGCTTGGGCATCTGGATTAATAGTCCAGTGACATGACCAGTATGCCATCATCTCCCCTGTTTCAGTGTCCTAACTTTCTGTGAAATAAGTGAACAGCACAAGCCTCCCATCACCACTCGCTAATTAAAGGCACTCTTACTCATTTTAGATATCTGGGGGTGCAGGTTGCCCGGGAGTGGGGGAGGCTTCGCAGGTACATCACTAGTTCGGTGGGGAGAGTGAAAGCCGATCTGGCAAGATGGGACGGCCTTCCTCTGTCACTGGCAGGTCAGGTACAGGCAGTTAAAATGAATGTGTTGCCGCGATTCCTGTTTATTTTTCGATGCCTACCGATTTTCCTGCCAAAGTCTTTTTTCAGGGAGATTGAGGGAAGGATTACCTCATTCATATGGGGAGGGAAGGTGGCCAGAGTGAGAAAGGTGCTGCTACAGAGGGGAAGGCAGGCAGGGGGTTTGGGTCTCCCGAACTTGTTGTACTACTACTGGGCGGCGAATGTGGAGAAAGTGCGGAGCTGGGTCAGAGGGGTGGATTCTCAATGGGTCAGAATGGAGGAGAGTTTGTGCAGGGGGTTGGGGCTGAAGGCACTTGCAACAGCGCCGCTCCCGATAGCTCCGGGGAAATATTCAGGGAGTCCGGTAATAATAGCTTCATTGAAAATCTGGAGGCAGTTTCGCCAACACTTCAGGTTGGGTTTAGGGTCAAGGGAAATGCCGATTCGGGGGAACCACAGATTCTAGTTTTCGGAAATGGGAAGAGAAGGGGATTAAGATGCTAAAAGATTTGTTTCTTCGGGGTCGATTTGCAGGACTGAGGGAGCTGGAAGCGAAGTATGGGCTGGAGCAGGGAGAAGGGTTTAGGTACATGCAGGTTCGGGATTTCGCCAGGAAGGGGATACAGAGCTTCCCAGAGGAACCGACCTCCACATTGCTGGAGGAGGTGTTGACGACAAGGGGACTGGAGAAGGGGGCAGTGTCAGCGGTGTACGGAGCTATTCTGGAAGAGGATAAGGCACCACTGGAAGGGATCAAAGCAAAGTGGGAGGAAGAGTTGGGAGAGGTTATAGAGGAGGGGGTCTGGTGTGAGGTGCTCCGGAGAGTGAATGCCTCCACCTCATGTGCGAGGTTGGGGCTGATACAGCTGAAGGTGGTATATAGAGCGCACCTCACGAGGGCGAGGATGAGACGATTTTTTGAAGGAGTAGAGTATGTGTGTGAGCGTTGCGGGGGGGCGCCCGCGAATCACGTTCATATGTTTTGGTCCTGTCCAAAGCTAGTGGAGTACTGGAAGGAGGTGTTTAGGGTAATTACCAAGGTGGTGCGTGTGAAACTGGGCCCGGGTCCCCAGGAGGCCATATTCGGGGTGTCGGACCAGCCAGGGTTGGAAACGGGAGCGGAGGCAGATATCATAGCCTTCGCCTCGTTGATCGCCCGAAGGCGGATCCTGCTGGGATGGAGAGCAGCCTCTCCACCCAGTGCCCTGGCGTGGTGGGGAGACCTGTTGGAATACTTGACCCTTGAGAAGGTTAAGTTCGAACTGAGGGGAAGCTCGGAGGGGTTCTACAAGTCATGGGCACTATTTATTATGCACTTTCAAGAACTGGATAACATCGAACATTAGTTGGGGGGAGGGGGGGGCTGTGTAGATTAAGGGTGACTATGGGTAATCCCTGATTCCTTTTTGTCATTTGTTTATGTAAACATGTGGGCTGAGGTTTGGGGGTTGGTGGGTGAATGGGATCATTGTTATTATGGAGATTGACATATCTTGCTGATTTGTTTATTGTTGATGGGTGTAAATGTGGGAGAAAATGTGAAAAAGGAGAATTTCAAAAAAAAAAAATTTTTTAAAGGCACTCTTGCGTGTCTGGCCTGAGGCAGCTGCCACCATAAAATGCCACAACCATTTTGCCTTTTGCACTGTGTGAGAGTTTGGGGTGAGGGCCTAATTGACCTGGTTAAGTTTACGTGACTCCAGACCCACAGCAATATGGTTGATTCTTAATTGCGCTCCGAAATGGCCGCGCAAGCTGCTCAGTGATAGTCGGCTCACCACCCCATGCTTAAAGACAACAGAGATGGACAAGAAATGTTGGCATTTCCAATGACGCTCACTCTCAAGGAACAAATATAAAATCTGCTGACGATTTAGGTTTTAGGAATCGACTCCACATTCCTGTAGACCAAGTTTTCCCAAACATTTCGAGCCGCGGAACCCCTCGAGGCCCCTCCACGAGCATAGGAAACTCCAAGTATTCTCATAATGTCAATGCCCTTTTTCTTGCCACGAAATACGCACAAACACAGAAATCAAATGTAAATAAGTCTTTTCTGGTTATATCAATGCATATTTTAGGAATTACAAAGAGACCCAGTCACAAGGACATTCACCAGCTCCATGGCCCCCTCACATTAACCCCTGGCCAAACAACCCTCCCATGGTCCTTTAACATGAACCGCTGAAAGTAGTACCAACTTTAGGTGTGGGAAATCTGGTAATAATTAAAAAGTTCTCTTATTAAAAAAATACTTAAGTCTACCTTTTGTCAATTTTATTGGGAGGAATGATGCTGGAAGGGGATCTTCATATCGGACACACATTTCTTTCTCTCACTCGCCCATTCCCCCTCTTGCGCCCACACTTACTCACTCCTCTCTCACCCACACATAGACTCCCCTCTCTCACCCACACATACTCACTCCTCTCTCACACAGGCCCTCTGAGGCCCCCACCCCACTCTCTCACAAGCGCCGCTCTGAGCCCCAAACACCGCCCCCCCCCACCGCCTCGCCATGGCCTCTTATTGCTAATGTCTGCCTCTGGTTGCATTATTAGGATCAATCTTCACTGATGACTGCCCAGTAAATCAAACGTGCCAATCAGAGAAAAGCCTCTCGCTGCACTGGTATCTTGTAGGCTGCCTAATCAGCCTATCAGCATAGTGTGTTCTGAGGGGCCTTGCTCTGATTGTCCTATTTGATTGTTGTGGTTATCTTCAAAATTGGTCGGTTGCTCCTTTTGAATTGGCGTTTGTCGGTCATGAGGTGGCTGCCAGTTTGCCGACCCCTTGGAGACCCTTTATTGACCCCAGTTTGGAACCCCTGCTGTAGGCTGATTCCTTGCACGTTATACCAACAATGTCCCACATATATTTTGCCATTGCTGTACCTTTTGTTTCTGACACAGAGGTTCATGATTGGAAAGTAAAAATTAGTGAGCTGGAACACAACGTGACAGTCAAACCTAGAATCATCCAAATATAGAATCGTAGAACACAGGAAACCAGTATTCAGCTCATCATATCCATGTTGGCTCTTTAAAAAGAACTATCCAATTAGCAGCACACCCCAACTCTTTCCCAAGTTTTCTTTTCTTTTCAATTATCTATCCATTTCCATTTTAAAAATTACCACTGAATCTGCTTCCTGCTCTCTTTCAGGCAGTGTATTTCAGATCATGACACAACAAAAATTATCTCCCCTCTGGTTCTTTTGCCACTTATATTAAATCTTCTTCCTCTGATTACTGCATTTTAACACTTCCATTAAATCTCCCCTTAACCTTCTCTGCTCCAAGGACAACAATTCCACCTTCTCCAGTCCCTTCACGGAAATCCCATCATCCCTAATGCCTTTCTAGTGAAGTCCTCTGCTCTCTCTGCAAGGCCTTAACATCTTCCTAAGTGTGTTGCCCACAATTGGACAATGTTCCAGCTGAGGTCAAACCAGTGATGTGTGAAGATATAGCCTAACTTTTTCTCTCCTCCCCTGAAGACACCAACACATACAGTCCATGGGCACAGCAACCCAGCACCCACCCTCTCCCCCAATACCACAACCTATAAACAGAAAGACATGCAACTCTGTTCAAGATGCCCCTGCCCTATCTATCATGGATACCACTGGGTGACCCGACCACAGTTTGCGAGAGTCCTGATTTTGTGTCTCAGCACGACTCACAGAAAAATACATTATAAACCGGAATCTGCACAGTTCTGCCAATTTTGGATGATGAAGAACTGTGGAACGCAGATGGAGATGATTCCTGAACTAGGCACAGCCAGGGGTCAGTACAGGCACTGCAATTGGCTGCGATGGCCTTGGATAAGGGAGGGATAAGCAGGGTGGTAAAATCAAACAAGGCTCCAGCACCAGATCATTGGCCTTTGTGGTGTTGCGGGAAAGCATCAGGTAAGGGCAGGATTGGCTTCTGATGCTCTCACATCCATAACCTTTCAATGCATAGTCGGGCATCATGCACATTAAGAATGGACAAATTCTTGAAGAAACACTCCTGGAACAGTCCAAAGAGGAACGCAGAAAGTTTCCCACCAACAAGCGACAGAATATACCAGGAGGGCTTCAAGTGTGGCGGAGAACGACAATAAAACTCAAGGGAATAGGGATGTCGGTGTGAACAGCTTGGGTCACTGAAGAGTCAGCCATTCAATTTTGCCAAGCAGCAAAACAGAGCAGAACTGGGAGGCACTGTAGGGAAGCATCTTCATTTGGCACTGATACCTACATCTCTGTGACTTTTGTGAAGCTCCATCAGCTCATCTTGTTGCCGGACACAGCTCTGGGTGCCTTTTTGCAGCAGCATTTCATTCTGCATCCCATTCAAGACTGGACTAACGTACGGAAGAAAGAAAATATAAAGTATCAGCAATATGAGTCAAGACTTTTGTAGTCCAAGAATGGATTTCAGATGCACCGTGCTTACAAACTAGGCAAACAACGACTTAATAAAACACCGGTGCAGTGAAACCCATTTAAGGAATCACTAGGTAAAAGTAAGTTATCCGAAAGAATATCCACAAGTTTAGTTTCTTTAAGGAAACCAATGAAACTCATTGATGTTATTACATGACAACAACATGTTGCTAAAACAGCCTAAGGTGCTTTACAGGATTATAAACCAACCAAATTTGACATCGAGTGCCATTAGGATTAGTGATCAAAAGCTTAGTCAAACTGCATCATCTCCTAGTGTCACGCTTAACCCTCCATTCACATTCCTCCCAATGGTAGGTTTTATGTTTATCCCTTTCGCTCTCCTTTATTACCCAGTTATGATGAAACAGAATGTCTATCTCACAGGTGAAGTTAACATTAGGCTAATCTTTCTCACCTTTTTGTTGACAGAATAGATCCATAGAATTCCTACAGTGCAGAAGGAGGCCATTCAGCCAATTGAGTCAGCACCGTCCCTCTGAAAGAGCACCCTACCGAGGCCTACTCCCCCACCCTATCTCCTTTACCCCACCTGACCTACACATCCTTGGACACTAAGGGGCAATTTAGCATGGCCAATCCACCTAACCTATCCTTTGACTGTGGGAGGAAACTGGAGCACCCGGAGGAAACCCACACATTCACAGGGTGTGTGCGCAAACTCCACAGTCACCCAAGGCCGGAATCGAACCTGGATCCCTGGTGCTGTGAGGCAGCAGTGCCACTGTGCCACCCCAATAATAGAATTGTTCTGCATTGTAACATTATTCTGTCAACAAAACACAGGCAAGGCAAGAAGTTGGCTTCATAAATCACTACTTTCTTTTGAATGTTTAATAATTGTCCGGAGAAAGACATATTCTTTCTTCCATTTAATTCTATCCCACCCTCTGCAGAGAACAGAACGAAAAACAAAAGCTACAAGAGAGGACTGGCACAGATACATTTGAAAAATAATTAAGGTTGCCCATGCTCATAAATCATTCAAAACACCAGCCTTAAGTCAACATATATTCCTAAAAGTAGACTTTGGAAGACAAATTGGCTCCTTGTATCAGTTCACCCTCTAAAGTGCAGCTAATAAATTGAACTGGCAAAATATCAAACAGGGAGATTAGAAAGAGTTGTTTTGGAATACAAAACATAAACACTGCGAAAGAGAGACATGTTGCTGAAGTTTTTCATCTTGCACGCATCAGGACAAACACAAAAATGCTACATTTCCATAGAATCCCTAGTGTAGAAGGGGGCCATTCGCCCCATCAAGTCTACACCAACCCTCCAAACAGCACTCTACCCAAGTACATTTCCCCGCCCATTGATTATGGCCAATCCACCTAACCTGCACATCTTTGAAACCGGAGCATCTGGAAGAAGCCCACGCAGACATAGGGAGAACGTGTAAACGCCACACAGTCACCCAAGCCCAGAATCAAACCTGGTTCCCTGGCTCTGTGAGGCAGCAGTGCTAACCACAGTGCCACCTTGATCAAACAATCACAACAATTTTGAATTATCCGGGAGATTAGGGAGCATGTAATTCCGTTATTTTCACCATGGCAACTGCATGACCAGTCAACTCTCCAACCACCCAGCATCCTTTTCTCCTTAGTAGGAGTGCAAGACAAAAAACTTCAGTAGCATGTCTCTCTTTTCTGCAACCGGGAGTTTAGACTTTTTGTTTCTCCCCCACTCAAGGTGTTGCTAGGATCTGGAACACACGACCTGAAAAGATAGCTGATTTCATAAATAATTTGAAAATGGTGTTGGACGGTTAGGTGAGCAAGCGGAACTTGCAGAGTTGTGAGCAAAATGTGGGACTAAGCATGACAGCTCTTTCAAACAGCAAGCACAGGCAAGGTGGCTGATTGATTCCTGGGCTAGACGTGCTATGATTCTATTTACCTCTACAAATAGGGCAGACACCAATGACACGACCAATTATTTAATAATAGCTAAAAGAGCAGTGATTGAGGTGAGAATAATAGGATGCGCACACACACAGGACACAAACAGCACAGACTTGAAAGAGCTCAAGAAGGATATTTAAACAGAGCTCGAGAAAGAGGTACACACTAAGAATGGCGTGCTGGAAATGGATAAACAGGAACGCAAGAGGAAAAGCTTACGAGAGAAAGAGAAAAACTTGTGAATGAGTGAAAGACTGGAAGAGAGTCAAAGATAGAGAGAACAACACCAGAGGAGATTTGAGAACAAGTGTGAGGGTGGGAGGATGCCAGAGACAATTCTATTTTGCCAGACGTCTCCCATCCAGTTTCTCTTAGACCATGTAAATCTGCTGGTGGTCATTCTGCTCTCTGTTCTCAGCCGACAGTACTGGGAAATGGTGACCAGAGCTCCTTTCTTATGGTCAAGGCAACATGACTGAGATCAGCAACATCTGGGGAGGCGGGGGGGGGATTTTCTCACAAAGCAGTGGCTACATTTCAAAAGTATGTATTTTTATTGTTTGTGAGGCACCTAGGGACATTCCTATATCATGAAAGGAGAGGGGAAAATACTATCTGCACATCTTTGGACTGTGGGAGGAAAACGGAGAACCCGGAGGAAACCTACGTAGACATGGGGAGAAAGTGCAAACTCCACACAATCACCCGAAGTCGGAATCCTGGGACCCTGGAGCTGTTCCAGAGTTTTGTGCCCTTGGTACATTACCCAAGCAGCCAATCTTTAACCTTCCTCCTAGACAGCAAACATCAGCAGAGAATTCCATCAGGAAGGGATCAGAGATGCACCTGACCCTGTTCCCACCAGATGTTTGTGCCTCACAGCTCGAGGGTCCCAGGTTCAATTCCGGCCTCGGGTGACTGTGCGGAGTCTACATGTTCTCCCAGTGTCTGCGTGGGTTTCCTCCAGGTTCTCCGGTTTCCTCACACAGTCCAAAGATGTGCAGGTTAGGTGGATTGGCCATGATAAATTGCCCCCGAGTGTCCAAAAGGTTAGGTGGAATTACTGGGTTACAGGAATAGGGTGAAGGCGTAGGGTGCTCTTTCCAAGGGCCGTTGAAGACCCGATGGGCCGAGTGGCCTTCTTCTGCACTGTAAATTCTATGATTCTATGTGAATATCTACATTCAAGTAAGAGCAGGGAGGCCTGGCTCATTTTTCCTCACCTTGATCTAGAGGCATTGAGACTAACTACAGTGTCCCTACTGCTACTCGGCACAGAGCAGCAACCTAATGAATCCACATCACTATACTAAGCAGTGTCTCTGTCCACTGAATCAACAGATGAAAGCTCAAATATATGGTCAAGTAGAAATCTAGTAACAACTCGCATTTATTTAACACTTCAAGCCCTTTGAGGTTTCAGTTACTTACAGCCTTAATCAAAAACTTAGATGAAGGGACCAAATGTAATATGTCCAGGTTTTCTGACAATACAAAGTTAGGTGGAAAGTTAAGCTGCGAGGAAAAAGCAAAGAAGCTTGATATTAAGAAGGAGGATGTGCTGGAAATTTTGAAAAGCAGCAGGATAGATAAGTCCCCTGGGCCTGACGGGATATATCCAAGGTTACTACGGGAAGCGAGGGAGAAGACTGCTGTGCCGTTGGCGATGATCTTTGCATCCTCACTCTCCACTGGAGTAGTACCGGATGATTGGAGGGAGGCGAATGTTGTTCCCCTGTCCAAGAAAGGGAATAGGGAAATCCCTGGGAATTACAGATCCATCAGTCTTACGTCTGTGGTGAGCAAAATATTGGAAAGGATTCTGAGAGATAGGATTTATGATTATTTAGGAAAAGCCTGGTTTGATTAAAGATATGATGTGGAGATGCCGGTGTTGGACTGGGGTGAGCACAGTAAGAAGTCTTACAACACCAGGTTAAAGTCCAACAGGTTTGTTTCAAACACTATCTTTCGGAGCACTGCTCATTCACCTGAGGAAGGAGCAGTGCTCTGAAAGCTAGTGTTTGAAACAAACCTGTTGGACTTTAACCTGGTGATTAAAGATGGTCAGCATGGCTTTGTGAGGGACAGGTCATGCCTCACAAGCCTCACTGAATTTTTTTGAGGATGTGACGAGACACATTGATGAAGGTCGGGCAATGGATATGGTGTATAAGGATTTCAGTAAGGCATTTGATAAGGTTCCCCATGGTAGGCTCATTCAGAAAGTTAGGGGGTATGGGATACAGGGAAATTTGGCTGTCTGGATATAGAATTGGCTGGCCGAAAGAAGACAGCGAGTGGTAGTGGATGGAAAGTATTCCGGCTGGAGGTCGGTGACAAGTGGTGTCACGCAAGGATCTGTTCTGGGACCTCTGCAAGGATCTGTTCTGGGACCGCTGCTCTTTGTGGTTTTTATAAATGACTTGGATGAGGAAGTGGAAGGGTGGGTTAGTAAGTTTGCCGATGACACCAAGATTGGGGGAGTTGTAGATAGTGTTGAGGGTTGTTGCAGGTTACAGCAGGACATTGACAGGATGCAGAGCTGGGCTCAGAAGTGGCAGATGGAGTTCAACCTTGATAAATGTGAAGTGATTCATTTTGGAAGGTCGAATGTGAATGCTAAATACAGGGTTAAAGGCAGGATTCTTGGAAGTGTGGAGGAACAGAGGGATCTTGGGGGCAACGTACATAGATCCCTCAAAGTTGCCACCCAGGTTGATTGGGTTGTTAAGAAGGCGTATGGTGTGTTGGCTTTCATTAACAGGAGGATTTAGTTTAAGAGCGGCGAGGGTTTGCTGCAGCTTTATAAAACTCTAGTTAGACCACACTTGGAATATTGTGTCCAGTTCTGGTCGCCCCATTATAGGAAGGATGTGAATGCTTTGGAGAGGGTACAGAGGAGATTTACCAGGATGCTGCCTGGACTGGAGGGCATGTCTTATGAAAAAAGGTTGAGGGAGCTGGGGCTTTTCTCACTGGAGCGAAGAAGGCAGAGAGGTGACTTGATAGGTGTACAAGGTGATGAGAGGCATGGATAGAGTGGATAGCCAGAGATTTTTCCCCAGGGTGGAAATGGCTGTCACGAGGGGACATAATTTTAAGGTGATTGGCAGAAGGTACAGGGGAGATGTCAGAGTTAGGTTCTTTACACAGAGAGTGGTGGGTGTGTGGAATGCACTGCCAGCAGAGGTGGTGGAGTCAGAGTCATTAGGGACATTTAAGCGTCTCTTAGACAGGCACATAGACAGCAGTAAATTGAAGGGGTGTAGGTTAGGTTGATCCTAGATTAGGATAAATGGTCGGCTCAACATCGTGGGCTGAAGGGCCTGTATTGTTCTATGTTCTAAGCTGCAATGGGATATTAGGCAGGTTAAGTGATGGACGAGAAGGTGACAGATGGAATATAATAAAATGACAAATCATGCACTTTGATAGGAAAAATAGAAAAGTGGAGTAATTATTAAATGGTGAGAATGGGAAATGCTGGTATTCAGGGGGAATCAGGATGTCATTGTAGATTAAGCACAGAAAGTTAACATGAAAGTACAGCAAACAATTAGGAAAACAAATGGTTATGTGAGCATTTTTTTAAACAAAGGGATAGGAATACAAGGATAAAGAAGGTCTTACACATTGAAACACCGAGTATAATTTTGGTGTGCTTACCTAAAGAAAGGCTTATTTGCCCTAAGGGGCATGCAACGGAGGGTCATTAGACGGATTCCTGAGATGAGGGTTTACTTCCAGGAGAGATTGAGTAGACTAGGTTTAGCATTTGGAAGATTGAAATGATCTAATTGAAACATGTAAAATTCTTATGAGGCTTGAAAGGTTAAGTGCTGAGAGGACAGATCCCCTGTCGGAGAGACTGGGGGTCACAGTCTCAGAGTAAGGGCTTGGCCATTTCTGACTGCGAATGAGGAGAAATTTCTTCACTTAGAGTTGTAAATCTTTGGAATTCTCCTCCCCAGAAAGTTTTGGATGCTCACGGAGTATAGGTACCGGACCTTGTATCCGGGAAGCTCAGGACCGGATGCGTACCAAGGATTTGGGGGTCTGGTGGTGGTGGGGGGGGTTATGGGGGAAAGTAACATCAAAATAAGTTAAAAAAAACAAAGTAAAACAGGGAGTTGAATGGACACAGATCTGGAGAAATGATGAGATGCAAATTCACCTATCAGTGGAAAACAAGTAATTTACATATGTGATTAGAGAAAACAATGGGGCTACAGGAGGTGGTAACTACAAAGTGAGATAAAGAAATGGACACGTACCCGCCAAAAGCCAACTCCATTGGGTGAACAACGCCAAAGGGAAAGAAATAGTATAACTATAGAACTAACTAAAGGAAAAGGGAGAGAGCTAACGTCATATTTTTATCCCGTTGCAAATATAGTCTCCTGAAAAAAAGTCAGGTGGTGGTGTTTCTGTGCACCTGCTGCCCGTGTCCTTCTAGGTAGTAGAGATCACAAGTTTGGAAGGTGCTGTCAAAGGAGCCTTGTATATGCTGCAGTGCATTTTATAGATGGTACACACTGCTGCCACTGTGTCTGCGGGAGAGAGAATGAATGTTGAAGGTGGTGGATGGGGTACCAATCAAGCGGGCTTCTTTGTCCTGGATTGTGTCAAGCTTCTTGAGTGTTGTTGGAGCTGCATTCATCCAGGCAAGTGGAGAATATTGCATTACACTCCTGACTTGTGCCTTGTAGATGGTGGAGGAGTTTTGGAGTCAGGAGGGGAGTTACTCACGGAAGAATGCCCAGCCTCTGATCTGCTCTTGTAACCACAGTATTCATATGGCTAGTCCAGTTCAGTTTCTGGTCAACGTCAACCCACAGGATTTGATAGTGATTCATGGTGGTGGTAATCTTGTACAAAGAGCTAGGTTTTAAGGAATCTCTTAGTGCAGAGAGAGGCAGAGGGTTAGGAATGGAATTCCAGAGCTTAGGGCCTACGTCCTTAAAGGCACAAACACAAGTGATAGCTCAGAAGAAATCGGGGACATGAAAGTGGGCAGTATTTTAAGAATGCAGAACTCTTGGAAGGGCTGGAGATTGTCACAGAAATAAGGAGGCTTAAGGCCCATGAATGAATTTGAATACAAGGGTAACAAGGTCAAACTTCAATCAGGAACAGATTACTGTTAAAGCTATCAACACTGAAATATAAAAGAAAACACTGCTATCAGTATAAACCCCCAAGTTGTGTGTGCTCCACCAAAGTCATGGTGTCTGCTCAGTGGCATTTCATGGAACACGGATTTAAAACTTTAGAATTGCGTCACCCCACACTGAGACACCACGGTACAAACGCACGTGACTGTGAAAACTACATTATGAGATACTCCTGTGCATACCTGATATGCTGTGGGTCACATTTTTCACTCTGAAGTCTCTCAGTCAGAGCTGCCTGCAGGTCAGATTTGTCCAGCACCTTGGTGTCTGCAAATACAAAAAGCAAATATCAAAGCATCAGTATGATTCCCATTGCTGTTAATACTGTTTAAACAATTTTTCCCCTCCCCAACCCACTGGCTTACTGAGTGAAATCACCATCCTACACGACAGTAAACTATATGTACCAGATGAGCCTGGTTTTGATACTTATTTTGGAGAGCTCAATGCACAGGCTCCATTCCATATCAGTTCCACTGGATTATCTAACCCTGAAGTTGTTCACTCCTATTCAGCAAAACTTCAATCGGTTGCATAATTATCAATAGCCCTGGAAAAATTACAGGTGCCTTTCCAAAGCAGCAGCATCTAGGATTGGATTTGTTGAACTTCCGGTGGTGATCGCGAACGGGGCAGCTGCAGCAAAGACGATCCCGCAGACACAAAATCATGGCTTTGGGGGGGGGGGGGGGGGGGGTCCCGGGGAATTTTCAAAAAATAAAAATAAAAAATTCCTTATGCCCCGCGAATTCGGCCCCGCCCAGGCGCCAAAGCTCCGATCCACGGAGCTGGAGAGGGAGAGGGAAAGAAAAGAGAGACTGGTCCCGGTGAGCTGCATGCACGTGGAGGAGTGGGGATCACTCAGAAACGGCCTGAAAGTCGGAGCATGGAGAGGATCACAAGGACAAAATAAGAATTTTAAAATTCAACCTTCCTTGTTCCTCTCCTGTAAATTTTTTTTTTTTAAAAGAAAAACTTTTTTTTTTTAAAATCCATTTTTATAAGGATTGGATTTGTTTATGGTCACTGGTAGAGGTACAGTAAAAAGTATTGTTCTGCTTACAGTCCAGACAGATCATTTCATACATGAAAAAAAAAACCATAGGGAAAACATAAATACACAATGTAAATACATTGACAGGCATCGGGTGAAGCATACAAGAGTGTAGTACTACTCAGTAGAGAAGATGTGTGAAGAGATCAGATCAGTCCATAAGAGTCATTTAGGAGTCAGGTATTCTCAGACTTTTATACTTCCTGCCCAATGGAAGAAGTTGGAAGAGTGAATAAGCCAGGTGGGAAGGGTCTTTGATTATGCTGCCCGCTTTCCCAAGACAGTGGGAGGTGTAGACAGAGTCAGTGGATGGAAGGCGGGTTCGAGTAATGGACTGGGATGTGTTCACGACTCTGTAGTTTCTTACGGTCTTGGGCCGAGAAGTTGCAATAACAGGCTGTGATGCAGCCAGATAGGATGCTTTCTATGGTGCATCTGTAAAAGTTCGTAAGAGTCAATGTGGACATGCGGTATTTCCTTAGTTTCTTGAGAAAGTATAGGCGCTGTTGTGTTTTCTTGGTCGTAGCGTCGACATGGGTGGACCAGGACAGATTGGTGATGTGCTCATCTAGGAATTTGAAGCTGTCAACCATCTCCCATCTCAGCACTGTTGATGCAGACAGGGGTGTGCACGATATTTTGTTTCCTAAAGTCAATGACCAGCTCTTTAGTTTTGCTGACATTGAGGGAGAGATTGTTTTTGTTCCACCACTCCACTAGGTTCTTGATCTCCCTCCTGTATTCTGACTCATCGTTGTTCGAGATCAGACCCACTACGGTCATGTCATCAGCAAACATGTAGACGGAGTTGGAGCCAAATTTTGCCACTCAATCATGTGTCTACAGGGAGTATAGTCGGGGGCTAAGTACGCAGACTTGCAGGTCCCCCGTATTGAGGACTATCGTGCAGGAGGTGTTGTTGCCCTAAGCCATACAGGATACAAGGTGCTAATTCAATAGGCAGTGTTTAGTCAGTCATCATTAGTGACGGGGAGAAGATGTAACTGTCTTCAAAGCTGCAAAAGGGGGTGGGGAGGTAATGAGGTACCAGAAAATTCAGCCCCGCTTTCACTGCCTAGTATTATGAAGTGGATCAAACTGAAAATGTTGGGGAAGAACAGGATCAGAATCGATTAGGTGGAATAAACTGCTGACACTCTTATAATAGGCAAGATTAACAATAAACCGATAAAATAGCAAAATACTGCAGGGGCTGGAATCTGAAACAATCTGAATCTGATGTTGAATAAACAATGAGTGCTTGGGCAATGTGCAGGAGGACTTTTGGGACCTATGATATTTAACTCCACCACCTCCACTTACTCGCCACCATCAATAGGCAAATTAGTGACTTCTGGAGACAGAGGGGTGGGTGGAAACACAGTTCAGGTACCACAGCCCAGTCAATCTTTTCAGGATTGTCATTAGCATTGCAGCCAAATTATGGTAGAAGGGATGCCACCTTCATACGTCCAAACTCACTTTAATTATCCTGGATGTAAACATTCTATGAAGAAGGTCTGCAGCCAATTGGTCATCATACTGGACTAGCAGCCATGAAGATCAGAGTGGAAATACAACCATGGCACGTTGTGCCATCCTTTCGACAGAACCTGATCGCTGGTAGTTGGAACTATACAACAATGTCAGCGAGAGCTGTTGAATGATTTGCTAAACCCAACTGCTTCACTAATGTGCTTTAGGAAAAGGAGCCCACTGCCTTACTTGGCCTGGTAACACCTCACTCTATCTGGTTGGCTCCTGATATGAAAATTATTCTACGCTTGGGAAGATGACAAGTCAGGTGTGATCTTTTCATCAGCTTACATCCCAAGAATAAATAAACAAAACACAGTTCAACTCCCAATTCAAAACCTGCCATTGTCACTGGCTAAGTACAATGGGCCAGGCTACACTGCACAGCCACAAAACTGACACTCTGACTGTGGACACTACTGTGGCATCTTGCTGAATGTTAAAGAGAGATACTTGTCTGGATCCTTCTGAACCAAGACATTGCCACAGGCAATGCACTTCCCTGGAGCCAACGCAGTTTGATATCCAAGTAAAACACTTACTTGTGATTCCTGCCAAGGAACAATTTTAGGAGAAAAATGAAGCAATGTTTACTGATTTGGCACTGCTTGCAGACAGGGGTTGTGGAAATTGCTGTTGTAAAGAGTTTATCTTATTTATTTGACAGCTGCATTATGGCATATCAGACAGCGTGATAACTGACTTCTGTGTTTGATGCTTTCTCCATTGTCTCAGATTCAACCGGGGCTGAGTTCTGACAACCAACCTGCTTTATTCCACTATGTTTCAGGAAGCTATGAAAGAACTCCAAGCTAGACTCCCAGAGTAGATACTACATCTCTTGCAGGGTGCTAGAAAAAATTTAGAATTAAGCAGGCAACCATGCACAAGGTCCTGTTTGCTGCTGGCCCACACATTATTGTTTATTGAAACTATTTACCATGATGGGATTCGAGCCAAGGACCCAGAGCATTACTCTAGGTTTGTGTTTTCCCAGTTCAATGACCAATACCACTAGGCCACAGGAGGAAGCTGACCCACACATTAGAAGATCTCCAAACCATAATATGTTGATGATTTATGAACACCGCCCAGTCCATCACACAAACCCATCTCCCATCCATTGACTCTGTCTATACCTCCCCTTGCCTTGGAAAAGCAGGCAGCATAATCAAAGACTCCTCCCACCCAGTTTATTCATTCTTCCAACTTCTCTCACTGGGCAGGACGTACAAAGGTCTGAGAACACGCACTAACAGATTCAAAAACAGCTTCTTCCCTGCTGTTACCAGATTTATAAACAACCCTTTTATGGACTGATCTGATCTCTTCACACATCTTCTCTAGTGAGTAGCACTACACTCCTGTATGCTAATAATATTAATAATCTTTATTGTCACAAATAGGCTTTCATTAACACTGCAATGAAGTTACTGTGAAAAGCCCCTAGTCGCCATAGTCCAGCATCTGTTTGGGTACACAGAGGGAGAATTCAGAATGTACAAATTACCTAACAGCACATCTTTCAGGACTTCACCCAATGTCAGTGATTATGTATTTACATGGTGTATTTTATGTTTTCCCTATGTATTTTCTTTTCATGTATGGAATGATCTGTCTGAACTGAACATAGTTCAATATTTTTCACAGTACCTCGGTGCACGTGAGAATAAACAAATCCAATCCATTCCAATTTGGCAAAACAGCTGGAATAACACCTGGATTTTCTATTTGATGAGGGAACACTGCTGACTTCAGCCCAGCAATTTACCCCCAACATCATCCACCAGCCATTTCATTGACCGAGCAAGTCCCACTCAGCTTTTATCCATCTGATGAACAAAATGAAGATAGATTGAAATTCAGACCACACAAGTGTACATAAGATAGCACCTCCTGTTAGCATTTGGGAAAACTGGAAATCAGCACACCAAAAATTTTATAACAATTTTAGAATTCCATTCCACCGCCACTCCGTAACAAAAACACATAGCAACGTCAGCTTTCAAACAAAGAAGTCCTAGATTGGCGGGGAGGGTCAAAAGAAAACCACAGTCCAACTGGAGGGGGCATGACCAAATGTTAAGGACGTTTGACAACTGCCAAAGGGAGTCTGAGCCACAGGAGCGAGCAGGAAAGCTTGATCCCAAGTGCCCAGCATCGTGGGCAGTGGCAACACCGCCAAATGCGGACACCCTCCACAGGCAAAGACCCGGAAATGTCAGAAATCTCCCCTACAGCCTCAGTAAGGAAGGAATAGAGTTCATCGGATTCCCAGGAACATCTAGACCCCCCTCCCTCAAAGGCCCACGGTGAAGTGTTCCGCAGTAGATGAGCCCGTGCCAGGCGGGGTGTTATGGAGGTGGGTTGTCTTGGTGATGGAGTGGGGATGAGGCTCAGACAGGGAGGTTGTGAACAGCCCGAACCACAGAAACAGACTCCGACGTGGGAGAGCCCTAGGCATCTCGCTCGCCCGCAAGGAAGGCGGCCTACCGAGCCGGTACCTACAGCTCCTGAGTAGCGCTCCCAACACCTGCCGATCCAGCCGCTCCCTCAATCGCTGCTGCTCCGCCATCTTTTACCCCCCCCCCCGGGGTCTTTCCACAAGGTCGGCGCACAGCCGTGAACAGCCCGCCTGAGGGGAAAACAGGGGAAGAATGGTTCAAACATGACGGGCAGCGGCCTGGGATTGAGTTTAGGGAGCCTCCGTCGTTCCTTTTCACTGAGTGGCTGGGGTGCCATTAAAAAGCAGGACTTCAAGCAGGCAGTTGTTTGGACACTGACATAGACCTGCCGCCACGTTTGATGCAGTCACTGTGATCTGGAACTACATGCCAGTCTGTCTGCTCTCAGATCTGAATCTACATTGACCCTGAGCTGTTCATCTAACCTTGACCACATCTCCAGTACCTCGGATAACGATGCTGTGAATGACAGCATTACATTTATTGCTCTCTTTCTCCAGGGTTTTTCAGGGTCAAAACCCGTGGGTGGGTCGCGGACTGGTGTCTGAAGGGTCACGGTACTCTTGTTTGATCGAATTGCATTTCGCTGTGCATCAACCGCCAACCGCTGCATACTTAGCTGTGCTGTCTCCGAACTTGGGCAGCACGGTAGCACAGTGGTTAGCATTGTTGCTTCACAGCACCAAGGACCCGGGTTTGATTCCCGGCTTGGGTCACTGTGGAGTCTGCACGTTCTCCCCGTGTCTGAGTGTGTTTCCTCCCACAAGTCCCAAAAGACGTGCTTGCTAGGTGAATTGGACATTCTGAATTCTCCCTCAGTGTACTCGAACAAGCACCATAGTGTGGCGACAAGGGTTTTTTCAAGTAACTTCATTGCAGTGTTAATGTAAGCCTATTTGTGACACTAATAAAGGTTATATATAGCAGTGAACAGGTTAGCATGTTCTGCATGTATGATTAGCGCCAAGCGCCTTGTACGTACGTGCTTTTGGCGCAATCTCACTTGGAGGAGCTTCTTTCACTTTCAAGCAAGGCAAAAGGACTGTGGACATAGATTGTTTTGTCACAAGGAAGAGACGGACAGAGACACAAATAGGCAGTGTACCTACTGGCCATGATCTCATCAGAATCTGCTGTAGAGAGCTGCTCAGGAGACTCCACGACAGGACAGTTAGTGTTAGCTCTGTACAGAGCTCCAAGGCCTCTAGTGAATAGCTACAAAGAAGAAGCTTAAATCGGCAACAAAGCAGATGATTTCTTTAGGTATGGTTTTGTTAATTATGCCAGTGCAAATCAGGATGCAAAGCCCATGTGTGTTATATGCAGGGAAGTGCTGGTGAATTAAAGTTGAAAACTTTCAAAATGGCATCTGAAGACAATACGGTGTGCGTGAGAACAAACCTCTTGATTTTTTTCAAAGAATGCAGCAAGAATTGAAATCATCACCTGAAGTCCTTAGCAAAAATGTAACATTCAGTGACAAAGTGCAATTAACGTGTTACATGGTAGCTTACTGCGTAGCTAAAGAGAAAATGCCCCACACTGTTGCAGAGAGATTAATCGCTCGCACAGTCCTAGTTGAGGCCATCTGAAAAACTGAAATGCATTCCACTTCGTGATAATGCAGTGGATCACCAAAATAATGATATTGCTGATAATCTAGAAGTGCAGCTTCTTTCTAATTTAAAATGATCACAGGCATTCTCAATGCAACTGGATGAAAGTACAGACGTTTCAAATTGTGCAACCTTGCTAGTTTACATTAGGTAAGTTTGGCACAATTAATTTGTTGAGGATTTGCTGTGCTGCCTTACATTACCAACCAGCACAACTGATTCACATATCTTTGAAGCATTGAATAGCTACGTGGTTGGAAAGTGTGAGCTTGACTGGGTTTTTTTTGCAGAGGAATCACAAGCGACGGGGCAACCAGCATGACTGGGAAAACAGTGGAGTTATATTGAAGATTAGGGAGGCAGATGGTTTGGACATTGTTTGGAATCATTGCTTTATTCACTGTGAGGCATTGGCATCAAAAGGAATTTCTTCCGACCTTGAATTGTTGGTGAAAAGAATTGTGAAAGTTGTGAATTTCAGTAAACACAGTGCACTCCATGCTAGGCGTTTTGAGGCTCTGTGTTCTGATATGGTGGCCAACAACACATATTTATTGTTCCACACAAGTATTTTAACTGTCAAGTGGTCGGGTGCTTGGCAGAGTTTACGGTATGAAATCCACGCTTTCTTCCTTGAGAAATCGTCCCTTCTGGCTGATTCATTTGGTGATGAAACTTCAATGCTAACCTGATGAGTTTGAGACTCCAGAGTCAGTTATTAACTTACAACTGACACTTTGCAGACATCTTTTCAATTCTAAACTAGTTGAACCTCAAAGTGCAAAGAAAGGATGATGATTGCTTTCACCACTGTGAAGAAATAGATGCTTTTCAAAAGTCATTGAAAGTTTGGCAAGTGTGAGTATAAACCAAAACTACTACATGTTCCCCACACTGACATGGCACATCAAAGAAAAGTGTTAGTAAAGGAACTGCCAATAGACTGCAAGCCATATTCAGTCTCATCTGTGCTGATCAACAGTTTTTGTCACTACGTTTCAAACGAGAGGTTTCACGGTTTGAAAGAAAAGAAGTCGGTGAAAAGTCCATTCATGAGTTTGAGACCCCAGAGTCAGTTATTAACTTACAGCTGACACCAAATGAGAAGACTGAGCTGCTGCACCTGACATGTGACAGCAAATTAAAAATACGCCAGAAATCCATGAGGCTGTCAGAATTATGGAGTAGCATCTCCCAGGAGTATCCAGTGCTGGATAAAACAAGCATTTTGTCGTTATTGCCCTTCACAATGACCTACATGTGTGAGGTTGGATTTTCCGTTCTCACAAAGTTGAAGACGGCTGTACTCTACACCTGATATGAGCATTGCCTTCCTGTGAACCTGATTGGAGCGAGATCGTGAGGATCATGGAGGCTCGCCTGTCATATTAAAGGTAAGCGAGCGTGGCATGTGTCCTGAAGTTTGGCCAATCTGCAAAATGGGGCCTGGGAAGAAAAGTTTGAAAAACACTGATATACAGTATATGGCTACAGTGGAGTTAATCTCTGCAAAATTCCCCCATTTCAATGCTCAGCAATTAACCCCAACAAGCTTATCTTCTCTCAGAAATTCACCAAGTATTCTCATCTGTCTAACATTTAAATGAAGGACGTGAATTTAAATCTAATCACTATTTATTTGCGGTGAAATCTGTTGGTTTGGGGGCGCACTGTGCTGATGCATGATGCCCTGGTGTCAGGGAGTTGGAAATCCAAAAAAATCAACGTACAGCATGAGACTGATTAGCAGTGAGTCATGGAGAGCTGGTGTTGCTACGTGGCATGTGTGCTCTGGTGCAGGCTTCCCTTGGGCCTTATTGTTGTATGCACATTGCTAAAATGTAATACATCAACATAACAAACCCAGTTACCAAATCTGTTTAAAATAACCACTCCCATGGCACAAAATCTTTTTATCATCTCCAATGTATCAATAGTTTTGGCTTTGCTTTTGTACTAATAAATCCAACTCAATATTTATTCCCATTGTACATAATTCCACTATACCAACCCCATTTGCCTTCACATCCATTGTACGTACAAGATCCCAAATCTCTTCACATTCATTGCCAATATACAGTCGTAATTTGGTGATATACCTGTTACGTATCAGAGATTACATCCCTACTGATTATGCATCAGGTGATGTGTTGTGATGTCAGCAAAGTGTATGGGTTTTTGCTGTTCGCCTTCTTAGATTATATGAGAAACACCTCTTAATAATCCTCTCATCGTGTTTGAAAGAATCCAGAGTGTGCCCACCTCCATACCTTTTCTGTTTGTGGCGAAAAAAGAAATATAACAGCTGAGAAAACTGGCGACGAGAATTGGGGCAGTAAACAATCACTGGAAGAAGACATTCGTCGACTAAAGAGTGGAGACGACATCAGGAGCAACGGCATATTCTCGAGACTGGAATCGTGCGCACACACATGTCGGGCGAAGCACTGCTGTCGATGCTGGAGGTTTAAAAAATCATTTTTGACGACAATTCTGAGTAAAGAAGACCAACAGTTCAGAGAAAGCTTGCTTTCCATTGAAGAGATTAGGGTCTGGGCTGCAAGGACCGCGCATGTGATGAAGCTAAAGGGGCTGCAGGGAACATGAATTTCAAAGTCTACTGACTACACTGGCCACTATCTGAAAAGTCGAACTACAGTCAGGCAAAATGAAAAAAAATCTAGGTTCTTGTAATAAAGGGGATTGCCTGTGCCATACTTTCCATATGAATTGGAAGGGAGGAAGTTGGTTGAAGTGTAGAGCCGGGATCTGAAATGGCGGGAAAAGTGGACAGCATGGATGCATTTGATGAAGACTGTGAGATGTGGAACTTATATGAAGAAAGATTCTAATTATTTCTTATAACAAATCAGAAAACGGAGGACCTAAAGGTTGCAACATTTCTCAGTTCGGTGGAGCGCAAATTTTTTATGCTGCTTCAAAATTTAGTCCCCCCAGCAAAACCAGGAGATAAGTCGTAGGATTGGATTAATGAAAATTCTAGTGGGGCATTTCTCTCCTGGACCGTTATTGATTGAGGAGAGGTTTCTGTTCCAATGCGGGAGTCAGGAAAAAGGTGAAAGCATTTTACAATTCGTCATGACTTTAAGCAAAATGTTGTGAATTTGGTGCAACCTGATGCCTTGATGATACTCTTCGTGACAGGCTGGTTTGTGGACTCCTCAGTGAAGCTATTCAGAGGAAGCTTCTTAATATAAGTGAATTAACTCAAAAAGCTACTGTGGAAGTTGCCACATCAATGGAGCTGGCAACAAGAGAAGCTTCACAGATTGGGGCTGGAGCGAAAATCCACACAATAGATTCCACAAGGAACAGGGTGCAACCGATGTACTCGGGTTGAACACTCAGCGGGGCAATGCTGGAGTAAATCGAATACGTGCAAGAACTGTAGCAAGAAGGGCCCCCCACAAAAAAAAGAAAGCTTGCATAGCAAGACATGAACATGGCAAGTCAATATGATACAGAACTTTGTACATTGGATTCCTCCCGTACATATCAGTTTCCTGGATCATTCATGTGTTTTCTTGCTCAAATGCCCCCCAGAAAGGCCCCCCCTTCCCCCTCCCTCCCTCCTCCACCCCCCCCCAAGAAAGATGTCCCCCCCTCTCCCCCCCTCTCCTCCCCCCCCCGGGTTGCTGCTGCTGCTGTCCGACCTTCATCTAACGCTCCGCGAGATAGTCAAGGAACGGTTGCCACCGCCTGTAGAACCCCTGCGCAGACCCCCTTAAGGCAAACTTTATCCTCTCCAACCTGATAAACCCTGCCATATCATTTATCCAGGCCTCCACGCTGGGGGGCTTCGCCTCTTTCCACATAAACAAGATCCTTCGCCGGGCTACTAGGGACGCAAAGGCCAGAATGCCGGCCTCTTTCGCCTCCTGCACTCCTGGCTCATCCACTACTTCAAATAGTGCTAGCCCCCAGCTTGGTTTGACCCGGACTTTCACCACCTTAGATACTGTTCCGGCAACTCCCCTCCAGAACCCCTCCAGTGCCGGGCATGACCAAATCATATGGACATGGTTCGCCGGACTTCCTGAGCACCTCCCACATCTGTCCTCCACCCCAAAGAACCTACTCAGCCTCGCCCCCGTTATATGCGCTCTGTGAACTACCTTAAACTGTATCAGGCTAAGCCTGGCACACGAGGAAGAGGAATTAACCCTACTTAGGGCATCGGCCCACAGCCCCTCCTCAATCTCCTCCCCTAGCTCCTCTTCCCATTTACCTTTCAGCTCCTCTACCAAAGCCTCCCCCTCTTCTTTCATCTCCTGGTATATCGCCGACACCTTGCCCTCCCCGACCCATACGCCTGAAATCACCCTGTCTTGAATCCCCTGTGCTGGGAGCAGCAGGAATTCCCTCACCTGCCGCCTCACAAACGCCCTCACTTGCATGTACCTGAAAGCGTTTCCCGGGGGTAGCCCAAACTTCTCCTCCAGTGCCCTTAGGCTCGCAAACGTCCCGTCAATGAACAGGTCCCCCATTCTTCTAATCCCTGCCCGATGCCAGCTCTGAAACCTCCCGTCCATCCTTCCTGGGACAAACCGATGGTTATTCCTTATCGAGGACCACACCGAGGCTCCCATCGCTCCCCTATGTCGTCTCCACTGCCCCCAGATCTTTAACGTTGCCGCCACCACCGGGCTCGTGGTGTACCTTGTGGGCGAGAGCGGCAGCGGTGCCGTCACCAGGGCCCCCAGGCTCGTTCCTTTGCAGGACGCCATCTCCAACCTCTTCCACGCCGCCCCCTCTCTCTCCATCACCCACTTACGGATCATCGCCACGTTGGCTGTCCAGTAGTAGCCACCCAGATTCGGCAACGCCAACCCTCCCCTATCTCTGCTACGCTCCAGGAACCCCCTCCTTACCCTCGGGGTCTTGCTCGCCCACACAAATCCCATAATGCTCCTGCTTACCCTCTTAAAGAAGGCCTTGGTAATCACAATTGGGAGGCATTGGAATACAAAAAGAAACCTCGGAAGAACCACCATTTTAATCGACTGTACCGTGCCCGCCAGCGAGAGTGGCAGCATGTCCCACCTTTTAAAGTCCTCCTCCATCTGCTCCACCAGCCGCGTCAAATTACGTTTGTGCAGTGCCCCCCAGCTCCTAGCTACCTGATTCCCCAAGTATCAAAAGTCCTTTCCGCCCTCCTCACCGGTAGGTCGTCTATCCCTCTTCCCTGATCTCTGCTCACTCTTTCCCACATTGAGCTTATAGCCCGAGAAGTCTCCAAACTCCCTTAGGATCTGCATGACCTCAACCATCCCCTCCATTGGATCCGCCACATACAGCAACAAGTCGTCTGCGTACAGCGACACTCGATCATCCTCTCCCCCTCGGACCACCCGCTTCCATTTCCCCGACTCCTTTAACGCCATGGCCAAAGGCTCAATTGCTAATGCAAACAGCAGAGGGGACTGGGGGCACCCCTGACTCGTCCCTCGATACAGCCGGAAATACTCCGACCTCCGCCGGTTCATGACCACACTCGCCACCGGGGCTCTGTACAGGAGCTAAACCCAACTAATAAACCCTCCCCCGAACCCAAACCTCCTCAACACTTCCCAGAGATACTCCCACTCTACTCGGTCAAAGGCCTTCTCCGTGTCCATGGCTGTCACTATCTCCGCTTCTCCCTCCATTGATGGCATCATTATCACATTTAGGAGCCTTCGCACATTGGTATTTAGATGCCTACCCTTTACGAATCCCGTCTGGTCCTCGTGAATCACCCCCGGGACACAGTCCTCAATCCTCGTAGCCAACATTTTTGCCAGCAACTTAGCATCTACATTGAGGAGCGAGATCGGTCTATACGACCCGCATTGCAGTGGGTCTTTATCCCGCTTCAAGATCAAAGAGATCATCGCCTCCGACATTGTCGGGGGCAGGGTCCCCCCCTCCCTTGCTTCATTGAAGGTCCTTACCAGCAACGGGGCTAACAGGTCTACATACTTCCTATAAAACTCCACCGGGAACCCATCCGGCCCCAGGGCCTTCCCCGCCTGCATGGTCCCCAGTCCTTTAACCAGCTCCTCCACTCCAATGGGCGCCCCCAAACCAGCCACCTCCTGCTCCTCCATTCTCGGGAACCCAAGTTGGTCCAAGAATCGTCGCATCCCCTCTTTTCCCCCTGGTGGCTGGGACCGATACAGCTCCTCGTAAAAGGCCTTAAATGCCTCATTCACTTTCACCGCACCCCGCACCGTAGTTCCCCTGCCAACCTTGACTCCACCTATTTCCCTTGCTGTCATCCTCTTATGGAGCTGATGTGCCAGCATCCGACTCGCCTTCTCCCCATATTCATATATCGCCCCCTGTGCCTTCCTCCACTGTGCCTCTGCCTTCCCTGTGGTCAACAGGTCGAACTCCGTCTGGAGACTTCGTCTCTCCCTGAGTAGTCCCTCATCAGGAGCCTCTGCATATCTCCTGTCCACCCTTAAAATCTCCCCGACTAACCTCTCCCTTTCCCTGCCCTCTCTCTTCACCCTATGAGCCCTGATGGAGATTAACTCTCCCCTGACCACCGCCTTCAGCACCTCCCATACTGCACCTACCTGTTGTCGTTGGCCTCCAGATACCTTTCGATGCACCCCCGCACCCTCCCACACACTTCCTCGTCTGCCAGCAGTCCCACATCCAACCACCACAACGGGCGTTGGTCCCTCTCCTCCCCCAGCTCTAGCTCCACCCAATGCGGGGCGTGGTCTGAAATGGCTATGGCCGAATACTCCGTTCCCTCCACTTTCGGGATCAATGCCCTGCCCAAAACAAAAAAATCTATCCGGGAGTAGGCCTTATGTACATGGGAGAAAAAAGAAAATTCTCTGGCCAAAGGCCTGGCAAATCTCCACGGATCTATTCCCCCCATCTGATCCATAAACCCCCTGAGCACCTTGGCCGGCGCAGGCCTCTTCCCCGTCCTAGATCTGGAACGATCTAATGCTGGGTCCAACACCGTGTTGAAATCCCCACCCATTATCAAGCTCCCTACCTCCAAGTCTGGAATACGCCCCAACATCCATTTCATGAATCCAGCATCGTCCCAGTTCGGGGCGTATACATTTACCAATACCACCTCCGTTCCCTGCGACCTACCGCTCACCATCACGTATCGGCCTCCATTGTCCGCTACTGTGTTCTTGGCCTCAAACAACACCTGCTTCCCCGCCAGTATTGCCACCCCTCTATTCTTCGCATCCAGCCCCGAATGGAACACCTGTCCTACCCATCCCTTCCTTAACCTGACCTGATCTGCCACCTTCAGATGCGTCTCCTGAAGCATGACCACGTCTGCCTTCAGTCCCTTTAGGTGCGCGAACACTCGGGCCCTCTTAACCAGGCCATTTAGGCCTCTCACGTTCCACGTGATCAGCCGGATTGGGGGCTACCACCCCCCCCCCCTCGGCCAGTGCAGCAGCAACCCTATTGTCCCCCCCTCTCCCCCCCTTCCCTCTCCCCCCTCCCCGCTAGATCTGCATCTAGCTCTTTTGCTCCCCCCATACTACTTCCGTGAGTCAGCTGACTTCTGCTGACCCCGGCTTCCCCCGCCTTCCCGTTGATCTCCCCCGTGTGGGAGTCTCTCCTCCTCCTTACGTTCCTCCATTCCTCCCCCCCCCCAGCACGGGAAAAAGCCCGCGCTTTCCTGAGCCAGCCCCGCCCCCTGTGGCGCAGCTCCTGTTGCGGCCTTATCCCAATTCCCCCATCCCCGAGCCTCACCTCCCTCCAGCACCGGCGCCCACATTTCCCACTATCTCGTCAACAGAAAAAAAAATTTAACAAGAACTCTTCCCACATCCCCATCCATCATCCCACCCATGAAACATTCTTTACCCATATTTACAACCCCGTATACAGTCAACATCTCCCCCACAACCACAGTCCCTCAGTTCGAGTCCAATTTTTCCGTTTGGATAAAGGTCCAAGCCTCTTCTGGCGTTTCGAAATAGTGGTGTCGGTCCTGATAAGTGACCCAAAGTCGCGCAGGCTGCAGCATTCCGAACCTGACTCTTTTTTTGTACAGCACCGCCTTGGCCCGGTTGAAACCAGCTCTCCTCTTTGCCACCTCCGCACTCCAGTCCTGGTAGACTCGGATCATCGCATTCTCCCATCTACTGCTCCGCACCTTCTTGGCCCATCTCAGAACACTTTCTTTGTCCGCAAAGCGATGGAACCTCGCCACTATCGCCCTTGGCGGCTCATCAGCCCTGGGTCTCCCCGCCAGGACCCGGTGAGCTCCTTCCAGCTCCAGGGGGCTCAGAGAGACCTCCGCACCCATCAGCGAATGGAGCATCGTGCTCACGTACGCCCTGGCATCAGCTCCCTCCGCTCCTTCGGGGAGACCCAGAATCTGGAGATTCTTCCTCCTCGACCTGTTCTCCCGGACCTCGGGTCTCTCGACCCACCTCCTGTGCACCGCCTCGTGTGCCTCCATCTTTACCGCCAGGCCCAGGATCTCGTCCTCGTTCTCATTAGTTTTATCCCTCACCTCACGGAGCTGCACCGCCTGGGCCTTCTGGGTCTCCTTCAGCCCCTCGATCACCAACAGCATTGGTGCCAGCACCTCCTTTTTAAGCTCCTCCACACAGCGCCTGAGGAATTCCTGCTGGTCCGGCCCCCATGCTGCTCGATCTCCGCCCTCCGCCATCTTGTTTTTTCCTCCTCGTTTTTGCTGCTGCTCCAAAGCCTCTTTCTCCGACGCTCCACCACTAATCCCTGCCATACAACGTAAGGGGGACCTTATTTCACCTTCCCACATGGGATTCAATGAAAACATTTCCGTTGGGGCTCCTCTGGACAGCCCAAAAGTCCGTGATAGCGGGAGCTGCCGAAATGTGCGGCTTAGCTCCGCATCGCCGCAGCCGGAAGTCGACTCGGGGGACCTTCTACGAACACGGGGAAATGGCTGGCCAGCTACTGGCTCACCAGCTGAGAAAGCAGGCAGCCACGAGAGAGATAGCTCAGAAGAGAAACATCAGAGGCAGACTGGTAACTAAGCAAAAAGAGGTCAACCGAGTGTTCAAGACCTCTTCCCGAGAATGGTACATCTCCCAACCCCCCCCGACTGGGACGCGAGGTTGAAAAGATTCCTCGATGGACTGGTCATGCCAGTCGTAGAGAGGACAAGCGGGGCCAGCTGGAAGCACCAATAGATCTGGGAGAAATCATGGAGTTTATCAGCTCCATGCAGGCGGGGAAGGTGCACGGACCTGACAGGTTCCCGGCGGACCTCTAGAAGAAATGCGCACCAGCCCTGGCCCCACACCTATGGACATGTTCGCAGACTCGCTAGCGAAGGGACACCTTGCCTCCTACGCTAACACAGGCCTTGATAGCGCTGATACCCAAGAAAGACAAGGACCTGACAGAATTTGGCTCTGACAGACCTATTTTGCTACTCAATGTAGTCGTGACGATACGGAAAGACCTGGCCAAGAGATTGGAGAGCTGCGTACCAGAAGTGGTCTCAGAGGACCAGACCAGCTTTGTCAAGGGTAGGCAGCTAACTGCGAACATCAGGCAGCTGCTGAAATAATAATGACCCCCATGGAGAGAGCCACAGAAGTGATCGTCTCGTTGGACGCAGGAAAGGTCTTTGACAGAGTCGAATGGAAGTACCTCATAGAGGTACTGGAACAGTTTGGGCTGGGGACGGGGTTCACCTTGTGGGTGAAACTCCTGTACAATGACCCCAAGGCGAGCGTTCAGACCAACACCACCAACTCTGAATACTTCCAGCTACACAGGGGCACAAGGTAGGGATGCCCACCATCCCTGCTTCTGTTCGCCCTGGCAATTGAACCCCTGTCAATCGCCCTGCAAGATGCGAAAAGGTGGAAGGGCATCCAAATAGGGGGCAGAGAGCATAGAGTATTGCTCTATGCAGATGACCTGCTCCTCTATGTCTCAGACCCACAGAACGGCCTGAAAGCAATGCAACTGCTGGAAGAGTTTGGAGCCTTTTCAGGCTACAAACTCAACCTGGGTAAGAGCGAGGCAATCCAGGGGAACCCTAACAGGGGAGGGAGAGAGCTGAAGGGGCTACCATTCAACCAAGCCCAAAACAGATTCCGCTACATGGGTGGAGGAGCGTTTCCAAGGCCTGAGTATTGAGCTAGTTTTTACGTGGGGTTCCTCCTTCTTAGTTACAGCTCAGCTGAACACAGATCTGCAGACACACATCAACCTGGTTAAGATAGCTTTATTATTTCAAGCTTGGTCCATGTACATGGAAGGGAGATCTGGATAAATGCCAAAATCAATCTGTCTGACACTGTTACAAACACACCAATTATAGAGTTTCCCAAAAACAATAGCCCACCCAAGTTGGACTTGATCCAATCCTTGTAGTTGTCAATTTTATATTGACCAGTAAAATTTATTTTAAGCAACATGGTGACTTGTGATCAGCTCATGATTTAACCCTATCCTGCCACCTGTTATTTACTAGGATCCTGTATCCTTCTAAAGTTGTTTTTCTGACATTCCCATCCTACATGTCGCAGTCACTTCCTGTCCACCTCATTGTTCATCCAGGGGCAGGATGCCAAAGTTGTTTTCCTCTTTATACCATGGATTGTCTAAGACAGGATATTGGGGGAACTGATAAGAACTGTTTACCGAGCTGACCTTGTTATTGTTGACCACACTATTTCTGCCTAATCCGTGTTGGTCTGAAAAATACGGTCAAGTTAGCTAGCTTAAATCCCATCATGCATTGTGGCCACTGCTTGTAGCAAGAGTTTGAATGCTTATTACTGCTATGTCCTAAAAATACATGCCCCCCATGGCCTCATCTGCGGCAACCACAGATTCCCACCAGCCATGCTTGACAGCACATTTTAAAAATGGAGACTAGACGGGAGGACACTAGCGGTCCGGGACCTTTACATAGGATATAGACTTGCGACCTTGGACGAACTGACGGAGGATTGGGCCTGCTGACAGGACAGGAACTCAGACACTGATTAAACACTTTCTCCGCAAGGAGGTGGCAAGATATCATGGGCCCCAAGAGACACACTACTGGAGGAAATAATAAACACAGACAGCAAGGAGGGGGGGAAACTACAGAAAAATATATGGACGGTTACTGGATGGGGCAAAACTACCACTGAACAAATCCAGGTGAAAATGGGAGGATGAACTGGGGCCGGAAGTGGGTCGGGGACTCTGGAGCGAAGCACTGAGCAATGCTAACTCCATCTCTTCCTGCACCGGGCTTAGCCTCATGCAGTTCAAAGTGGCGCACAGAGCTCACCTAACCAGAACCAGAATGAGCAGGTTCTTCCCGGAGGTGGAGGACAAATGTGAACAGTGCCAGGAACGTCCCACCAACCACACCCAAATGTTCTGAGCCTACCCCAGGCTTGTTGGGTTCTGGACAACCTTCTTTGAAGTGATGTCCACGGTTGTGGGGGTGAGGGTGGAACCGTGCCCAAGAGTGGCAGTCTTCGGGGTGTCGGACCAGCTAGAATTACATATGGGGAGGAGGGAGGACTCCCTAGTTTTTGCTTCCTTAATCACACGCCGGAGAATCCTGCTCGGCTGGCGATCAGCAGCACCACCCACAGCTGCAGACTGGTTGGCAGACCACTCGGAATTCCTCCACCTAGAGGAGGTCAAGTACACCATCCGAGGGTCACACAAGGGCTTCCACAAAGCGTGAGGGCCATTCATCAGCCTGTTGCAATGACCTGTTCGAAGCCAACAGCAACTAGGGAAAGAGAGTGGGGGGGGGGGGGGGGGGTGGAGGGGGGGGGGGGGGGGGGAGGAGGGAGGAAGACAAGGGAAGACATAGACAACAGAAAGAGGCGGAGGAGAGGAAGGGGGGTGTTGCTAACTTGCTGTTGTCTCTTAATTTGGCTGTTTAATTACGTTTGCTCAAGAGTCGCCAGGTATCTTTTGACACCGCCACAAGGTTCAGAACTGAATACTGATCAAAGACTCGATACACCAGTTAGTAAGTTCAAAAGCAATGCTCATTTATTTACACACAGTCAAATCTACTCATGCATAAAACTCTACAACCTAAACTATCACCAATACTAAAGGCCTATACTTAGCTTCGGGTGCCCACTCAGTCAGAGGAACAATGGCCGTTGCTCGGTTCTGAGGCTGCTGGGTTGAGCTGTTTACAGGATAGCAACTAGGAGCGTCTATCTCGTAGCGTGCGTTGACTTGGAACTTACTTGGTCTGGCGTAGCTGCTAGGTTGGTCTCTCTTCACTGAGAGCCAAGGCCATGAGAGAGATCCTCTCTTTTGGGGAATCCTTTTTATACCCCAAAAGGACTTTGCGCGCTTTTGGGCGGGCCTTGAACTTGGCCCCAATTAATTGGGCCATTTCCCAATTGTCCTTATCGATTTTCCTCCAATAGAGGGATGGGTTCGCTGGTTGCTGGGCGTGTCCTAGGTGGCCGTTGGTCTGCTTTGTTTTAGTCTCCTCTGGCGCCGGGATGTCTGGCTTAGCATTGTTTACCCAACTATTGCCTTTTGTTCCCGGGGATGGCTCATTAGTATGCAGATGGCTTAGCAGTACCGGTCCTGTCTGAGAGCTAAGGCTCTAATCAACAGACAGACCTTGCACCTGCTTGCTTTTTCGGTATTGTCCAATTTTCCCTGCATTCTTTGCAAGTGTCCATTTTGTAATCAGGACGTGGCCATCCCAGATGGCTACAGGGGGTAAAGGAACCCAGGGGGTAAAGGGAGAGGAGGGGCCACGCGGCCCTCCCCCCACCAACGACAAAAAACTAAAGATCCCGACAGAAAGAAACGGAATGCAATGGCGTCAAAGGCAAAAGGCATCACTAAGATGGATACTAAGCCACCAACGAAGGAAAGGGAGAGGAGTGGGGAGAAGGGGAGGACAGGGGAAACCACGTGTAAAAAGCTTTGTAAATAAGAACCAACTTTATTTATAAACATCAGACTCACTTGAGCCATTACTCTGTGAAAACTGGAAAATACCAATAAAAACACTGTTTTGTTATGCTCTTGACGTAGTATAAGCTGCTTCCTTGATGTGCGCTCTGACAAAGGAAGGTTCAGACTTGGAGATAGCTTCAACACGTTTATGGAACTGTTGACAATTCTCCTACTTGGATTCAACGCTACTGTTAATCCTGTTATGGCTACTCAGACTGATTAACCAGTCTGCTACAATCCACGTAGGGGGAGTGATGTGTTTCAAATCAACCCTGTCTGTACTCACTGAGTGGCTCCACTGGAAAGAGACTGAGCATGTGTGATGTGTCCTTTTATATGGGTTGGTGTAATGCCCTCCTGTGGCAGTGTCACTTCTATGTGTATCGTGAATGCCCATTGGTCGTGTCCTATCTTACTGACCTATTGGTTGACTGTCTGTGTGTCATGTCTCTGGTGTTCCCTCTAGTGTCTAGCTAGGTATAGTGTATGTACATTAACCCTTTGTGTACTTACAATGATGTATATCACCCCATCTCTCCTTGTTTCGTGTTACATATTTTCTGTACAGTGTTAAAGAAAATTGAACAAACTAGATAGATAAGTGATGCTCTGTACAAGTTATGATAACAGTGACCATTAAACAATAAGTCCAAATCATATGCATGAGTCCAAAGTTCATTAATTATTATGGTCGAGTGGCTTTCTTGTTTGTTTGGTGAGTTGGTGATGTTGATGGTGGCATTGCTTTGTAAACGCCATCAGTGTCCCTGTGCTGAAGGAACCAACAAGTGGTCAAATCACTTCGTTGTCGGATTTGGACTGTTTTTTTTCTTTCGATGCTTGTGGTGGTAATTCTCGATGGCATCTGTCCTGAAAGCCAGGTTGCCTGTTGGTAGTGCAGCAAGCATGAAGTGGTAAGATGCATCGTCCTGCCATGGTATGTCATTGTACTGAGCTAAGCAGTAACAGTGTCCTTCATGGGCAGAGTTGTACCATGTCGTACCAGTCGTTGTTCCATTGGTGTGTTTGTCGTGCTTGTTGTCAACGTTATTGCCTTTGGTACGCTTCTTGCTATTGTCTTTGATGTTGTTGTCGTGTTTGCTGTGCTCACGGACCACACTCTGTGGATAATACGAGTCCTTCACACAGTTACTCATGTCAGCGTGCTTTGTGGCATCTGCTGTTTCCTTGAACGTGCCGTCACTGAGTTCGCGGCGCTCCCCGTCTGGAGTCATGTCCAGCTTACTTGAATCAGCTTTGGCTTGTGGATGCTCCCCGTCTGGAGTCTGGTCTGTTTCACCTGAGTCAGTTTTGGTTTGTCAATGCTCCCCGTCCGGAGTCACTGCAGGTTCACTTGAGTCAGCTGAGGTTTCTTGATGCACCCCGTCCGGAGTCATTTCAGGTTCACTTGAATCTTCTGAAGTTTCGTGATGCTCCCCGTCCGGAGTCAAAACAGTCAGGAGTGCATTTGCTTGTGGAGAGGCTCAAGCGAATGAGGTTTGAAGTAACATGGTGTCACCGGAGTCACCAGTAGTCTCACTGTTATTGTCGAGTGCCTCTGTACATTCTAGCTGAGGTCTGTCACGTTGCACATCTGGTATGGGAAGTGGGATGCCGTCGTCACTTGTCTCACATACAGTGGTTAGAGCCTCAGTGTCTTCTTGTCGTTCACTTGAGCTGGGTAGACCGTCAGAGTCTTCTTCTGGTGGCTCAAATAATCTGGGTGGACTGTCATCGTCTGCTTGCTGTATACTTGAGCGTGGTAGACTGTCAGAGTCTTCTTCTTGTTCACTGGAGAGTGGTAGACTGTCATAGTCTGCTTGCTGTACACTTGAGCGTGGTAGACTGTCATAGTCTTTCTGTTGTTCACTTGAGCATGGCAGACTTGCATTGGCTGCTGCTGGTTGCTCAGAGGAGGTTGCTAGACCCTCATGGTCTTGTTCATGCAAGGACTGCGCTTTGGAGTCTTGCATTGCTTCTATCGTGGAGGCTGTCCACGAGCTCGCTGTGGAGGCTTGTGTCACTCCCTCTGTGGAGTCTTGCAGCGTTCCTTGTGTGGAATTGTGCATTGGTCTATCTGTGGAAACTGTCATCGCTTCTTGTTCATGCAAGGACTGCGCTCTGGAGTCTTGCGTTGCTTCTATTGTGGAGTCTGTACACGAGCTCTCTGTGGAGGCTTGTATCGCTTTCTGTGTGGAGGCTGTGACCCTTTGTGGTGTGTGAACCACTCTCTGTGTGGAGGCTGGGACCCTTTGTGGTGTGTGAACCACTCTCTGTGTGGAGTCGGGGACCCTTCGCGGTGTATTGACCACTCTCTGTGTGGCAGCAGGCCGCTCTCTGTGGGCTTGTACCGCTCTCTGTCTCTTGGCGTCAGGCCGCAGCATAATCCTGCACTCACGAGTCGGGATGTCATATATGCTAGGCTGAAGATCCTCAAATCCGAAGAACTCGTCGTCGGGGTTGTCATTGTGCAACATGTCTAGTTGCGGTACGGATTTGGTACTGGGGTAGCCTCCCAAGGTGAAAGCTTCGTCTGAGCCATTGTCTTCCAAGACCATATCATCACGTTTTGTGTCGGAGCTATAATTGGGCTCGCGATGTCAAAAGAAGAATTCAAAGTCTGAGTCATTGTCTTCAAGGACTGTACCATCTCTTTGGGCGGTGCTAACTGCTTGTTGCAGGGTTCTGCGGAGGTTACTTACAGCTGCTGGTCGAATTTCAGGCATTGTGCTGTCGTTCCAGGTGAAAGAATCTGGTTTTGAGGCTTTAAATATTTTTTAACGTGTTTTGGGACCTTTCCCCTTTAAGTGGGAGTGGTCCGGGGCCTCTGACGTCATGATGCTTGTGACGTAGTGTGCAGGAAGTGATTGCGCAAGCACAGATCGCTGTTCCTTTACTTGGGGCCTTGTTCTCAATTGCGCATGTGCGGCTTCTCGTACATGCGCAAACGGACCTTCCCGTTCTGTGCGCTCTTCGCGCAACTGCGCATGTGCAGCATCTTTTCCAAGATGGCTGCAATTCAAAACTGCCGTTCGTTGCTGCAAGCCTACCTCGCGGTGAGTTTTGCTGCCTCTTTTACCTTTTCTTCTTGTATATTCCTCGCAGAATTATTGGAATTTGTCCAGGACTGCCTGGAAATCGCTCATGTTTTGCCTTTGAGTATTTGAAGGTCTGGAAGATTTCAGCTGCTTCTAGACCCGCGATGGTAAGTAGAAGCTTTATTTTCTCTGCATCCACCACGCCATCTAGGTCGGACGCTACCAGGTAGATCTCGAATCTCTGCCTGAACCAACGCCAGTTTTCACTGAGATTGCCTTGGTACTGGATCTGCTGTGGAATTGGAATCCCGAACATCATTTTGCCCGGCTTTTGTTGCTGGTTGTCACTGTTCGCTGAGTTGAAACTATATGGATTTAACAGTCCACTCCTGGAATTAAATTTTGTTATGCTGTTGACGTAGCATAAGCTGCTTCTTTGATGTGCACTCTGACAAAGGAAGGTTCAGACTTGGAGATAGCTTCAACACGTTTATTGAACTATTAACAATTCTCCTACTTGGATTCAACCTACTGTTAATCCTGCTATAGCTACTCAGACTGATTAACCAGTCTGCTACAATCCACGTGGTGGGAGTGATGTGTTTCAAATCAACCCTGTGTACACACTGAGTGTCTCCACTGGAAAGAGACTGAGCATGTGTGCTATGTCCTTTTGTATCGGTTGGTGTAATGCCCTCCTGTGGTAGTGTCACCTCTGTGTGTATCGTGAATGCCCATTGGTCGTGTCCTATCTTACTGACCTATTGGTTGACTGTCTGTGTGTCATGTCTCTGGTGTTCCCTCTAGCTAGGTGTGGTGTATGTACATTAACCCTTTGTGTACTTACAGTGATGTATATCACCACAAACACTTAAAAAAATAAATATCCAGTGAGATACTGGTACACTAGATAGGGTGATCACTGAATTAATATCCAGTGGATTGGATTGGATTTTGGAATGTAATAGGGCCCCACAAGGTACACAGAGTAAATACATAGACACAGACATCGGGTGGGGCATACAGGAGTGTAGTATTAGTCAGATCAGTCCATAAGAGGGTTATTTAGGAGTCTAGTGACAGTGGGGAAGAAGCTGCTTTTGAATCTATTCGTGTGTGTTCTCAGCCTTTTGTATCTCCTGCCCAATGGGAGGTGTTTGAAGAGTGAGTGAGCCGGGTGGGAGAGGTCTTTGATTATGCTGTCCGCTTTCCCCAGGCAGCGGGAGTTGTAGACAGAGTCAATGGATGGGAGGCAAGTTTGTGTGATGGACTGGACAGTGTTAACGACTCTCTGTAGTTTCTTGCGGTCTTGGGCCAAGCAGTTGTCAGACCAGGCAGTGATGCAGCCAGATAGGATGCTTTCCATTTTGCATCTGTAAACGTTGGTAAGAGTCAGTGCGGACAGGCCAAATTTCCTTAGTTTCCTGCGGAAGTATAGGCGTTGTTGTGCTTTCTTGATCGACATGGGTGGACCAGGACAGATTTTTGGTAATGTACATACCTAGGAATTTTAAGCTGTCAACCATCTCCACCTCTGCACCATTGATGCAGACAGTGGTGTATACAGTACTTTGCTTTTTGAAGTCAATGACCAGCTCTTTAGTTTTGCTGGCAAAGCAGTGAGATACCAGTACCCTGGAGAGAATGATCACTGAATTAATATCCAGTGATATACTGGTACAGTGCATAGAGTAATCACTGAGATAATATCCAGTGATATACTGGTACACTGGACAGAGTGATCACTGAATTAATATCCAGTGAGATACTGGTACAGTGGATAGAGTGATCACTGACATAATATCCAGTGATATATTGGTACACTGTATAGAGTGATCACTGAATTAATATCCAGTGAAATACTGGTACAGTGGATAGAGTGATCACTGAATTAATATCCAGTGAGATACTGGTACAATGGATAGAGTAAACACTGAGATAATATCCAGTGATATACTGGTACACTGGATAGAGTGATCACTGAATTAATATCCAGTGAGATACTGGTGCACTGGATAGAGTGATCACTGAGTTAATGTCAAGTGATATACTGGTACACTGGATAGAGTGACCACTGAATTAATATCCAGTGAGATACCGATACATTGGATAGTGTGATCACTGAGTTAATATCCAGTGATATACTGGTACACTGGACAGAGTGATCACTGAATTAATATCCAGTGAGATACTGGTACAGTGGATAGAGTGATCACTGAATTAATATCCAGTGAGATACTGGTACACTGGATAGTGATCACTGAATTAATATCCAGTGAGATACTGGTACACTGGATAGAGTGATCACTGAGTTAATGTCCAGTGATATACTGGTACACTGGACAGAGAGATCACTGAATTAATATCCAGTGAGATACTGGTACAGTGGATAGAGTGATCATATCCAGTGATATACTGGTACACTGGATAGAGTGATCACTGAATTAATATCCAGTGAGATACAGGTACACTGGATAGAGTGATCACTGAGTTAATATCCAGTGAGATACCGATACATTGGATAGTGTGATCACTGAGTTAATATCCAGTGAGATACCAGTACACGAGATAGAGTGATCATTGAGATAATATCCAGTGAGATACCAGTACACTGGATAGAGTGATCACTGAGTTAATATCCAGTGAGATATTGGTAAACTGGACAGAGTGATCACTTAGTTAATATCCAGTGAGATATAGGTACAGTGGATTAGAGTGACCACTGAGTTAATATCCAGTGAGATACCGGTACACTGGATAGAGTGATCACCGATTTAATATCCAATGAGATACCGGTACACTGGATAGAGTGATCACCGAGTTAATATCCAGTGAGATACCGGTACAGCGGATAGAGTGATCATTGAGTTAATATCCAGTGAGATACTAGTACACTGGATAGTGCGATCACTGAGTTAATGTCCAGTGAGATGCTTGTACACTGGATAGAGTGATCATTGAGTTAATATCCAGTGAGATACTGGTAAACTGGACAGAGTGATCACTAAGTTAATATCCAGTGAGATACCGGTACATTGGACAGAGTGATCACTCAGTTAATATCCAGTGAGATATAGGTACACTGGATAGAGTGATCACTGAGTTAATATCCAGTGAGATATCGGCAAACTGGACAGAGTGACCACTCAGTTAATATCCAGTGAGATATAGGTACTCTGAATAGAGTGATCACTGAATTAATATCCAGTGAGATATCGGTAAACTGGATAGAGTGATCACTGAGTTAATATCCAGTGAGATACTGGTACACTGGAAAGAGTGATCACTGATAATATAATAATATCCAGAGATACCGGTACATTGGATAGTGCGAACACTGAGTTAATATCCAGTGAGATACTGGTACAGTGGATAGAGTAATCACTGTGTTATTATCCAGTGAGATACTGGTACAGTGGATAGAGTGATCACTGAGTTAATATCAAGTGAGATACCAGTACACTGGATAGAGTGATCACTGAGTTAATGTCCAGTGAGATACCGGTACATGGATAGAGTGATCACTTGAGTTACATTCTGTAGCCACCTAAAATGGCTGATTCCCTATTAATTTTGCCAAAACCCGATTTAAAATGGCTCACCGACAAGGCTGATGGGAAAAGCAGCCAACAGGACACAAACGGACAGCTGCAGACAGAATAGCGTATTCGGCTCTGGGGAAGTCGGCCCAGATCAATACTCAAGACCATTAGCAGCACATCAACCCAGACATCTGCAGTTTAATCGGCTATCCCCGGGAACAATTGCAACATATTAGCAATTGAATGCCGGGCCAGACCTGTCGGCACCTGCAGTGGCCGAAACAAAGACAGGTGAACGACCACCCCCCGATCGAGGAATCGCCCCGTTATTGGATATATCGTACCCAGTGATTGGGAACAAGTCCAATCACTTGGGACTCAGGGTCAAGGGCCGCCCCGAGAGGCGGAAAGCCCCGGGACCCTATAAAGTGAGGGGCCAAGTTCAGATCGCTCTCTCTCCCTTCTTCTCCTGCTCGAGACCTTCGCAAGAACATCCACCAGAAACAGTAAGTTTGACTCCAGCGATCGCTACCCGATAAAGACTCCTAGCCATCGACCCGTATCAGCCTTTTGAATCCCGTGGGCCAGATCCGATTCGATAAGCCATTTGTTTCCCTGACCTGATGGGCCCTTCCTAAAGTTAAGTATTGGCCAGTAGTGATAGGTTTATTATATAGATAGTAGGATTATTGTATAAGCATTACCTGTTGTATATAACAAATGACCGTTGATTTCAATCTTACTAAGCGGTGTGCCGACTTATTAATCATAACTCGAGCTTGAACCACATGGCGGTATCAGAAAGATACCTGGCGACTCGTGAGCAAAGGTGACATAATCAGAGCTAATAAACTAAGGCTAAAAAGAGCAACAATTCGCGCCACCCAGTACCAGGCAATGACCAACTCCTACAAGAGAGGATCTAACCACCGCCTCTTGACATTAAATGGCATTACCATCGCTGAATCCCCCACAATCAACATCCTAGGGGTTACCATTGATCAGAAACTGAACTGGACTAACCACATTAATACTGTGGCTACTAGAGCAGGTCAAAGACTAGGAATCCTACGGATAGTAACTCACCTCCTAACCCCTCCCCCCCCTCTCCCCTCCCAGGAGTATAATGGCATACTCTCCACTTGCCTGGATGAGTGCAGCTCCAACAACACTCATGAAGCTCGACACCAGCCAGGACAAAGCAGCCGCTTGATTGCAACCCTTTGTACAAACATTCAAACCCTCCACCAACGACGAACAGTGGCAGCCGTGTGTACCACCCACAAGATGCGCTGCAGTAACTCACTAAGGTTCCTTAGCACCTTCCAAACCCACGACCACTACTATCCCGAAGGACAAGAACAGCAGATACCTGGGAAGCCCACCACCTGGAGGTTTCCCTCCAAGTCCCTCACCACCCTGACTTGGAAATATATCGCTGTTCCTTGATTGTCGCTGTGGCAGCATCCTGGAACTCCCTCCCTAATGCACAATGGGTGTACCTACTCCTCAAGGACTGAAGCGCTTCAAGAAGGCAACTCACCACCACCTTCTAAAGGGCAACTAGGGATGGGCAATAAATGCTGGTCTAACCAGCGACGCCCACATCTCGTAAATTAATTTTTTTAAATGTCCAGTAAGGTACCAGCACACTGGATAGAGTGATCACTGTTATTTCACCTTCGACCCTCTTCCCTTGTGCTCACATTTTACAACTTCAATACAATACTATGAAGCGCAACAAAAAGATACAAGTAGATTACCTCAAACCCGACGGTCTGAAAAAGGGATGGTGTCCGAGAACAGGTAGTTTTTGCCTCCTTCTACCAGTGGCTTTGCAAATCGTGACCCCACCTGACCCAGCTCAGACTGGGAATTCCTTAACCACTCTGACAACTATTGGACCTGACACTAAATCACACTCCAATTGTACTTTATACAATCGGATGCAACTTCCACCTATCCCATTCACAAATACCTCAGCTTTCAGTGAGCTCTCTGAGGGAAAAAACAAATCCTTCTCCAAAACAGGAGTTTGAGTAGCGCCTGTGTCCCTTAAAATTATTATTATTAGCTACATCGGTTGAGGAAAATGGGTGACTCTCCCCGTAGACAAAATCTACCTTATGCCTCACACCTACTCCCACTGCAGTGTTTACCTCAGGTCTCCCAAATCCAGTTAACGCTCCAGTCTGCCCTGTAGTAATAATAATAATCTTTATTATTGTCACAAGTAGGCTCACATTAACCATTAACACTGCAATGAAGTTACTGTGAAAATCTCCTAGTCTCCACACACTGGCGCCTGTTTGGGTACAATGAGGGAGAATTCAGAATGTCCAATTCACCTAACAGCATGTCTTTCGGGATATGTGGGAGTAAACCGGAGCACCTGGAGGAAACCCACACAAACACGGGGAGAACGTGTAGACTCCGCACAGACAGTGACCCAAGCGGGAATCGAACCTGGGACCCTGGCGCTGAGAAGCAATAGTGCAATCACTTTTGTTCCCTTTTCAGAATCCTCCTTATGAACCCCTACAGGTTCCATCGGCTTTCCTTACAACTTACAACATGCTGATCAAATGAGTCCTACCTCATTACAATGGTAACACCTCGGCCTTCAATTCTCACCTCCACCCTCAGTACTTTCCTTCCTGGTCTGAGGAGGAGATCTCAAAGTATTCCTAACTATCATTGCCTTGGCCAGCTGCCTTCCTTTCACTCTCCCACTTCCTATTGTCATGTGAGCGTACCTTTAAGAAATGGGTGTTTAAGAAATGTATCTTTAAGAAATGGGTGTTTATCAGTGATGTCAGAGTGTGGGTGGAGCTGGGCTGTCTGTCAGCTTTTTACTTTCGTTTTAGGTTGTTTGCTGCAGGGTGTGTTTTAGTTTTGTTTTCAGTGTTGGAGCTGAAGCCAGACCAAGCAGGTGTACTGCTGTTCTCTCTGCCATCAAAAGATTATCTCTTGATCATTTGGTGAATTCAGAATTATAAATGTTTTCAGTAGTGACTATAACCTGAAGTGCTTCTGTTAAAGGTTTTGTTTTTAAGCCATATGGGTGTTAAAAGGAAAGCTTAAAGGATTACTTAGTGTTGTAGTCTTTGGGAGTTGTATTTGAATTAATGGTTGCTAAGATGTTCACTGTATGTTTTAAAAAGGTTAACTTGAGTTCATAGAATAAACATTGTTTTGCTTTAAAAAATACTTTTCCATTTCTGCTGTACCACATCTGTAGAGTGGGCCGTGTGCGTCCCATACCACAATCTATTAAAAGTTGTGGGTCAGGTGAACTCCATGATACACTTTGGGGTATAATAAATTGAGGGCTCGAGGGGGATAAAAGTCTATCTATTGGGTTGGCTTAGTGAACTTAAAGACAGTGAGGGGTGAGCATATTGTGGTTGCTTTTCAGGTGTGGTATTCTAGTTTAAGTGGGGAGTGTGTTGTGGATAATAGCTCTTACAGAAGCTCTGAAGTTTTTGGGGGTGGAGACGGCCACACACAGTACCTTACGGACAGAGACTAAAAGCAGACTGTTAGATTTGGCAAAAACATTGCAATTAACATTACCTGGCAAAATGCGAAAAGGTGAGGTAATTAGACGGTGGCTAAGCATTTAAAGTTGCCTGAGATACAGTTTGACTCATTGGAAATGGCAAAAATTCAGTTACAAATTAAATGGAACATGAGAAAGAATTAAAGCAGCTTGAATATGAAAGAGAGGAAAAAGAAAGAGAGAGAGAGGAAAAAGAAAAGGAGAGAGAAGAAAGGAGAAACGAAAGAATAGCCCTAGCAGAACAAAAAGAAAGAGAAAGGGAGATACAGATCAGGGAAAAAGATAAAGAGAGAGTTTGAACTTCAGAAACTGGCCATGAAACATGACAGTCAGTTAAAATTGGCAGACGTAAAGGGAAACGTACAGTTGAATGATACTGATGAGGATAGTGAGAAAGAGCATCAAAGTCAAAGGCTTGGTGGGGATCTATTTAAATAGGCCAAGCATTGCCAAGGTTTGACGAGAAGGAGGTGGACGCCTTTTTCATTTCATTGAGAAGGTGGCTAAACAAATGAAATGGCCACAGGACATGTGGGTATTACTGATTCAAACAAAGCTGATAGGTAGGGCTAGTGAAGTGTTCGCATCACTACCGGAGGAGGTATCTGGGACGCATGAGGAGGTGAAAAAATCCATCTTGGGTGCATATAAACTAGTGCCTGAAGCCTACAGACAAAGGTTTAGAAATGTAAGAATTTACTTGTGTGGGTAAAGTTTACTCATGTGTATCAGGAGGAGCAGGTAAAGAAGTGACAATTTTAAGAGATATGGGAGCTAGTCAATCTTTAATGGTAAGAGATGAGGAGTTATGTAGTTTGGGAAGAATGTTGCCAGAAAAGGTGGTAATCTGTGAAATTCAGGGTGAGAGGAGTAGTGTTCAATTATATAAGGTAAGGTTGGAAAGTCCAGTGAAGAGTGGTGAAGTGGTAGTAGGAGTAATAGATAAACTATCTTGTCCAGGAATACAGTTTATCTTGGGTAATGATATAGCTGGATCGCAGGTGGGAGAGTGATGCATACTGTGGCTGATAAGCCGGTGGACAATAAGACAACTGAAGTGTTGAAGGACGAATATCCTGGGATATTTCCAGATTGTGTAGTAACAAGGTCGCAAAGTCACAGGTTAAGACAAGAGGAGAAATCAAAGAGTGAAGATGAAGTTGAAGTGCAATTATCAGAAACAATTTTTGGTCAGATGGTTGTAAAAGAACAAGAACAGGTGGAGGATGAGGCGTATATTTTTAGTTCAGGAAAATTGGCAGAGTTACAACTGAATGATGTAGAAATAAAAAGAATGTATCAGAAAGCATACACGGAAGAGGAATCTGAGTGTATACCAGAGTGTTATGACCGTAAAAGTAATGTCTTGATGAGAAAATGGAGACCTTTACATATGCAGGCGGATGAAAAGTGGGCAGAGGTTCATCAAGTAGTATTGCCAGTAGGGTATAGAAAGGAGGTGTTGCGAGTTGCACATGCGGTACCAGTGGGAGGTCATTTGGGAATAAGGAAACCTCTATTGGCCTGGACTACATAAAGATGTAGTTAAATTTTGTCAATCATGTCACACATGTCAAGTAATAGGGAAACCTCAAGCAGTGATAAAACCAGCGCCCTTAATTCCATTCCATTCCAGCATTTGAGGAACCTTTTACACGGGTCCTAATTGATTGCGTAGGACCGCTTCCTAAAACGAAAAGTGGGAATCAATATCTTTTGACGATAATGGATGTGTCTACTAGGTTTCCAGAGACCATTCCGATACGTAATATTATAGCTAAAAAGATTGTGGAGGAGATACTTAAATTCTTTACTAGATATGGACTACCCACAGAAATACAATCGGATCAAGGATCAAATTTTACCCCGAGGTTATTCAAAGAAGTTATGGATAGCTTAGGAATAAAACAATTTAAATCAACTGCGTACCATCCAGAATCACAGGGAGCGTTAGAAAGGTGGCATCAGACATTAAAGACAATGTTGAGCGCTTATTGTCAAGATTATCCAGAGGATTGGGATAAAGGAATTCCATTCATACTGTTTACAATTAGGGATGCATCTAGTGAATCAACCAAATTTAGTCCTTTTGAACTAATTTTTAGTCGTGAGGTAAGAGGACCACTTAAATTGATTAAGGAAAATTTGGTGAGTGCGAAATCAGAACTTACATTATTGGATTACGTGTCAAATTTTAGAGAACGATTAAATAGGGCAGGTGAATTGGCTAGACAACATTTAAGAGGTGCACAAAATGTGATGAAACGGGTAGCGGACAAGAAATCCAAAGTTCGTAGTTTTGCCTGTGGAGATAAAGTTTTAGTATTATTACCAGTGGTAGGTGAGCCTTTAAAAGCTAGGTTTTGTGGACCTTATCAGATTGAAAGGAAATTAAATGAGGTGAATTGTGTGGTAAAAAAGCCAGATAGAAGGAAAACTCACCGAGTGTGTCATGCGAATATGCTTAAAAGGTACTTTGAAAGGGAAGGAGAGAAAAAGGATGAGGTTTTAATGATCCTAACTCAAAGTGACGAACCAAATCCAGATGACTTGGAATTTGACATACCTCAAATTAAATTGGAAAACGAGGATGTCCTTAAAAATTGGGATAAATTGTTGAGTTACCTTCCAGAGGAAAAACAAACTGACCTGAAAGAGTTATTGATATCACATGGGCAAGTTTGTGGAGATAAATTGGGAAGTACTAAAATGGCTATACATGATGTAGATGTGGGAAATGCTGTTCCAATCAAACAACATCCATATAGACTTAACCCTTTACAATTGGCACAGGTTAACAACGAGATTGAGAGTATGCTTAAAAATGGCATAATTGAAATGGGTTGCAACCAATGGAGCTCACACATAGTGATGGTACATAAACTAGACGGTACCCAATGGTTGTGTGTGGACTATAGAAAGGTTAATGCAGTTACAAGAACGGACTCTTATCCTATCCCACGTTTGGAGGATTGCATTGAGAAAGTGGGACAATCAGCTTTTATTTCCAAATTGGATTTACTTAAAGGTTGCTGGCAGGTACCTTTATCCGAAAGGGCGAAGGAGATTTCATCTTTTGTGACTCCAGATGGTATATACCAATTCAAAGTTATGCCATTTGGCATGAAAAACGCCCCAGCCACATTTCAACGGTTAACTAACAAAGTTGTTTCAGGATTACCCAATTGTGCGGTTTACATCGACGATCTGGTAATTTTCAGCCAGACATGGACAGAACATTTGAAACATCTGATGGAGTTATTCGATCGACTTCGGGGGGTGGGTTTGGTGATAAACCTAGCCAAAAGTGAATTTGGAAAGGCCCAAGTCATACAATCGGACACAGTCCATTTCTGCTGTACCACACCTGTAGAGTAGGCCGTGTGCTCCCCATACCACAATCTATTAAAAGTGTGGGTCAGGTAAACTCCATGATACACTTTGGGGTTCTCAAACCCTGGCCCATAACACTATCCTTTTGAAAATTATAGGGGTGATGGAACAAAGGTTTAAATTTATGGATGAGCATTAAATTTATGATTGTCAACCATAATTGCTGCTGTCTAGCAGCCATCACCCTCTGGTCCTCAACATGGGTTCTTATTATAGAAGGTAGGGAATTCTTAAATTCCTCTAAGAGAATAACCTCTCTCAGAACTCATAGTCCGTCTCAACTTCCAACGCTCGTACCCACCTATTAAAATTGTTCTGCTTAACCCTTTCGAATTATGCATTGGTATGTCCCGGCTGTCTCCTCAAATCCCAAAACTTCTGCTTTATGCCAATTCATTTGCATCCAGAATAGCCTTTTTTATCGTCTCGTAATCCTTAGACTCCCGGTCTGACAGGGAAGCATGAATTTCTTGTGCCTGCCCCGTCAATTTACTCTGCAGGGGTAATGTCCACTTTGCTCTTGGCCACTCTATTTGGGTTGCTATTTTCTCAAAAGCCCTAAAGGATGTTTCTACTTCCATCTCTTTGAATTTTGGGAGAGCCTGTGTAAATTTAAACATATCGCCACTGGGTTCCGTTCTAGGTTTAAGCTCCCCTCTACTTTCTGGCAACTTCCTACTCATTTGTAGTGCCTTAAGCTGGATATCTCTCTCTCTCTCTTTCTCTTTTTCTCTCTCTTTATCCTCTCTCCTCATTTATATCTCCATTTCTTTTCGCTTCATCGCCATTTCTTTTTCCCTTTCTTTTTGCCTCAGCTCCCGTTCCTTCTGCTGTATCTCCATTTCAATTCTTTTTAACTGCCGTTCATGCTCTAACTGCATCCAAACTCTCTCCCACTCCCTGTCCCCACCAGAAAATGTCCCTGATGCTTCGGTGCTCACCACAATCTGTAGCATCTCTTCCAAATTTAGATGTTGAGCAATCGCTTCAATTATCTCCACTTTCCAGCTCTAGCTGATACTCCTATTTTTAATTCACCTATCAGTTCGACTTGCACGTCTTTGTGAAACTCTTTTAAATAAACCAGAGTTACGTCTCTGAGCAGCTTCCAGAGCCATCCTATGATATCACTATAAACCTGGTGTCTCTTTTTAATACACTGTGTAACCCAAATTCACCGTCTACCGTTCCCAAAATCCCGGACGAATTCCCACTTTATGTTACGACACCTTGGGCTAGAGCGCAGTCAATTCCAGCTCCACAAGCCCCGGAGTCCCAACACAAATTAATGAATCAGTAATTTGTTTAAAAATTCCTGAAATCGTTGGCCCTTGGCTGCCCAATAATTACAGCCACCAGATTTGTAAATTGAAACACAGTTACTGTTTATTTATAACAGAAATAAAGAAGAAAGTTGCAGCAATTTCAGCTGGATAACAAGCAAGCTTAACCTACTAACCCCCCCCCCCTTTAACTGTCCCACTCTCTACTCACACACATAGGACAGACAAACACAGAGGGATGGAAAGGGGAAAAATAATAAGGATTAAGGACAAAAAAAATGTCCTTGATCCAGATGATGAGTTCTTTGTATACTGATCGAAGTCACGGGTGTACAGTTGTGATGGTCTTCTGACAGTAACATTTATTCAGTATTCATAGGCAATAGGATTTCTTCTGGAGAGATACTTTGGCCTTTATTAAACTGGGCCTTCAACTCAAAGGTCCACCTTTGAGTCTACGTCTCTCTTAAGACTCTTTGTCTCACTACAAACCCGCCTTCCAGCCCGGGTTTGACCTCAATTTTCTGTAATTTGAATAAAATGACATTCAGCTTTACTGGAGGGAGAGAAGAGATCTCACACTGGATCTTGAGCGAGAATTCATCAGATCTTTGAGAGAGAGTTGGAATTCCTCCATCCAGGCTTCAGAACCAAAAGTGAAACGGAAAAAACAGCCTTGGCACTCAAAGGCACCTGAGAGGAAAAATATCCAATCCACCACCCCCTGTTGCCGAGCAGAATACAGACTTTTCACTTCATTCATTGGCCACCAGCCAAGTCAATCAAATCGAGTCAGCATTATCATAGATTATCATAGAATTTACAGTGCAGAAGGAGGCCATTCGGCTCATCAAGTCTGCACCGGCTCTTGGAAAGAGCACCTCCACCCTATCCCCATAACCCAGTAACCCCACCCAACACCAAGGGCAAATTTGGACACTAAGGGCAATTTATCATGGCCAATCCACCTAACCTGCACATCTTTGGATGGTGGGAGGGAACCGGAGCACCCGAAGGAAACCCACGCACACACTGGGAGGATGTGCCCAAGATGTGACCCAAGCCGGAATCAAACCTGGGACCCTGGAGCTGTGAAGCAATTGTGCTATCCACAATGCTACCGTGCTGCCTTAATGTCAGCCAATCTGCAGACGCCAGTCTGTAACAGCATGGCCTTCTGGAATCTGCTTGTTTGAGTTAAAGGCTGCTTTGCCTTAAAGTCACTTTGACTTAAAAGTCACAGGTCCATTAATCTTCAATGGATCAAAATTGTAATTGCAGAAATAAAAGAAAGGGAAAAATAAGGTAATAAACAGGAACAAACAGGAAGGACCCGTATAAATTAATATCAGCAGCAACATTGCCGTTAACGTAAAGTGCTTTGCAATTATATAATTTGGTTTTGGCTGTGCCCACTCTTCACTGAATTAAGGGGGTTCTGATTTTTTTACTAAAAACTGGCAAGTTCTGAAACCTGGCACAGGTACTGCGGCTGCCGGGTTTGAGGTACTCTACCTGTATAAATGTTGGCAAACAGAAATTGGCAGGAGCCTAACGTGTGTCAAAACCACTGTGTTGGAGAGATGAGGAGAGCATCGCAAATCATCCGTGCAACCTAGCATTTTCTACCATTGTGGCCTAAAACAATACTGACTGCATTGGAATCAGTAATTGATGGTCCAGAAGGCACTTTGGAATGATCTGAGAACTTGAAAGGTACCAAAGAAATGCAAATTCTTTCTCCACATATATCACAACCGCAATAAAGACTGGTCACACCATGGATGGCCAAAACCACCAACATGGACCTGTGGCAGGATGGTACACATCAGAAATTGGGTGGCTGGTGAGGAGAGGCTTGCCAATCCCTCTCAGGAAAATGATTCCACTGATGTGGTGGAATGGGATCATAATGTGGGAGTCAGAAGGTTTTGCATGTCTGGGGTTGTGTTCCACGCTGGGTTATCTGCTGAGCAGAAGTGTGGACATTGGAGAAGCAAGGCCTTTCAACACAAAGGCTTGCAACACATTGTTTTTTTGTATTCATTCACGGAATGGGTGTGTCATTGTCTAGGCCAGTATTTATTGCCCATCCCTAATTGCCCTTGAGGAAGTGGTGGTGAGCATTCATCCCAAACCCCTGCAGTCCATGTGGTGTGGGTACACAAACAGTGCCATTAGGGAACAAGTTCCAGCATTTTGCCCCAGCAACAGTGAAGGAACATTGATGTAGCTTCAAGTCAGGAGGATGTGTGGCTTGGAGGGGAAACTTGCAAGTAATGTCATTTCCATGTGTTTGCTGCCTCTGTGCTCCTGGGTGGTAGAGGCACCGGGTTTGGAAGGTGCTGTTGGAGGAACTTTGGTGAATTGTTGCAGTGCACCTTGTAAATGGTACACACTGCTGCCACTGTGCATTAGTGGTGGAGGGAGTTAAAGTTAAAGGTGGTTGATGGGGTATGGATTTAGTGGGCTTCTTTATCCTGGATGGTGTCAGGCTTCTTGAGTGCTGTTGGAGCTGCACTCATCCAGGTAAATGGGGAATATCCCATCATATTCCTGACTTGTACCTCGCGGACAGGCTTTGGGGAGTCAGGAGGTGAGTTACTCGCTGAATTCCCAGCCTTTGACCTCCTCTTGAGGCCAGAGTATTTATATGGTTGGTCCAGTTCAGTTTCTGGTCAATGGTAACCCCAAGGGTGCTGATAATGGGGAATTCAGTTATAGTAATGTCATTGAATGTCATGGGGAGATGGTTATATTCTCTTTTATTGGATATGAAAAAGATTATTACCTGGCACGTGTGTAGCACGAATGTTACTTACACTTATCAGCCCAAACCTGAATATTGACCAGGTCTTCATGTTAGGGGCATGGACTGCTTCGGTATCTGAGGAGTCATGAATGGTACTGAACATTCTGCAATCTTCAGCGAACATCCTCACTTCTGACATTATGTTGGAGGGAAGGTTATTTGTGAAGTAGTTGACGATGGTTGGGCCGAGGACATGGTCCTGAGGAACTCCTGCAATAATGACCTGAAACTGAGATAATTGGCCTCCAACAACCACCACCATCTTCCTTTGTACCAGGCATGATTTAAAATTTTTTTAAAAATATGTTTATTCAAAGTTTTTCAACAAAAATTTTCAACCATTTAAACCCCTCCCCCCGTAACAAAAAAGAAAAGAGAAGGAACAGAACAAACATAAACATATCAATCCAACATAATACAGAACTTGTACAATGGGTTCCTCCCGCACATATTGACTCTCCCATATGTTTATGTTTTTCCTTTTTCAAGTGCCCCTAGGAAAAACCCCTTCCCCGCTCACCCATATACCCCCCCCTTGAAAGAGACCCCCCCCCCACCCCACTCCCTGGGTTTGTGCTGCTGCTGACTGACCTCCATCTAACGCGAGATAGTCTAGGAATGGTTGCCACCGCCTGACGAATCCCTGTGCAGACCCTCTCAAGGCAAACTTTATCCTCTCCAGCTTGATGAACCCTGCCATGTCATTTATCCAGGCTTCCACACTGGGGGGCTTCGCGTCTTTCCATAATAGCAAGATCCTCCGCCGGGCTACCAGGGACGCAAAGGCCAGGATAACGGCCTCTTTCGCCTCCAGCACTTCCGGCTCATCCGCCACCCCAAATAGTGCCAGCCCCCAACTTGGCTTGACCTGGACTTTCACCACCTTAGACATAGTCCTCGTGACACCCCTCCAGAACCCATCCAGTGCCGGGCACGACCAGAACATATGGGCGTGATTCGCCGGGCTTCCTGAGCACCTCCCACATCTGTCCTCCACCCCAAAAAACCTACTCAGCCTCACCCCTGTCATATGCGCTCTGTGAATAACCTTAAACTGTATCAGGCTAAGCCTGGCACACGAGGAATAGGAATTAACCCTACTCAGGGCATCAGCCCACAGACCCTCTTCAATCTTCTCCCCCAACTCCTCCTCCCATGTGCCCTTCAGCTCCTCTACCAAAGCCTCCCCCGCTTCATTCATCTCCTGATATATCGCCGAAACCTTGCCCTCTCCGACCCATACCCCCGAAAACACCCTGTCCTGAATCCCCTGTGCCGGGAGCAACGGGAATTCCCTCACCTGCCGCCTCACAGACTCCCTCACCTGCATGTACCTGAACGCATTTGGAGGCCATTTGGTATCCCAAACGTCTCCTCCAGCGCCCCTAGGCTCGCAAACGTCCCATCTACAAACAGGTCCCCCACCCTCCTGATCCCTGCCCGATGCCAGCTCTGAAACCCCCCGTCCATCCTTCCTGGGACAAACCGATGGTTATCTCTGATCAGGGACCACACTGAGGCTCCCATCGCACCCCAGTGTCGTCTCCACTGCCCCCAGATCTTTAGTGTTGCCGCCACCACCGGACTCGTGGTGTACCTTGTCGGCGAGAGCGGCAGCGGTGCCGTCACAACGCCCTCAGGCTCGTTCCTTTGCAGGACGCCATCTCCAACGTCTTGTATGCCACCCCCTCTCCCTCCATCACCCACATACGGATCATCGCCACGTTGGCTGCCCAATAGTAGCCACCCAGATTCGGCAACGCCAGCCCTACTACGCTCCAGAAACCCCCTCCTTACCCTCGGGGTCTTGTTTGCCCACACTAAACCCATGATGCTCCTGCCTACCCTCTTAAAAAAGGCATTGGTGATCATAATAGGAAGGCACTGGAACACAAAAAGAAACCTCGGGAGGACCATCATTTTAATCGACTGTACCCTGCCCGCTAGCGAGAGTGGCAACATATCACATCGTTTGAAGTCCTCCTCCATCTGCTCCACCAGCCGCGTCAAATTAGGTTTGTGCAGGGCCCCCCAGCTCCTAGCTACCTGGATCCCCAAGTACCGAAAGCTCCTTTCCGCCCTCCTCAATGGTAGGTCATCTATCCCTCTTCCCTGGTCCCCTGGATGCACCACGAAGAGCTCACTTTTCCCTACATTGAGCTTATAGCCCGAGAAGTCCCCAAACTCCCTTAGGATCCGCATGACCTCCGCCATCCCCTCCACTGGATCTGCCACATACAGCAACAGGTCGTCCGCATACAGCGACACCCGATGCTCCTCTCCCCCTCGGACCACCCCCCTCCATTTCCTGGTCTCCCTTATTGCCATGGCCAAAGGCTCAATTGCTAATGCAAACAACAGGGGGCACCACTGCCTCATCCATCGATAGAACCGAAAATACTCCGACCTCTGCCGATTCATAACCACACTCGCCACCGGGGCTCTATATAGGAGCTTAACCCAACTGATAAACCCCTCCCCAAACCCAAACCTCCGCAACACTTCCCAGAGATACTCCCACTCCACTCGGTCAAAGGCCTTCTCCGCGTCCATAGCTGCCACTATCTCCGCCTCTCCCTCCACCGATGGCATCATAATCACGTTTAGGAGCCTCCGCACATTGGTGTTTAGCTGCCTGCCCTTTACAAATCCCGTCTGGTCCTCGTGAATCATCCCCAGGACACAATCCTCAATCCTCGTAGCCAGCACTTTTGCCAGCAACTTAGCGTCCACATTAAGGAGCGAAATCGGCCTATACGACCCACATTGCAGTGGGTCCTTGTCCCGCTTCAGGATCAAAGAAATCATCACCCCAGACATTGTCGGGGGCAGGGTCCCCCCTCCCTTGCCTCATTGAAAGTCCTCACCAGCAACGGTGCTAACAGGTCCGCATATGTCCTGTAAAACTCAACCGGGAACCCATCTGGTCCCGGGGCCTTCCCCGCCTGCATGCTCCCCAGTCCTTTAACCAGCTCCTCCAACCCAATTGGCGCCCCCAAACCAGCCACCTCCTGCTCCTCCACCCTCGGGAACCTCAGTTGATCCAGAAATCGTCTCATCCCCTCTTCCCCCGCTGGGGGCTCAGATCTGTACAGCTCCTCATAAAAGGCCTTAAATCCTCATTTACTTTCACCGCACTCCGCACCGTAGTTCCCCTGCCATCCTTGACTCCACCTATCTCCCTCGCTGCCATCCTCTTATGGAGCTGATGTGCCAGCAACCGGCTCGCCTTCTCCCCATACTCGTACGTCGCCCCCTGTGCTTTCCTCCACTGTGCCTCTGCCTTCCCTGTGGTCAACAGGTCGATTTCCGTCTGGAGACTTCGCCTCTCCCTAAGTAGTCCCTCTTCAGGGGCCTCTGCATGTCTCCTGTCCACCCTTAAGATCTCCCCCACTAACCTTTCCCTTTCCCTTCCCTCTCTCTTCTCCCTGTGAGCCCTGATGGAGATTAACTCTCCCCTTACCACCGCCTTCAGCACCTCCCATACTACCCCCACCTGCACCTCCAAGTTGTCGTTGGCCTCCAAATACCTTTCAATACACCCCCGTACCCTCCCGCACACCTCCTCATCTGCCAGCAGTCCCACATCCAAACGCCACAACGGGCGTTGGTCCCTCTCCTCTCCCAACTCCAGTTCCACCCAGTGCGGGGCGTGGTCTGAGATGGCTATGGCCGAATACTCCGTTCTCTCCACTTTCGGGATCAGCGCCCTGCTCAGAACAAAAAAATCTATCCGGGAGTAGGCTTTGTGTACGTGGGAAAAAAAAGAAAATTCCCTGGCCAGGGGCCTAGCAAATCTCCTTGGATCCACTCCCCCCATCTGGTCCATAAACCCCCTGAGCAGCTTGGCCGCAACCGGCCTCTTTCCGGTCCTAGATCTGGAACGATCTAATGCTGGGTCCAACACCGTGTTGAAATCCCCCCCCCATTATCAAGCTTCCTACCTCCAGGTCCGGAATGCGTCCCAACATACGCTTCATAAATCCAGCATCGTCCCAGTTCAGGGCGTATAGGTCTACCAATACCACCCACACCCCCTGCCGCTCACCATCACGTATCGACCTCCATTGTCCACTACTATATTCTTGGCCTCAAACGACACCCGCTTCCCCACCAGTATTGCCACCCCTCTATTCTTCGCATCCAGCCCCGAATGGAATACCTGTCCTACCCATCCCTTTCTTAACCTGACCTGGTCTGCCACCTTCAAATGTGTCTCCTGAAGCATGACCACGTCTGCCTTCAGTCCCTTTAAATGCGCGAACACTCGGGCCCTCTTAACCGGCCCATTCAGGCCCCTCACATTCCACATTATCAGTCGGATTGGGGGGCATCCCCCCCGCCCCCCCCCCCCCCCCCCCCCCATCTCCTTTTCTAGGCCAGTCCCGTGCCCGCGCCTCCCGCACCCTCCAGTCCTCCAGACGGCGGGCCAGGCATGATTTTAACCTGTGGAGAGTTTTCCCCCTGATTCCCATTGACTCCAGTTTAGCGAGGGCTCCTGTGATGCTATACTTGGTCAAATGCTGCCTTGATGTCAAGGCAGTCACTCTCACCTCAGCTCTAATGCTAATCCCAGCTGGGCCGAGGGGTTAATATGCTATGAAGCAGAAGCAGGACAATTTAACAAACAGGTTATTCAGCATAATTTATGAGCCAATGAAAAAATCTGAAGACACAATAGATTTCGAGTACATGTTAGTACAAACACACTTCCCAACCTCACTCCTCGCTGCCTTCTGGCTCCACTGAACACTATGTTCTTCAAAATTTCCCAATATCTCAACCAAAAAGGTCATTCCTGCCATAGTTCAGTGGTAGATCTCTTGAAACTGAGACAGGAGGTCATGAGTTCAAGCGTTTCAGTGTACAGGGAGAGTGCTGCACTGCCAGAGGTGCTATCTTTCAGGTGAGGCATTAAACCGAGGCTTTGTCTGCCTTCTCAAGGAAGTGTAAAAGATCCCATAGCGTTATTGGAAGAAGAGCAGGGGTGTTCTTGCTAGTGTCCCAACATTTAATCCTCAACCAACATCACTAATACAGGTCATCAGGTCACTATCATATTGCTGGTTGTGGGAGCTTGCTGTGTCTAAAGTGGCTGCCACATCCCTACATTACAACAGTGACTACACTTCAGAAATACCTCATTGGCTTTGGGGCATCCTGAGGTCAGAAACGGTGTCACAGAAATGCAAGTTCTTTCTTTCTTCTATTCATGATGCACATGCCCAACTGTTTTCTTACTCGAGCTGAACTGTTGTGAATGTGAGTACAGTGTAGGGCTGTCATGAAATCGATCACCGTCCAACTGTTAGTTCAGCAGAGCAGTCTGAGCTTTTGTGCTGCGATGGGCTCGAATCAGTTCATACTGAAGTGTGTGAAGCTCCCCACGCTGGCTCCCTAGTGTCAACAAGGAACATAAATATTTAAAGGACACGGTAAGTCCTCTGGAAATCTTGTGATGTTGAAGCTTTGCTCACGCCTCCTCACTCCTCGCTTCTTGGCATCAGCCTTCAGCTCGGTTGTCTAATTCTCACTGAGGAGCGAGGGGATCAAGAGAATCATCACAGGATCCCTGACGGCCAGCACTGCTGACTCTGTCTTTAAAACAACCAGAATTTACATTCGTCAAGAGAGAGAAAACAAAAGACAAACAGGAAACTCTTCACTCTTCCAATAACTCCTGACAAGGATCCCACACTGCCATCTTTTCCACAAGACGGGTCTTGGTCACTGTGAGTAGAGCGAATGAAAGTTGAGATTAGTATCATTTTCAATACAAGCTAGTGTTTCAAGGAAGTCTTTGGGGCCTAGCCTCAGCTATTTGCACAACAATTGTCCTTCTCCCATGACTCCCCTAAATTAAAAATCACTTAATTTCAAAACTGTTTTACAATGTCTACAATCCTGAGACAGTGGGCGGGATCTACCAGCTGTTCACGCTGGCGGGAAATTCCGGTCCCAGGCCGGTGCACGGGTTTCCACCTATTGACCAAATCATTTGCAATGAGGGTCCACAAACCTCAAAGCACTCCCTGAGCACTTAAAAGCACCTTCTAATCCTAAGCCCCTTAATGCCTAGGACAGCATGCACATTGGAGCACCACCACCACCTCCAAATACTAGGTTATCCACCATCTGTCTTGCGTATAATATGCTTTGCTTCACTGCCGCTGAGTCAAGATCCTAGAACTCACTCCCTAACAGCACTATGAGTGGTCCTCCACCACATGGACTGCAGCGCTTCAAGAAGATGGTTCACCATCTCAAGGGCGATTTGGGATGAATGGTTAAAGTTGGCCTTGCCAGTGATGCTCACATCCCATGAAAAAAATACAAAAATGTAGGTTAGAGTCGTGTGGTCCAATGGCAATCGCTGATTAGCTACAGGTGTTGCTATAGTGATACCATTATAGTCACATGCACCAATCTTGGTAGAAAACATCTTACACATAATAAATGTAAATATACTTTATGTTTTATTTAAACAGCTATTCAATGAGGCAGAAAGCTCAGGTTCCCAATGGTCCAAAAAGCACCCACGCACTCTGTTTCATGTGGGTATTTTCCCAAGAAAGATTTAAGTTCACATACTCATGGGCATCCAAATAAGTGTTGGGATCACATGCCCAAAGATGACCTATTAACGTGGCAATTTAACATGGCCAATCCACCTATCCTGCACACCTTTTTGGGTGGTGGGGGTGAGACCCATGCAGACATGGGGAGAATGTGCAAACTCCACACGGACAGTGACCCAGAGCCGGGATCGAACCTGGGACCTCGCGCCGTGAGGCAGCAGTGCTACCCTTGAATGGCATTTGTGACTTGGTTGGGAGTTTATATTTTTCTGATGACCAAACATACACTGTTTCATTTGTTGGAATTTGAACTTGTAATCACAGGATTCCTAGACCAACACCATGGTCCATGGCAGAGGTTGCTAACTCCATGCTATTTCAATGCTGAGGGCTTGAGTCATAATTGTTGGTTTTTGACCTCACCCCCTTCTGTTCCACTGAGCTATTTCAGGAGTGAGGGTGACACTCGGACGAGTGTGTCTATTGGACACGTCCCATTTATCTAACGCAGGCACAAGGTCTAGGTCTGCGTCCATGGCTCCCTTGCTCTGACCTGAGTCAAAATGTTGGAGGCTGAGAGCTGGGCTGTACCACTCAGCAACTGGCTCAGCCTTTTCTCATTGCGATCGTCAAGAGAATAATCCTAACTCTCAGGATTTCTTAGCAACACCACGCCTCCTGCAACCCGCACCACTGGCAACACCCACCCACATTCCCGACATCTGCCCGCTTCCAATTGAGGGAACATTCCATCCATCCAAACAAAGAGGAGGCTATTCAGCCCCTCGGGTGTACTCTGTTATTCAATTAGAACATGGCCAATCTGTAACTCAACTCTGAACTCTGTGTTTCTTAATAACCCTTGTCTAACAGAACTGCACTGGTCTCAGTCTTAAAACCGTTCATTATCATCTGGCATTCACAGAATTTTGGGTTGAGAATTCCAGAATTCTACTTCCCACTGTATGAAATAGTGCTTCCCAAATTTGCATCTGAAATGGCTTGGCTCTCGTTTGAAGTTGATGCCTACACACACCTGATTTACCCAGCAGAGGAAATGGTTTCTCTGTATCTACCTCATTCCAACCCAGAACTGTTGAGGGGCTGGAATTAGGATCAGGGTTGGAATAGAATCCAGGTTTTATGTTGAACCAGCTTATTTGTGCTGCTATGGTCACCTTTTTCGGTGGCTAATCGCTGGGTACAGATCTTACAGAATGGGCAGCATAGAAACAGACCATTCAGCCCAACTAGTTTCTGTCAGATTTGAGCTCCACATCAGCCCAGCTCCCATCCTACTCACTCTATCAACGTAACCATCTGTTCCATTCCTCTCATGAGTTTATCAAGATTCTCCATAAACTATAGAAAAGTTATAGTGCTCAAAGAGGCCATTCAGCCCATCGTGTCTGTGCCGGCCAAGAAAGGAATAAAATGAAACTAGCCCCTTATTTCAATCCTATTTTTCCAGTTCCTGTTCCGTAGCCTTGCAGGTTGCAGCACTTCTGATGCAAAGCCAGGTACATTTTTAATGGGTTGAGTATTTCAGCCTCAACCATCAACTTGGGCAGTGAATTCTAGATGCCTATCACCTTCTGGGTGAAAACTTGTTCCCTCATGTCCCCTTTAATCCTTCCACCAATCACCTTAGCTTTGTGCCCCCTGATTATTGACCCCTCAGCTGAGGGGAACAAGTCTTTCCTGTCTACCCTACCTCATACTTTTGTACACATCAATTAGGTCACCTTTAGCCTCCTCCGTTCTAAGAAAAACAATCCTAGCCTATCCAATCTCTCCTCATAACTGCAATTTTCATGCCCTGGCAACATTCTTGTAAATCTCCTCTGCACTCTCTCCAGAGCAGTTGTGCCTTTCCTGTAATGTGGTGACCAGAATTGTACATAAAACTTCAGCTGTGGCCTAACCAGCGTTTTATACAGTTCCGGCATTATATCCCTGCTTCTATATTCAATACCCCACCCAATAAAGGAAAGCATTCCATACGTTTTCTTGACCACCTTATCCACCTGTCCTGTCAACCTAAAGGACCTGTGGACGCGCACTCCGAGGTCTCTCACTTCCTCAACCCCTCTCAATATCTTTCCGTTTATTGAGTATTCACTTGCTTTGTTTGCCCTCCCCAAATGGATTACCTCACCCGTTTCCAGATTGAATTCCATTTTCCGCTTCTCTGCCAATCAACCAAACCAACGATATAATTCTGTAGTCAACAGCTATCCTCTTCACTATGAACGATACGACCAGCCTGCAAATTTCCCAATCAGGCCACCCATAATGCAGCAACTACTCCATGTGATGGTGAGTTCCACATTCCAACCACTCTCCGAGTAAAGAAGTTACTCCTGAATTCCTTACTAGATTGAATTTATTAGGGACCATGTTATACTTATGTATTTTACTTACTGACACGCCAGTCTGTTGCCCCATGGCCCCGTTGCCACGGTGCTTGGCGTGACCTGGCAGCTCCGAGGTTTCCCTGTAATCTTTTACGGCGTTCTGTAGCTGCAGCACTTTTTGACTCTTCACCGGCAATGGGGGCCTGGTGGGGGAAGGAGGCCCCATACTCTTTGAGGTGGGCCCAGAACCTGAAAGATCAGCCATGGTCTCTACTTGTTTGGCGTGTGGCACCCTGTGGCCTGGCCTTCTCAGCTCTGAGCAGGTATACGATCGGCTCCTGCTCTGTGGCACTGGAGGAAGCACTAGCCTGTTTGATTCCTTGCTTGCCAAGGCCTGTGCCAGTTGATTAGCAGAGGAAACGGAAGGAATGGGGATCTTCTCCACTCTTGGAGGGGTACCTTTCCTCAAGTTCGACGAGAAGACTTTTTCGTTCTTTGAGATGGAGTTTTGCGTATTGTCAACTGCTTCGTACAAGGGATTACTGACCATCCCCACTGATTGCTGGTCTTGTGACAAAGACGGTGGGATCTCTGCATCCGCATAGCTCATTGCCGACGTTTTACTCCAAGAGCTTTCTGGATGGCTGCTTTTTTTTCAGGAAACAAAGGAAAATAGATTACAAAATGCACCAAAGGGGAAATGACATTATACATAAGAGAGAAACTCTCCCGTCGCTGAAAGACTCATAAACCAGAGGACACTGACTTAACGTGATTGACAAAAGAAACAAAGACAATATGAGAAGATCTGTTTTACACTCAGAGGGTTAGGATCTGGACTGCACTGTTTTGAGAGTGTGACAGAGTCATATTGAAGCATAGTTTTCCATAGTGAGGACGCCACGGTGGCCCACTGGTTAGCATCACGGCGCCGAGTATCCGGGTTCGATCCTGGCCCCAGTTCACTGTCTGTGTGGAGTTTGCACATTCTCCCCATCTCGCCCCCACAACCCAAAGATGTGCAGGGCAGGTGGATATGCCAAGGTAAATTGCCCCTTAATTAGAAAATTTATTTTTTTGAAAGAAACAAATAGTTTTCCATAGGGAATTGGATAATTATCTAAAGAGAAGTTGTTTTGGGGGATTATGGGAAAGGTTGAGGTGGGATTGCAGAGCGCCCTTGCAGAGAGTCAACCTGGGCTCAAAGGACTGTCTGGTCTCATTCTGTGTTGCACTGATTCTACAATTCGAAAGATCAAATTGCCACAGGTACTGAGTCCTGCTGTACTATTGCACAGATGTTTGGTGCTGTACACACTGTAAATGTGCTGAGTGGTTGCACAGGCGTGCAGTGCCTTGTTTGCAGATGAAATGAAATGAAAATCGCTTATTGTCACAAGTAGGCTTCAAATGAAGTTACTGTGAAAATTCCCTCGTCGCCACATTCCGGCGCCTGTTCGGGGAGGCTGGTACGGGTATTGAACTCGCGCTGCTGGCCTGCCTTGGTCTGCTTTAAAAGCCAGCTATTTAGCCCTGTGCTAAATCAGCCCCTAGCTAAACCAGCCCCCTGTTGTGCAAACCATTCTGTAGAGTTCCCTATCAAACAACAAGTAAACTCTCACTGGCCTGAGTGCTTACTTAACAGCAATTAACATCCTTAGAGCGACACCAGATGATGGGATATATTGGGCGCGATTCTCCAATAATGGGGCTATGTCGCCACGCCAGCGTAAAAATGCTGGCAAATTATTCTGGACTTTCCTGAAAAATATCCTGAGTGATTCTCCTACCTGCAGGAGGCTGTCAGGGCCCGGAGTGCTTCTCGTAGCTCTGGCTGCGGATACAGAGCCCCACACTTCCGGTTGTGAGTCCTGCATGCGCATGGCGGCGGCCTGCAGCGGCCACCCCGCAGGACATGGCGGAATCAGCCCGCGGAGCGGCACCAGAAATGTAGACCCCCCCCCCACCCCCCGAGACCGTACTCGCCCGCTGCCCGTTCGCCCTCCATGAATGAGTCCGCAGCTGCCACCGGCCGTTCCCGACGGGCAATAGTTGATTAGAACCACGCCGACAAGAACTCGGACAGTTTACCTCAGAGAATCGGGGGGCGGGGGGGGGGGGGCCCTCTGTCAATGGCCCCTTACCCACGCCAAGTAAAACCCAAGCCCGCGATTCGCGAGCGATCCTCCGGGACCAGAGAATCGCGGGAGCGTCGTCGGTCCAGATTTTGGCGTAAATGCCCATTCTCCGCCCCCGCGCCGATCGCAATTTCGGTGCGGAGGCTCGGAGAATCCAGCCCATTGTGCTTTACATGGTAAACTGATAACACAGTGCATTATCCAACTAACCCTACAACAAAAACACTAATTGACCCATTTGTTATGTATCCCCCTCCCACAAATCCTGTAATATTCTGCACTTCACCCAAGGTGCTTAAAAGTGTAATCCGACATCACTCTTGTACTAAACTTCCCCTAGTGTCCTTCAGCTTCACCCATTTAAGTAGCACTGGTCTGTCCTCAAGAGCTAAATAATTAAGAGCAGGAGTAGGCCATTTGACCCCTTGAGCCTGCTCCATCCATAGAATCTCTACAGTGTAGGAGGCCATTCGGCCCATCAGGTCTGCACCCCTCCTCCGAAAGAGCACCCAACCTAGGCTCACTCCCCTGCTATATCCCTGTAACCCCAGAACCCCACTTAACCTTTGGACACTAAGGGGCAATTTTAGCATGGCCAATTCTCCTAACTGTCACATCTTTGGGCTGTGAGAGGAAACCGGAGCACCCGGAGTGAACCCACGTAGACACGGGGAGAACTTGCAAACTCCACACAGACAGTCACGCCAAGTCCCTGGCGCTGTGAGGTAGCAATTTAACCACTATGACACCGTGCCCCCATTTGATAACATCATGGATGATTCGATGTGGCTTCAACTCCATGCTCCTGGCCTGGCCCTCATTACCCTTGACTCCCTTGTAGATCAGAAATCTACCTAACTCAGCCTTGAGCATATTCAGTGACCCAGCCTTTACTGCTCTCTGGGGAAGGGGATGCCACACACTAACAACTCTCAGAGAAATATATTCTCCTCATCTCAGCCTTAGGTGTGAGACCCCTCATTTGTAAAATGTGACCCTAATTCTAGACTCCCCCGCATGGGGAAACATCCTCTTCGCATCCACTCTGTCAAATTTCCTCAGGACGGTATATGTTTCAATCAGATTATCTCTCACTCTTCTCAACTCCAATGGATATCAGCCCAACCTGTTAAGCCTTTCTTCAAAATGTAATCCCTTCAACCCAGGGATCAGTCAAGTGAACTTTCTCTGAACTGCTTCCAATTCAATTATATCCCTTCGCAAGTAAGGAGACCATAGCTACATGCAGTACTCCAAATGTGATCTCATTGACACTAACTAGTATACTACTGAAGTTGACAAATTCACATTTTCCGACATTATACCTCATCTGACAATTTTTTGTTCTCAATAGATTTGACTCAGTGAAAGCATTATAAAGTAACCCACAGAATCCCAGAATCCACAGAGGAATGAAACTCCAGAAACTGCAGACTAAGTCCCGAAGGGTGTAATTTGGATTCTAGGGATGTCAGAACCCAGAATGTTATATCACCTAGAGTGTTAGAGTGTCATGGAATAATTATGCCACAGAAGGAGTCTAATCAGCCCTTCAAATCCATGCAGGCCTTTTGTAGAGCAATCCATATCCCTGCTGTGTCCCATAGCCCTGAAACTTTATTTCCCTCAAGCATCCATCCAATTTTCTTTTGAAATCATTGATCATCTTCACTTTCACCACCCTCATGGGTTTAAGTTCCAGGTTATCACTACCTACTGCATACAAAAAGTTCTTCCTCACATCCGCCATCCCTGGCCCAAAACCTTAAATCTGTGTCCCCTAATCCTTGTTATTTTAAGAACCTGTATGTCTTCTTTAAAAAAGGACACCGCTGCTCATTAAGATGGCTGCCACAGGTCAACTGACTTTTGTGAATGAAAGTTGGCCAAGATTTTGGAAGCTATGAAAAGGTGGATTCCAGGTGGCCATGCCCAGACAACACCCTTGTGGAATGTTGCACCTGTTGCCAGGACTTACCTCAACACAATAAGGACAATAAACCTCAGACTTTCTGACTCCAGATCAGCCAGGTTACAAAGGAGAGCTGCCAATATTGATTATGCACAAGGAATTGCTAAGAACCTCTATCTGCCTCTATTGTATGTTGATGGTTCTGACCATGAGAGGTGGAAGCCACTTTGTTAATATGAACAGTCTATCAATTGCATTGCATTGTGCATCAATGGCCAGTTGTCACATGACCAAAGAACATTTCCCTGAAATGGAAAGCCTTTTATTATAGAGTTATGTTTGCTTTGCAGGCTGCAGAATGCCGAAGTAACAACAGAAGAAACTTCACTGCACAAAGTAAGCTATAACATTGGGCTTTTACAGAGTCGTAAGTTTGAAGCCTCCTTGAAACCTCTTCTGAAATATCTTGTGCTCACCTGGAAAAGTAAACTCGTCCTCCAGCTATAAGACCTATCGAGGCTTTCCTCACATCCTGCACATCTCTTATTCCAAAGAAACGCCAAAAAATCCCAAAATCAGCTGTGTGGGCTTGTCTGCACTACAGCTCAAGAGTGGAAAAGTTTACCCTCTCACAGAACCTTTCCAAACATATGAACTGACAACTGTTCTGTTTGGTTTTAATATTTGTATCAGTGAAACTCCTTTCCTTTACTGTATCTTTCTTGAGTTAATGTGGTGCGCGAAGTAGCGATAAATTCTTCCAGGAACAGTGCCTATTAATAAATAATGGTTTAAAAATCCATGAATGTCTGCTGCTGGTGTCTTTGTGGAAAAGCTGATCATATACAAAATGGGGTTTTGGAACACACATCGCACCTGAATTAAACTACACTGCTTATTGACAGAAGGGTAGAGAATTTGCGGTTGATATAAGATTAACAGGGCAGCACGGTAGCACAAGTGGATAGCACTGTGGCTTCACAGCGCCAGGGTCCCAGGTTCGATTCCCCGCTGGGCCACTGTCTGCACGGAGTCTGCACGTTCTCCCAGTGTCTGCATGGGTTTCCTCCGGGTGCTCCGGTTTCCTCCCACAGACCAAAGATGTGCGGGTTAGGTGGATTGGCTGTGATAAATTGCCCTTAGTGATCAAAAAGGTTAGGGGGGTTATTGGGTTACGGGGATAGGGTGGAAGTGAGGGCTTAAGTCGGTCGGTGCAGACTCGATGGGCCGAATGGCCTCCTTCTGCACTGTATGTTCTATGTTCTGACATACATTTTTAGGGATTAGATAGGGTACATGTTGGGAGGATATTTCCACTCATGGGAGAATGTAGGACCAGAGGGCAGAGTCGCAGAACAAGGGGGTGCTCATTTAAAACAGACCTGAGGAAGGATTTTGTCAATCAAAGAGTGGCGAATCTTTGGAATTCTTTACCCCAGGAAGCTGGGGAGGCTGGGTCCTTGAACAGTTTTAAGGCTGAGATCGATTGGTTTTTAATCAGTAGGTGAATTAAGGGTTACGGAGAGAATGCAGGAAAGTGGACTTAAATGGCAGAGCAGGCTCGATGGGCTGAATGGCCTACTCCTGTTCCTATTTCTTGTGGACGTCTGGTCTAAGTCGGTCTCTCTCCCCTGTCTCTAACAACGGAACAAAATCAGCCAATTAATTTAAATGCAATTAATATATTTGAAAAAAAAACCAACTACTGTCATTGATATGATTACCTAATTAACTGGCTGATAAATAATCAAACATCTATGCTACCTGTCTTCATAGGAACATAGAAGCAGGAATAGGCCATTTGGTTACTCAAACCTCTTTGCCATTCAACTAGATTATGGCTGGTCATCAATCTCAATGCCACTTTCCTGCATTCTTCCGATAACTCTTGATGTCACTATTCTGCGACATCTATCAATTTCTTGAACATATTCAATGACTGAGCTTCCACAGCCCTCTGGGGTAGAGAATTACCCTCTGAGTAAAGACGTTCCTCCTCATCTCAGCACAAAGTGGCTTGCCCCTTATTCTGAGACTGTGTCCCCTAGTTCTAGACCCCCCCCCCCCCAAGCCAAGAGAAATACCTTCTCCTAATCTACCCTCTTAATAATTTTGTATTTTTCAATGAGATCATCTCTTATTCTTCTAATCTGCAAAGAATATAGGTTCAGTCTTCTCAGTCTGTCCACACAGGGTAGTCCTGCCTCCCAAGAATCAGTTTGGTGAACCTTTGGTGCACTCCCTCTATGACAAGTATATTCTTCCTTAAGTAAGGGTACCAATTTTCAGGTACATAATACTCCAGGTGTGATCCAACCAAGGTTCCACACAATTGACGAAAGATGTCTTCACATTTAGTTCTCACATCTACATCATTGATATATATTGTGAAAAGCTTGGGCCAGAGGCAAACTTACAATGAAACACACAGCACTGCAGCACGGGTCCCTGGCCAGTGGAGTAGCGGGGGCCCCCAAACATGTAAGTCTGCCCCGCTGCAAAGCCTTCTGGAAGGTGAGGAGGCATTGGCCAATGGTTGTCGAGCGGAACAACGGGGCTCTCGCCTTCACGGCTACAGCTGAGGAGGATGGGTGGGCAACCAACCAAAAAGAACAGAGGCCACCTGGCCAGATAGCCAGCAGCAGCAGCCAGGCAGCCAGCCAGGAGCACATGCAGTCGTCGAGGCTTGAGCATCGGCCAGATAAGCGAGAGCTAAGAGGTGATCAGAGCAGCAAATGGGAGCTGCGAAGAAGGCAAGGAAGGCTCTAGGGGTATCGGGGAGCAGCAGCCAGCCGCAGTAGGATGAATTGACCAGAGTCAGAGGCCAGACAGGCAGCAGGGCTGAGAGTGAGAGGGCTGGGCTGGGCAGCAACCGTACTGGGCAGCGAGGGTGAGATTTTGGGTTTCTGTGCCTTGCATTGTGTGAGCTGAAGCTGGGTGGGGTCAGGAAAGCATTGATGTCATTCGGAGTGGGGCTCGGCATCATTGTGGGCGGGACTCGCCATCATTGGTGTCGGGCCGACATGTCACCACGGGGCGTTAGATGGGGCCCACACAAAGAGGGAGAGTGTGGGGCCTCCAAAAGTGTAAGTCTGTCTCTGGTTGGGGCCCAAGCACTGATCCTTGTAGGGTCCCACTAGTCACAGCCTGTCAACATGTGAATGATTTGTTTATCCCAATCGTCTATTTTCTGCACAGAATTCATGCCATTATATCACCCTCTATCTCATGAGCTGCAATTTTGTTTACTAACCTCCTGTGTGGGACCTTATCGAAAGCCTTCTGAAAATCCAAATGCACCTCATCCACTGGTTCCCCCTTATCTACTCTGTTAGTTACATCCTCAGAAAACGCACAACAGGTTTGTCGCACATAATTTCCCTTTCATAAATCTATGTTGATCTGCACAATCAGATCATTACTTTCTCAATGTCCAGTTATCACATCCTTTATAATTATTCTAGCATTTCCCCTCCTACTGATGTCAGGCTAACAGGTTCACCATTTTCTCTCTGCCTCCTTCTTTAAATAGTGGGGTAACATTTGCTACCTTTTTATCTGCAGGGAATGTTCCAGAATGTGTAGAATTTCGAAAGATGACCACCACTGCATCCACTGTCTACAACCACTTCTTTCAACACACTGGGATGTAGATAATCAGTTCCGGGGGATTTGGCAGCTTTCAGTTCCACTAATTCCTCCAGTATTGCTTTTTTACTGGTAGATTTTTTTTCAGTTCCTCATTGCCACTGGTCTCTTGGTTATTTATTATTTCTAGGAGGATTTTTGTATCTTCCTCAGTGAAAACAGACACAAAGTAATGATTTTGTTTCTCTGCCATTTCCCTGTGTTCCATTTTCTCTGCCTGTAATGCACCCAATATTTGTCTTTGCTAATTTTTTTCTATTTACAAAACCTATACAACCTTTTCCAGTCCATTTTTATGTTTCTTGATTGTCTGCACTCATGTTCTAGTCTTCCTTTCTTTATCAGTTTTTTGGTCCCCGCTTGCTGAATTCTATAATGCACCAAATCCTTAGGCTTACCACTCTTTTGGCAATTTTGTATGCCTCTTCCTTTTACTCTGTGTAGATTTGGATCTGTGTCCCTGGCGGCCATATTTGGGTTGTCGGATTCGCCAGTGCTTCAGTCTGGGGTGAAGGTGGATGTCCTTGCCTTTGCCATGCTGGTAGTCCGGAGGCAAATTCTTCTTGGGGGAGGTCTCCTACTCTGCCTGGTGCCTCAGCTTGGTTGGGTGACCTCATGTCTTTTCCACAATTGGAGAAGGTCAAGTTCACCATCAGGTGGAGGGGTTCTACCTGAGATGGCAACCATTTATTTCCATTTAAGAAGTTAGTCACCATCAGCTGTTAGGAGGTTAGTTTAGTTTTTGTGTTAAAGTTAATGCGTGGTTTTTTTAAAATGTAAGTCTGATTATCTCGGGTGGTTTTGTTTAATATGATTATTTTTAAAAAATAAGCCTCTTCCGTTGATCTAAGACCCTAATTTCAGAATGAACTACATTGTTTTCAAATTTAATGGAAAATTCTATTACATTATGGTCACACTCCCCTCAAGGCTCTTTCACAACAAGATTATTAATTAGTAATTACTCATTGCATAATACTAGATCTAAAATTGCCTGTGCTCCAGCTGGTTCCTCAACATTCTGTTCCAGAAAACCATCTCATACACATTCCAGGAATTCATCCTCCACAGTATTAATACTCATTCGATCTACCCACTGTACATGTAGAGCAAAGTTATCTATGATTACTGTATAACAGACCAATTTCCTGATTTATACCGTGTCCTACATTACCACTATGGCCTACAAACCACTCCTACAATGTTTTCTGCTCCTTGCTGTTTCTTTGCTCCACCCAAACAGATTCTACGAGAGGAATTCTCCGTTTCTGAGAATAAGTGTTGACACCAGCGCAGAATTCGTGTCCTTTCACGACAGCAAAACTGGCGCTGAACCTGGACCAATTCGGCGACTGTGGAGGAGCTAGCACTGGCATCACATGGAACACATTGATTCCAATGAAAACGGTGCAGGATTCACTGGGTCCATGATTGACACTCGGGAGGTGACAAGCTGCAGTCGCATAACATTACAATCCCGACACACACTCATCTCAGCCAATAAGATGGCACTGGTTTTGCTGGAGTGCTCCCATACAGCTGATGGGTCGGCTGGGGCCAGAGGGCACCTGGGGGTGAACATCCATAGGACACGTGGCCCTCGGTTCACAGTGGGCTGGCAGCGGCATGTGCAGCTGCATGGCTGCCTTTCCGGCTGCGGCAATGGTGTTCCGTGCCCGGCCCCACATCCCACCCCCTTGGCCACCTCCCCGCCCGGCCCTGGCAGAAGCCCCCCCCCCCCCCCCCCCCCCCGGCCACTGGCACAACTGTCAGAAAACTAAAACGATGTTGGACACTTTCCTTACCCCCTCTCTCTCCCTCAGCAGCCACGTTGCCAGTTTCACTATTTTTAAAAGCACAAGTGAACCGCACCATCGGGAACTCAGCCTATCGGAGGTGGAGAATCGCGGAGGCCCCGGAGAATAATGGGTCGGGCCCACTAATGATATGCAAAAGGTGTTTACTGTACATGCTTCCCGGACCACATTGACGCCGCTGTCGAGGTGGCGGAGAATTGTGATTTGGTGTCAAATTGGTGCCCGTCGCGATTTTGGCGTCAGCCATGGAGAATCCTGCCCTACCAGTGGATCTGTTCTTCCAATCACAGACCCACTCTCACTAATATAGTAATATCATCCCTTATTATCAGAGCAACCCCACCTCCTTTTCCTTTTTGCCTGTCCTTCCTAAATGTCGGATATCCTTGAATGTTTAGTTCCTAGCTTTGGTCACCCTGTAACCACGCCTCTGTCCTGGAGATTAGATCATACCCATGTAGAATCATAGAGTTTACAGGGCAGAAGGAGGCCATTCAGCCCATCGAGTCTGCATTGGCTCTTGGAAAGAGCACCCTACTCAAGCCCACACCACCCTAGCCCCATAACCCAGTAACCCCACTCAACCAACACTAAGGGCAATTTTGGACACTAAGGGCAATTTATCATGGCCAAACCACCTAACCTGCACATCTTTGGACTGTGGGAGGAAACCGGAGCACCCGGAGGAAACCCACGCACACACGGGGAGAACATGCAGACTCTGCACAGACAGTGACCCAGCCGGGAATCGAACTTGGGACCCTGGAGCTGTGAAGCAATTGTGCTAACCACTATGCTACCGTGCTGCCCTTCTACTTGTGCCATCAATTCACTTACCTTGTTGAAAATGCCGCAGGAATTCTGCCTTTTTAACATTATTCCAAATTTTAAATTTTTTTAAATGCTGCCATTTGTTTCTGCTGCCTTCCTCGTCTGCTTACGACTCTTCTACATCCCATGAACAGATTTAATTTTCTACTGAATGCCCTCTCAGGTTCCTACTCCTGAAGAGCTTGTTTAAATGCTCCCCACCAGATTATTATCCCTGGTCCTGGTAACATGTAACCTGTCTTCCGCATGCAGGTCCCACCTGCCTCAGAACCAGTCTTAATGCCCCAGCGATCTAAAACCCTCCCTCCAATAGTTTTTCCAGTCACATGTTCATTCATTCAACCTTTCTATACTTACTGGAACATGGTTCTGGGAGTAATCACAGATAATTTCTTTCTTAACTTCCTAAAATCTGCTTTCAGTGCCCCATCCTTCTTTCTAGCTATGTCATTGGTACCAGTGTGAATCATGACGTCTGGTATTCACCCTTCTCCTGAAGAGTGCCCGTCAGCTATTCAGTGATATCCTTGACCCCGACACTAAATTCTCTCTACTCCTCATGTGGCTCATGTGTTTACAAATGATCTTTCCTTCCACGTCCTCTTGGTATGAAAGAAGTTAAGTCTCAGAGACAATAATTCCAGGAATCTAGCTTGATCCACTACCAAGGTTTCTCACAGATATGGCTTAATTTACCATAAGTTATTGTGCTGGACCATGTGAATCATGGCTTATTTTCTGATTACTTTGGCTGGCCTCTACCCTCCCTGGCAAATTTGTAAACAAATTTGAGGCCCAGTCTCATTCTGAAACAACATTTCATTAGCAACTGTGCTGGTGAAACTCCCGTTGTTGTATGTGGAGTGATACGGATGCTAAGTCGGAAACGTGAGATTTTGGTTTCCAAGGTTCCTGCTGACACTTTCTTTAGGCCAGACTTGAAAGTTTGGGCGGCTCTTTCCACTAGTCCGTTTGATGCTGGGTGGTAAGGCGCAGTTCTGATGTGTTTAATACTGTTGAGAACGGTGACGTTTTGGAACTCAGCACTTGTGAATACAGTTCCATTTTCTGATACAATGACTTAAGATAATCCGTGAGTTGAAAAACATTATTCTTTCAATGCTAGCATGCAGATGACTTCAAGTCAAAAAGACTTCATCCATTTTGAATGTGCATCAATCATGAGAAAAGCATTGTGCCCATGAATGGACCTACACAATCAATCTGGATTTGTATCCATTACCAGTCAGGTCATTCACAAGGGTGCAGTGGGGTTGTAGCAGAAAACGCTTGTTACAGTTGGCAGTGATGCACTAGCATCAAAGACAGGCCAGCACACATAATTCCTGGCGAGCATCGTCACCTTGGTGACGATATGCCAGGGTGAGTACTGCTTAATTCAGTTAGGAGCAGCTCTCTGCCTGGTACAGAAACCACTACTCTTGCTCCCCAGAGTATGATGCCATCCTGACAATGCAATTCATTCTTGCAGGTAAAAGAATGGTTTTATTTCCTCGGAAACTGTCTCATTTACCCATCCTATAAGTTTCTTGTCTCTCACTTTGGACAGAAGTGTATCTCAATTGGCCCAATTCCTGATCTGCCTCATACAGACTGACAATATGTCTAAAAAATGTAATGCCATGATGATTACTTGTGATACCGGAGTACATATGGCACTTTCTCGCAAGGGTGCCCACATTTGTTATATGAGTCCCAGGTTGGTGCTTGAAAATACATTAGTCGGCGGACAGATTTAACATCCATCCTTGGATTCTTGCAGAGGCAATTGGCGGGGCCGCGATTGGGGCAGTATGACTGCGAATTAGGTTATAGGTCTGTCTTCCACAAACACTTAAGAGAATGGCTTTGTGTTTCACCTCCTTCTTTATCTTGTTTGATTGGAAATAATACCTGCAGCGTTCCATGTACTATGTCAAGTCCTCCACGGAGGAGTTGAATGGCTCTATTCGCCCAAAGAGAGGCATTCTGGTGGGTATATTTTTTTATTTTTCTAAGACTTCAATTAAACCTGGATACTCACAGGCGTTGGGTCAGAAGTAATGCCGGGATCTTTGTGGCCAGAGACTTCATTGGTGGAATATAAAGGGATTTATTCACAAGTCAGTCACAGGAGCTGCTTGTTCACACCTATTCCAAAGAACCGCTCCCCCTGGAGAGATTTGCCACGCTGAGTCCCAATTGGTCACCCAGACCACGTGACTCATACTTAATTATGTTGTCCTTTAAGGGGACAATCACCACAGAACATAAGGGTTATGTAAAACTTTTACACTTTTCTATAATACAGCTATTTACACACTTTTCTAAAAGTAGCGGCTTATCTTAGCTTTTTGCACACAGATCTTTATAGTATGCTGACCAATCAACTTATGACTTTATTGTTTTGAGGCCACTGTTTTGTTTCACTCTTCTTTCAAATTCAGTGCTCACTTATCCAAACAGTTGACTGGTGTGCTTCTCCGACTCCCAGGTCAGTGTAGGCCTCTGCCCCAATTTACATCCTGCCTCGCCTGACTGGTTCCTTGCTTGGAATCATAGAATCCCTACAGTGCAGAAGGAGGCCATTTGGCCCATCGAGTTTGTACTGACTCTCCGGAAGAGCACCCTACCTAGGCCCAATCCCCCACCCTATCCTCGTAACCCCACCTAACCTTTAGATACTGTTATAACCTGCCTGCTTACCATTGGCTGGGGACTAATGACAATCCCACAATCCTGTGGGAGTATGAGCTTCCCCAATGAGGGGGACGGAGAAATCATTAGCAGACTCCCTGTATAAATAAAGCTGGCCAGTTTGGAACCAGCAGGAAGGAGTAAGCAGCAAGTGAGGTTGCTGCTGTTGTGTATATATATATATGTTATTGTAAATAAATGTTATTTCTTTGTATCCTTGAAACTCGTGCTGGATTCTTCGTGGCCCTCACAAAACTGGCGACGAGGGTTAAAGTGAATAGCTGTCTACACTGCTGAGGACACCTCCCTGGATTTTTGTTGGATACAGGTTGGAAGTTGTTTTCTATTATACCATGCCTCTGTACGGACGTTTGGATGTTTTTGATGCTGCGCTGGAAAGCTGGAACCAGTATGCACAACGGATGAGTTACTATTTCCGGGCAAACAATGTCACCGAAAACGAGTGACAGGTGGTCATATTGCTCACCGCCTGCGGCCCGCATACATTTGGGGTGATTCGGAGCCTTACATACCCAGCTGCGCCTGACACCAAAACATTTGATGAACTTGTGAATTTAGTGGGGCAGCATTTTAACCCAACCCCATCCACAATAGTCCAACATTACCGGTTTAATACCGCTGAGAGGACCCCAGGAGAATCCCTTGCCGACTTTCTATCCAGGCTACGCAGGATTGCGGAGTACTGTGACTATAGTGAGACCTTGTCAGAAATGTTACGCGACCGTTTGGTTTGCGGTATTAACAATGTGGCCACCCAGAGAAAGTTGTTAGCTCAGCCAACATTGACTTTTCAACAGGCCATTCAAATAGTATTGTCCCGAGAGAGCACAGAACGAGGAGTGCATGAGATACAGGGAATGGAAGTGCATGCCTTGGGGCGCAACCCCTTCTGTCCGAAAAGTCCCCCGCACTCCTGCGGTACCTTGGGCGAGACGACGTCTGGATCAACGCCAGTGGCTGTCGGACATTCCTCCCCGAAGGGAGCCTTCTGCAGAACCAATGGATGAGGAGCCATGTCCGTGTCAGACTGGTAGGCGCCGACCCCGTCGCAGACGCCGGTCCTGGGGGCCGTCGTTCTGACCGAAACTGGGACCAGCCCAGGGGCCGTACCTTCCATGTGGATGAACATGTGGCGACTACTCCTGAGGACGTGGAGACGGAGGACGACTGCCTGCAGCTGCATTGTGTGGCAGCTCCCCATGTGGCCCCCATTAAGGTGACAGTACGGGTCAATGATCACCCGCTTGAGATGGAGTTGGACACTGACACAGCGGTCTCCGTGATCGCCCAGAGGACATTCGACCGCACCAAGTAGGGTATACAGACCCTTACATTAACTGACACACAGGCCAGGTTGGTCACCTACACGGGGGAACCATTGGACATCGCAGGAACTACAACGACCCCTGTTGTTTATGGACGCCAGGAGGGGCGTTTCCCACTTATCGTGGTGCACGGCCATGGGCCCAGCCTGTTGGGTCGGGACTGGTTGTGCCATTTGTGCTTGCAATGGCAGCACATCCTCCAAACAGTTTCTGGAGGGCTGACTGAGGTGCTAGGACGATACCCAGATGTATTCCAGCCTGGTTTGGGGAAAATAAAAGGGGCCGTAGCCCGTATCCAAGTTGAACCAGGAGCCACGCCGCGCTATTTCCGGGCGCGCCCAGTGCCTTACGCCTTGCTCGAGAAGGTAGAAGGGGAGCTCACTCGTGTGGAAACTTTGGGTATTATCAGGCCCGTCCGTTTCGCTGACTGGGCAGCACCAATTGTACCTGTAATGAAGCCAGATGCCACAGTTTGCTTGTGCGGCGACTATAAACTTACAGTGAATACAGCTTCCCGACTCGACCAATATCCAATGCCTCGCATAGAGGATCTCTACACAAAGCTTGCAGGTGGACTCTCGTTCACAAAATTAGATATGAGTCACGCCTACCTACAGTTGGAGCTGGCCCCTGCCTCCCGACCATATGTAACGATTAATACACACCGGGGCTTGTATGAATATACATGTTTGCCCTTTGGAGTATCCTCTGCCTGCGCTATTTTTCAACGCGTTATGGAGGGCATTTTGAGGTTTACCGCGTGTCGCTGTCTACTTAGATGACGTTTTGATCACAGGGACGTTGGAGCAGGAACATTTGGAAAATCTGGAGGCTGTCCTTAGACGCTTTTCGGAGGCTAGAGTCTGTTTACGTCGCACAAAATGCGTCTTTCAGGCGAAGGAAGTAATCTACCTGGATTATCGGGTGGACCGCGAAGGTTTGCACCCCGTCGCAGAGAAGGTGCGCGCGATTCAACAGGCCCACGCCCCGACTGACACTTCGCATTTTCGTTCTTTTCTCGGCCTCGTAAACTATTATGGGAAGTTCCTCCCCAATCTGGCAACTACGCTGGCCCCGTTGCATCTTCTGCTGAAGAAAAAATCACACCTGGGTTTGGGGTCAGCCACAAGAAACCGCTTTCCAACGGGTAAAACAACAATTGTCGTTGTCTGGGTTACTAACCCACTATGATCCTGGAAAGCCTTTGCTCGTCACATGTGATGCATCCCTGTATGGTATTGGGGCCGTCCTGTCCCACAAGATGGAGAACGAGGCCGAACGGCCGATAGCTTTCGCCTCCCGCACACTGACTGCAGTGGAAAGAAAGTATGCGCAGATCGAGAAGGAGGGCCTGGCAGTGGTCTTTGCGGTGAAACGTTTCCACCAGTACGTGTATGGCCGCCACTTCACTATCATGACTGATCATAAGCCTCTACTGGGACTTTTCAGAGAGGATAAGTCAATACCGCCCATTGCTTCCGCACGGATCCAGTGCTGGGCTTTGTTGCTAGCTGCATACGAGTATTCTCTGGAGCACAAACCAGGAACGCAGATAATGAATGCCGACGCACTGAGCCGATTGCCTTTATCGACCGGCCCCATGTCGACCCCCACGACCGGTGAGGTGGTTGCAACCCTAAATTTTATGGACACCTTACCTGTCACAGCATCACACATACGTGAGTGGACCCAGACGGAGCCAGTCCTGCCAAAGGTTCGACACATATTCCAGTATGGTGGGCAACATAAATAAACAGCTCCCAGGCGAGTTGCGGGCATTTTCCTCCAAGCTGTCAGAATTCAGCGTGGAAGACGGCATCCTCTTGTGGGGAACGCGTATGATTGTCCCGGAAAAAGGACAGGAGCTGATACTAACAGACTTGCACAATGGGCATCCAGGTGTGACCAAATGAAAATGTTGGCCCGGAGTTATGTTTGGTGGCCGGGCCTCGACGCCGACATTGAGAAGGTGGCCCAAAACTGCTCCATTTGTCAGGAGCATCAGAAGCTTCCGCCGGCCGTGCCCCTACATCACTAGGAATGGCCAGGGCGGCCTTGGGCGCGCTTGCATGCGGATTTCGCCGGCCCTTTTCAAGGATCCATGTTCCTTTTATTAATCGACGCCCAGTATAAATGACTAGAGGTGCATAAGATGCTAGGCACAACGTCCTGCGCAACAATTGAGAAGATGTGTTGTCTTATAGTACACATGGCCTCCCCGAGGTGCTGGTCACAGATAACGGCACTCCATTCACCAGTGAGGCGTTTGCGAGGTTCATGAAGATGAACGTCATACGCCATATCTGCACTGCCTCTTACCACCCAGCTTCAAATGGGTTGGCGGAGCGCGCAGTGCAGACATTCAAACGAGGCCTAAAGAAGCAGTCTTCCGGGTCAATGGACACGAGACTGGCTCGCTTTTTGTTTTCGTATAGGACCACCCCCCATGCGGTGACTGGGGTAGCTCCCGCAGAACTCCTAATGGGCCGGAGACTTCACACCCACCTTAGTATGGTTTTCCCGGACATTGGTGCAAAAGTACGCCGCACACAAGAACGGCAGGGACAGGGATTTTCTCGGCATCGGCCGATTCGGCAGTTTGCGCCCGGTGACCCAGTGCTCGTTCGCAATTTTGCTGGTGGTGCCCAGTGGGTCCCTTTCGCCAAACGGGCCCTATATCTTACCAGGTGCAAGCCCAGGGTCGTCTCCAGTGCACACATGTAGACCATGTTCGGTCCAGAAGACTATCCCTTCCAAAGATTCCCCGCCCCCAGAGCTCATTTCTACAGCCGCAGAGACAAAAGACTATGGAAAGTGTTCCTCAAAATCTTCCTCTGGTGCCTCACTCAAAGCCTGCGCAGGTCGTTACAGAACCGCGCGGAGATAGAGACGCCGAGATGACAGAGGCAGCAGACTCTGACTCCGAGATGGAGACACAGGACGCATCAGAGGAGGAATCCTCGGGCCCACGGGCCATGGATGTACAACCGTTACGCCGTTCATCACGGAAGCGCCGGTCTCCGTCTCGTTACACGCCGCCCGATCCAGCGCCTCGTGCAAATGGTGTCCGGCCTGCAGCAAAACAAGTCTGACGCCCTCCTTCGCCAGGGTCTTTGGTGGATTACTTGGACTTTGTGGGGGAGGGATGTTATAACCTGCCTGCTTACCATTGGCTGGGGACTAATGACAATCCCACAATCCTGTGGGAGTATGAGCTTCCCCAATGAGGGAGGCGGAGAAATCATTAGCAGACTCCCTGTATAAATAAAGCTGGCCAGTTTGGAACCAGCAGGAAGGAGTAAGCAGCAAGTGGGGTTGCTGCTGTTGTGTATATATATGTTATTGTAAATAAATGTTATTTCTTTGTATCCTTGAAACTCGTGCTGGATTCTTCGTGGCCCTCACAAAAGATACTGAGGGGCAATTTATCATGGCCAATCCACCTAACCTGCACATCTTTGGACTGTGGGGGGAAACCGAAAAATCGGGTCTGCTCTGGAGCCACAGACTAGGCTGGACTGACTGATTGCCTGTCTTTGTGTCCTCCTCTTGCCTGCTCCACTAGGTGCTGCTGACTGCTTACCTCGGGATCCTTCTCTCAACCACCTCATTGCTCATTATTAATATACAATCCATTCTCAGTTTCATTATTGGGTGGAGCCAAGCCCCTGCTAAACATGATTCCTGTCAGAGCTTCTCAGTGCAAAACTGTTGTTAACATTTTCGTTGCTGAATCCTGTGACACTGGCATCTGTTAAGTCTACTCATCTCATATGAGTAACTTTGTCTTTTGCAATGTTTTATTTTCTTCATTTATCCTCTGATGCTCCACCTTCCTTGACTAGGTCCTGCCATGGGAGAGACTGCTTTGGCTGGATGCAAAATCCCCAGTCTGGGAACAGCTGGCCAGAAGACATCTGTTGTTGAATCTTGCATTGCACAGGAAACATCCGGCAATAGAGCTTGTTAGATTAATCGAGGAGGTGAATATATATTATGTAGGTTCAGATGTCAGAGAACTTATCGGTTTAGTAATATCAATATAAAGTACAAGCAAGTCTATAGGTTTATATGTTCACAAGTAGGATACCAAGAGGGTTAATGACCTGCTCCTATCCAGAGAAGCTCTCATTGTTGAATACGAATTAACTACTGGCAATGGTTCATACGTATTCATTTGAAGGCTCTTAAACAAGGCCAGGTGACTTGCTCTGAAACTACCAGTTTTGAGACTACTATCATGTGATCCTCATGCGCCAAATGCCACTGCACCAATAGATGTCAATGTTGCATCACAAGTGCTTCAGATTGGCTGGCATGGAAATAATTCCCACCTGGAATGTAGTCTCATAAATTAGGATAACCTTGCATAGCTGTTACCATGTACTCCTTTTCTAGAATGTAAGCAATCTTCTCCAGACACACCATCTCCAAACTTGACCATCACTCTCTTTATCCAGATCTTCTGAGGAAGAATTTTGCTTTTCTTCTTGTCCTAAATTTTAATGCCTCCCATGTTGTTTTAGTGTGCACAATCCAAACAATCTACTCCAATGCCATGTGCGCCTCAAACCCAAAGCCCCTGCCTCTGTCATAATATACATCTATGTATATAATGCAGTGCAGACAGGCAGTGATTGACACACAGAATGACCAATAAGCTCACAGAACAGAGCAGCCAATCACTAGACAGGACACGACTACTATAAAGCCAGAGGGCATCAGTTTTCACACTCTCTCGGGACCCAGCCTCTGAGACAGTCAGAGTTAGTGAGCTGGCCAGTGCAAACACCATGTGGTAGCTAGTAAGTCTGGTTAAGGTCTCCAGTCAAGTCATCATAGTGTCAACCCACAGTTGAACATGTATAATAGTTTAGATGTTAAATAAAATCGTTTTGCATCTTATCAAGTGTTGGAGGTCTGTCTCTCGCTGCACTGCATCAAGTGCAGTCCACATCGACCCAGCCTACCCAACACATCATGGTACCAGTGAGTGATGCTGAAAATTGACGGATCTACCTTGAGTGAATCAGCGTTGACCAGCAAACAGACGGACCTACCTTGAGTGAATCAGCGTTGACCAGCAAACAGCCATCCGGTGACATGGAAAATGTCCGCCCTCCTCCGCAGCTCCGCATCGCCGGCAACCTCGGTGCAAATTGGAAGATCTTCAAACAAAAGTTCCAACTCTATCTAGAAGCCACCGACCTCGAGGCCGCATAGGACGCCAGGAAGATCGCACTATTCCTCTCCACAGCCGGGACCACGCCATCCACATCTACAACTCCCTTACATTCGCTGAAGGCGAAGACAAGATGAAATTTAAAACAGTCCTACTGAAGTTCGACAGCCACTGCGACATTGAGGTGAATGAGAGCTTTGAACGGTATGTTCACCAGCAGAGGCTTCAGGGTAAGGATGAACCCTTTCAATCATTTCTGACCCATCTCCGCATCCTCGCGCAGTCATGTAACTATGACTCGACCACTGATTCCATGATCCGGGATCAGATCGTTTTCGAGGTCCACTCCGATTCCCTTCACCAGCAGCTCCTGAAAGTCAAGCAGCTCACCCTCACCTTCGCCATCAAAACGTGCATTCTCCACGAACATGATAACAATCGGTACTCCCACATCAGGGCGGCAGAAACGGCAAAGCTAACCTCCCACGAGATGGAACGGGTGCAGGCCATCGCACAAATGCAGGGCCTAAGTATCGATGAGAGTGGCCATTCCGCACGCTTTCCCGGGCCCCTGCGCATGCGCGCCACGACCGAGGGGACGGCGAGACCGACGACCAGACTGCGCAGGTGCGTATGTCGTTCGACCGCACTGCTCATGCGCGATGGCGCACGGAACGGGCTGACGTTGGTGTCATGACGTGTCCGAATTGTGGCTCCACCCATTTAAAGCGGCAATGTCCGGCAAAATCACGACAGTGTCTACAGTGTGGCAAGCTTGGCCACTACGCAGCCCTTTGCAGATCTGCTCCACTGCCCAACATCCAGCGATCCCAGCCGCGGCGCAGAAGTGTCCGTTCAATACAACTGGCCATGCCAGACTCCGACCCCGACAGATCCTGATGCTGCGTGCCTCAAATCTCCATACCGGGTGGGCATCATTACGAAGCATGCGCTGCCTTACTCCAAGACAGCGAAGCACTTCCCGATCCTCAGCGTGGATCCCGACGATGAGTGGTATACTGTCCTCACAGTCAACAAGGCTCGCATCCGGTTCAAACTGGACACCGGGGCATCGGCGAACCTCATCTCCAAATCCGACCTCGACACCATCCGCGTCAGACCAAGCATTCTTCCACAGGCCTGCCATCTCCTTGACTATAATGGCAATGCCATAGCTGCCAGTGGTTCATGCCAACTCAGAGTTTCCAATAAGTCATTTAAAGAGACACTGCGATTTGAGATCGTGGGACCTGACAGAGCATCGGGGTCGGGCCTACAAACCCCTGAACTTGGTTCAGCGAGTCCACACCATGTCATCCTCACAGCCGACGGCCTCACCTGATGAGAACTTCCAGGCTGAAATTGATGACATTATCACGCAGTACCACAGCCTGTTCGACGGAATGGGCACACTCCCATACCGATACAAAATCCTGCTCAAACCAAACGCCACCCCTGTGATCCACGCACCACGTCGGGTGCCGGCACCCCTCCAGGACCAGGGACCTCCAGGACCAGGGCATCATAATCAAAGGTCACAGAGCCAATGGACTGGGCTAGCTCCATGGTCTGCGTCAAGAAGCCGCCAGTGGAAGTTCGAATCTGCATCGACCCCAAGGATTTAAACCGCAACATCATGAGGGAACATTAGCCAATACCAAATGAGAAGAGTTGACCAGCGAGATGGCTCATGCCAAACTCTTTACGAAGCTGGACACCTCCAAGGGGTTCTGGCAAATACAGCTGGATGCATCCAGTCGCAAGCTGTGCACATTCAATACCCCGTTCGGTCGCGACTGCTACAACTGGATGCCTTTTGGCACCGTCTCTGCCTCAGAGGTATTTCACCGCATCATGGAATAGATGATGGAGGGTATCGAGGGGGTGCGCGTATATGTTGACGATGTCATAATCTGGTCCACAACTCCTCAAGAACACCTCAAGCAGGTATTCCACAGAATCGATGAGCATGGCCTCCAACTCAACAGAGCCAAGTGCTCGTTCGGTCAATCAGAAATCAAATTCCTTGGTGACCACATCTCGCAGCAAGGCATGTGGCCAGATGCTGACAAGGTCTCGGCGATCAACGCCATGAAGACCCCAGAGGACAAGAAGGCTGTCCTCCGCTTTCTAGGGATGGTCAACTTCCTCGGGAAGTTCATTCCCAACATGGCGGCACACACCACAGCCCTCCGCCACCTCATCAAAAAGTTGACGGAATTCCAGTGGCTGCCCACTCATGAGAATGAATGGCGTGAGCTGAGGGCAAAACTTACCACAGCCCCGGTTCTGGCGTTCTTCGACTCTACCAAAGAGACCAAAATATCCACGGACGCGAGCCAGGACGGTATTGGGGCGGTGCTCCTCCAACGGGATGACTCCTCCTCATGGTCCCCAGTTGCGTATGCCTCCAGAGCCATGACACCCACTGAGCAACGGAAGGAATTGAGAAGGAATGCCTGGGCCTCCTAACGGGAATCGATAAATTTCACGACTATGTGTATGGCCTCCCGAAATTCACAGTTGAGATGGATCACAGGCCATTAGTCCACATAATCCAGAAGGATTTGAATGACATGACGCCTCGGTTACAACAAATCCTTCTCAAGCTATGCCGCTATGACTTTGAACTTGTCTACACGCCAGGCAAAGAATTCATTGTTGCAGATGCCCTTTCCAGGTCTATCACCACACTGTGTGAATAAACTGACTTTGTCTGCCAAATCGATGCGCAGGTGCAATTGTGTGCCTCCAACCTTCCGGACACTGATGAGAGAGTCATCCAAATTCGTGAGGAAATGGCCAAGGATCCTCTGCTACTGTGTGTGATGCAGCACCTCACGAATGGCTGGCAGAAGGGACAGTGACCCCAGTTTTACAACGTCAAGGACGACCTGACGGTGGTAGATGGCATCCTCATGAAGCTCAATAGGATTGTGATTCCGCAGAGCATGCGAGCTATGGTGCTCGGCCAACTCCATGAGGATCACCTGGGGGTCGAGAAATGTCGACGCAGAGCTCGAGAGGCAGTCTATTGGCCGGACATCAGCCAGGACGTTGCCAACACAGTCCTCAACTGCCCCACATGTCAGAAATTTCAGCCAGCTCAACCCAAAGAAACTCTGCAGCAACATGAGATAGCGACCTCCCCATGGTCCAAAGTCAGTGTCGACCTTTTCCACGCCAAGGGGCGTGACTATGTCCTCCTGGTCGACTACTTCTCCAATTACCCTGAAGTGGTGAAACTGTCCGACCTCACGTCGAAGGCGGTGATTAAAGCATGCAAATAAACATTTGCCAGGCATGGAATACCGCTCACGGTGATGAGTGACAACGGTCCCTGTTTTTACAGCTAGGAATGGTCTGATTTTGTCCGCCTTTACAACTTTCGTCACGTAACCTCCAGCCCCCACTACCCGCAGTCAAATGGGAAGGCTGAAAAAGGGGTCCATATCGTCAAGAGATTATTATGCAAGGCTGCAGGCTCAGGCTCCGACTTCAACTTGGTGCTGCTGGCATACAGAGCATCCCCGCTGTCCACTGGGTTGTCTCCCGCGCAGATGCTCATGAATCGCACTCTGCGAACCACGGTTCCAGCCATCCATGTTCCAGACCTTGACCACCTCACGGTCATACAAAAGATGTAGCAGTCTCAGACCCAACAGAAATCAGCATACGACGCTCATGCCACGGATCTCCCCGCTGGTCCCAACTAATCGTGTTTGTGTGCAGTTGCCTGACGGTGGCTGGTCCGCCACAGCTGTGGTGGTCAAGCAAGTTGCCCCGAGATCGTTCCTCGTCCGCATGGCTGATGGCTCCTTCCTACGACGCAACAGATGGGCACTGCGCAGAGTTCCACGCCCGCCACCTAACCATGATGTCCCGCCTCACACAATGCTTCCTCTGGACGTGCCCTGCCACGAGGCCACCGATCTACCAGCAAGCCTGCCAACCTCTGCGACCACCACATTGGAGGCGGTCCCACCTATCCAAGTGCAGGCGGCCCCTGATCCACCCGTGAGGCGGTCAACCAGAATTTGTCGCCCGTCGCAGAGACTAAGCTGAAAGACTGAACTTTTGCACAACTGTGTCATCTTATCGTTTTGACCTCTGTAAATATCGTTGTTACCGTTTAATCTGCCCTATATCTGCACTAGCATCACCTTCCTGTGTACATAAGGTCATTTTAGCATATTCTGTATATAGTCATGCACATATACACATCCATACGCACAGGCACCTTAATATTTATTATCTCAACACACACAATGCAAAGAAATAAAAAAATAAAAAAGGGGGGGAGATGTCATACTATACATCTATGTATACAATGGAGTGCAGACAGGCAGTGATTGACACACAGGATGACCACTAAGCACACAGAACAGAGCAGCCAATCACCAGACAGGGCACAACCACTATAAAGCCAGAGGGCACCAGTTTTCCCGCTCTCTCTGGGGACCCAGCCTCTGAGACAGTCAGAGTTAGTGAGCTGGCCAGTGCAAACACCATGTGGCAGCTAGTAAGTTTGGTTAGGCTAGTATCACGTCTCCAGTCAAGTCAGCATAGTGTTAATCCACAATTGAACATGTATAATAATTTAGATGTTAAATAAAATCGTGTTGCATCTCATCAAGTGTTGGAGGTCTGTCTCTCGCTACACTGCATCAAGTGCAGTCCACATCGACCCAGTCTACCCAACACATCAGCCTCAAGTGAATTTATCTTCTGGCTTAACTCATCTGGTTGCCTCAGCTAGGGAACAAGCTACTAAAGAGAGTTAGTAGCAGTCTAATGGGATACAAGAGAAGGGAGTGGCATAGGCACTGAAGCAGTAATCTAGAGACCCAGGGTAATGCCTGGGTTCAAATACTGCCACTGAAGATGGTGAAATTAAAATTCAATTAAAAGTCTTAAGATGACCATTGTTAAGATGTCGATTGTTACAAAAACCATCTGGTTTACTAATGTCCATTAGGGAAGGAACTCTGTCATGGGGCAGCACGGTAGCACAGTGGTTAGCACTGTTGCTTCACAGCTCCAGGGGCCCAGGTTCGATTCCCGGCTTTTGTCACTGTCTGTGTGCAGTCTGCACGTTCTCCCCGTGTCAGTGTGGGTTTCATTCGGATGCTCCGGTTTCCTCCCACAAGTCCCAAAAGATGTGCTGTTAGGTCATTTGGACATTCTGAATTCTCCCTCTGTGTACCCAAACAGGTGCCGGAGTGTGGCGACTAGGGGCTTTTCACAGTAACTTCATTGCAGTGTTAATGTAAGCCTACTTGTGACAATAAAGATCATTATTATTATTATTATCTTTCCTGATCTGGCCTAAATTGACGGCATGGTAGCACAGTGATTAGCACTTTGCTTCAAAGTTCCAGGGTCCCAGGTTCGATTCCTGGCTTGGGTCACTGTCTGTGTGGAGTCTGCACGTTCTCCCCGTATCTGCGTGGGTTTCCTCTGTGTGCTCCAGTTTCCTCCCACATTTCCTGAAAGACGTGCTGTTAGGTAGGTTGGACATTCTGAATTCTCCCTCTGAATACCCAAACAGGCGCCGGAGTGTGGCGACTAAGGACTTTTCACAGTAGCTTCATTGCAGTGTTAATGTAAACCTACTTGTGACAATAATAAAGGTTATTCTTATTATGTGGTTGACCTTCAAGAGCAATTAGGGATGGCAAACAAATCTTGGCACAGCCAGTGACAGCCACATGCCAAGTAGAAATGGAAAAAAAGGACAAGCATAATAATGGTGCAGTAATGAGGGTTAGTAACTGGCTCCTGAGGGAAATTATTAATGAACTGACAGGGAGCCAGGAGAGTTATTAATGGACTGGTTGGGGAATGGGGGTCGAGGGGGGGCGGGATACCGCTGGGTCAGCAGAGATGGATATTAATTGGCTCCTAGAAGAATCCTTAACAGAGCTTTGAATCCGATTATTAATGGGGTTGTGAGGACGACTATTATTGATATTCAGGATTATTAATGGTTTTTAAGAAGAATTACTTGAACTCTGAGAAGGATTATTAATATTGATTTAAAATGGATAATTAATATTATTCTGAAAACAGTTATTAATGGGTTTCAAGAAGGACTATTTTGGAGCTTATTAAATAAGTTCTGAAAATAATTATTAAGTTCTGATGAGGTATGTTAGCTGGCGTCTGAACAGGTTCACTGATGGTTCTTGCAAGATGTGAAAGGCCCGATAAAACTGCATAGTTATAAGCATATTGGAGTAGGGGAAGGATCCTGATTATGTGCAGAGTGTTCTTTGAGTTTTCTCCTCTCATACGAAATTACGAACATAAGAAATAGGACCCGAATAGGCCATTCAGCCCCTCAGGCCTGCTACAACATTCAATAAGATCATTGCTAATTTGTCCTTGGCCTCAACTCCACTTTCCTGCTGTCCCTCATAACCCTCGATTCCACTAAAGTTCAAAATTCTGTCCATCCCAGTCTACATTCAATCACTCAGCCACTACACCTTTCTAGGGTAGAGAATTCTAAAGGTTCATGATCCTCTGGGAGAAGAAAGTCCTTCTCATCTCTGTCTTAACCTTCTCAAGCGGACTTCCGGTGGCGGCCATGGAGTGAATGGTCACACATTTGGCAGCTCCCGCTTGAGGCAGATATTTCGGTCCTTTTCCCCGGTTGCCGGGCGGATGTTTTGAAGTAAAAAGATGAAAGGGTGGTGGAGGAAGACTATACTCCACCGGTGAATGGATTTGTGGGCCAGAAGTGGGTTTAGAAGAAAGGAGCTGCAAGAGCAAGAAACTCTTTGTGCGATACAAGTAAAAATGGCGGAGAGCAAGGGGAGCGACTCTACCAGCCCAGTGGTCGACGGAGAAGTTGGTGGACTTCCTGAACGAAAAGTTCAGTCAGCTGGCGAAGGCGGTTGACCCACTGAGAGCGGGGATTGACCATGTGAGGCTGAGGCTGGAGACCCAGAGCCAGGCGATCTAGAAAGTGGAGGAGGTGGGGGGTGGAGCACGAGGAGCAGCTTACCTCGTTGGTGGCCGAGATTGGGATGACGCGGGAGAGCCAGAAGCGGCTTATGGAGAAAGTGGAGGATTTGGAGAACCACTCCCGAAGGCAAAATTTGAGAACTGGGAGGATGCCAGAGGGCATTGAGGAAGCGGACACAAGCTCTTATGTAACCAAAATGCTGGAGAAGCTGTTAGGGGAGTGGGCCTTTGACAGAACCCTGGAGGTTGACCGGGTGCACAGGGCGCTGGTGAGGAAGCCGCAGGCAAACAAACTGCCGAGGGCGATGGTGGTGAAGTTACATCGATTCCTGGATAAGGAGAAGATCTTGAGGTGGGCCAGGCAAACGAGGAGATGTACATGGGAGGGTAATGAGCTCCAGGTATACCAGGACCTGGGTGCAGAACTGGCCAAGAAGAGAGCGGGATTCAATCGAGTCAGGACTGCCCTCTTTAAGAAGTGGGTGAAGTTCAGGATGCTGTACCTGGCCAGCCTCTGGGTGACCAGCAATAGTCGCGAGTATTACTTTGGAGCCCCAGAAGAGGCAATGGAGTTTGTGAGAACTGGCAGAAGGAGGAGGACATTGAATTTTGGAGGCGGTGTGAGGGGATGTTGGTTTGCTCTGCCCACCTTTCTGGTTTTTTTTTGGTTCTTATTTCTTATGAGGGGATGGTCGGGGAAAACCTTTATTCACTCAGGGGTCATTTTTCTTTCTGGTGGGATTCTTTGGTGGGATGCTGGAGGTTCATGCTGGATGAGTGCACTTCCTTTCTTATTGTTATTGTTGTTTGCACCATGGAAGTGTGTGAACGGTGGGGAGGGGAATCATTGAGGGAGGGGGGGGGAGGATGTTTGGATGTTGGTGCCAGGCTAGCTGGGCAAGCTAGTTCACAGGAACGCAGTGGAGGGGTGAGCAGTTGGTTAGAGTGCTGAAAGGGGTTGGTATTGTTGTCTTGCCTTGGGGGCCTGCTGACAGGGGTGGGGCTGTTGATGTGCGATAAGGAGGGGGATGGTGACGGTGGGCAACCGAGGGCAGGCCTGGAGGGTTGTGTGGGGGTTGTCGCTCGTGTTCGCGCACTTGAGGAGCTTAAAGGCAGATGTGG